>NC_084485.1:10820425-11126578 GCF_030035675.1 Rhineura floridana | reverse complement strand
AAACCTGCTGCTGTGGATTTTGGGGTCCTTAAAGCATCTTGGGGATGCTCAGTTGTAGAATAGCTGTCAGAAGAGTACTACTGAATACTGTGGGAGAAACAAGTATTTTGGGATACTGGTCTATTAAGAGGAGATGCTGTGGACCTTGTGTTAGGACCTGATGCCAAACCATACAGTGTACAAACTTGGTAGAATCCTCAGTGCCTTACTCAACAAGGTATGTGGTCTATCATCTTGCAGACTCTGCACAAACTATAAAGAGTTTCTATTGTTTGGCCTTACTACGAACAGTTAGTGGGTTGTTTAATCTTAGGGCATATTATGATGTAAATGTTTTCTAATTGGGATGAAATTCAACCTGGTAGCTGAATATGTTCAAGGAAAAGATGGTCATAGCAGACCCCTTGTCACCAAGCCCCTCAATGCAGGTAGATGCCAACAAGTTAGAGGGGGGTGTTAAGGCTTATGTTTGTGCTGTGCATGCTTCTCTACCAGTATCTGAAAACAGGCTTCATCCATTCCAACTAGCTACTTGTGGAGATTCAGAACTTCAAGAGGTCTTACACTACATCAGATCAGATTAAGATAGCCTTAATACTTTAGCAATGCATCAGAGATTACTAGAAAGTACTTTGCTAACTGTGGACAACAGAGTGAAATGGAAGGCCTAACCAAATAGAGAAATGAGACAAAGAAAAATATCTTGTGGCTACTGCAGAAGAAATAGATCAACATAATGGAAGGAACCTTTACATCACAGCATACATACCTGATAGGCCTCGGAATGGACTAGCAACTGACCTGTGTCAGTTGGGAGGTCAGCACTATTTAGTTGTCATGGACTATTGTTCAAGGTATATTGAGATGCTCCCCTTGTGTAACATTACCCACTATAGCACTGCTGGAGAACTAAAGAATACTTCTGTTCACTTTGACATAACCACACAAACTTGTAACCAACAATGCAGCATTAGAATTCCAGTCACTTCAAACTTTTGCCATATACCCACAAACTTTCATTACTTTCAAGTAAATGGCAGGGCAGAAAGAACAGCACAGACCATGCAAAAATATAAATTAAAAAAAAAATCTTGGGACAGAATAAACCTCATTATTACTTTTTAAAGCTATAGCTCAACGCAGCTGGTAGACGTTGGACATAGCTCAGAAGAACTGCCAGTGGAAACACAAATCAGAACACCCATTCCAACCCTGAAGAAGAATCTCATTCCAAAGTGGCTGGACCTGTAAAAAGTTGCCATTTCAGATTTCTGAGTGAAGAGAGTTTGAGAAGATTTTCATAACTGGCACAATTCAGTATGAGAATTTCATGTTTAGATTTGATGGAAAAGATGCGTGTCAGACTCCTGATACTGTACAAGGAAAATACCCAAGAAACCCTCAGATCAGAGTATGTTGAGACTCAATGTATAAATATTAAAAAACAGAACTGATGACATCTTCCTATTCCTTAGAAGGTACAGTCTCCAAATGCACAAGTGGTACTTGAAAACCCAAGCTCATATACGGAAGCTTGACTGCGGATAGCAGTGTTACTACTCAGACTGTAACTAGCTCTGCTTGAGTTATTTAGACACCTTTGAGATTCAGAGATTCATGACTGAATACTTGAATCATCAAATGTTTCAACAATGCGGTTTTTATTGCTTCTTTCAATAAAAAGGGGAAGATAGTGGATAGTGTAATTATACAGTGTAGTCCCTAGGTGGCACTGGACTAAGTTTTATCTTCTGGGAGAAGTCAAGAGTTTTCTGTTACTTTTACATTCTTGTTGGAGAGAAACAATAAAGTTTTTGGCCATCTTCCTGGCTGGTGTGTTCTGTAAGCCTACCATGACAACATCTACATATTATTTAGAACAGGTGATGTGAACCTTTGGCTTGAAGTTCAACTCCAGCCCCAGCAAGCATGGCCAATGGTCAGGGAGTATGGGAATTTTAGATCAGCAACATCTGGAGGGCCAAAGGCTCCCCATACCTGATTTAGAGGACCTGTAACTCTACAGATTGACATTTGGTTTCTTGTTACTATCTTTCCAGTCATGTCAATAATTAAATAAAACACCTTCTTCTGGTGGAGAGCTGCTGCAGGTCTCCTCCTGGTCTATCATCTCTGCCTCTTCCTCCTCCAGTGTTTCCTCGGAATCGTCCGTCACAGACTCCTCTTTTGCTTCTGCCTCTTCACTCCCGTCGCTGTCAACACTATAGCCTTCATCAAGGGCTAGCTTAAGGGGGTGGGATTTCCTCTTGGACGCCAGATGTTCTGCCTCTGCATCTTGAAGTTTCCTCTTCTTTGCAAGTGGGCAGCTTTGTAAACTAGAAAATAGAAGGGTTGGAGAGAGAGTGAAGAGCAAGAACTCTGTCACTGGAATGTGCTGGGTTTAGGTGAGAAAAGGAGCCATAAATATCAGGCAGTGGAAAGAAAAGTGTTTTTTGGAGACTGGGGTGGGGGATAGGCGTGTAGGCTAGGGAAGGGCTGTAGCTCAATGGCTGAGCATCTGCTTTGCATGCAGAAGGTGCCCAGTTTAATCCCCAGCATCTCCAGGTAGGGCAAGGGTGGGGAACATTTGGCCCTCCAGACGTTTCTGAACTACAGCTCCCATCATCCCTGGCCACTGGCTATGCTTCCTGGGGCTGATGGGAGTTGTATTTCAGCAAGATCTGGAGGGCAAAGGTTCTGCACACCTGAGGTAGGGCTTGTGAGCATCTCCTCTCTGAAAGCCTGAAGAGCCACTGCTTGTCAGTGCAGACAATACTGAGCTGGATGGAGTGGTGGTCTGGCTCAGTATAAGGCAACGCCTTATGTTCCTATGTTTTAGAAAGCCCAAGCAGCTTTGTGTATGTGTGGGCTGGAGAGGGGGTTAGGGGGTCATCATGAATCTCACTTATTTATTCATGCTAACCTGCTAAGCTTTGGCTGAAGACCGCTAGTAGATGTGTCTTAATTTGCAATGTTTATGTAATGGCTTCCTTTTGGACTTGTGATGAGTGTGTCACTCTCTGATTAATGGAAACAATTCAAAGGCATTCAGTGGCCGTTCTCTTTGTCTCTAACTGAAATAACATTTGTCTGGCTCTAAGGGCTAAACTACACAAGAGATGCAGAGGATCCATGACTGAAGCCAAGATGCTGGGGGAGGAGAGAATTAACCCTTTAATAAAATTTGTACACCCCCCCCCCCCCGTGGAAGCTTTAAGGTAAAAAATAAAACCAGAGACCCAATCAGATCTCCAAAGTTGAATGTTGGAGTGGATCTGCCATTTGATCTATCCTTTCTCATACCATGCTGGAGGTCATACTCTGTAACTATTGCATGTGGTTCCTGCTGGTGCCCAAGTCCTGGAGGTCATAGCCTTAATTATGCTAGTCAACCAATACACAATATACGTGCATTGTTCATTCATAAAAAACCTATCTTTCTGCTTAAAAGCCTTCAAGGTGGCTCACATCAAATTAAAACATCTTAAACAATGAAAACAATACAACCCCCTGAAGAAAAGTACAACAATTAAAAGTAAAACAACTAAAACAAGCAAGCAGCAGTAAAATCAGCTGTAAAACACTGAGGAGAATAAAAATGTATATACGGTATGTATTCTGAAGGATCATAGATTCTATGCCATTTTAGTATCTATAGGAAGGAAGGAAGGATCTCTTTAGGTGGAGCCAGGTGTTTGTAGACGTGTAGTCAAAGAACCGCAATAAAACATGGAAGCCAGAACTGGAGGACTGAATGCCAGATACCTGGGAACGAGAGAGGACTGTAGACCTCTTGTCCTGCTTGTGAGCTTCTCATAGACCAGAGGCACCAAATGTGGTGCCCTCCAGATGTTGTTGGACTACAACTTCCATCAGCCCCAGCCAACACAGCCACTGTCAGGGACTGTGGGATTGGAGGGCACCAATTTGGCCACCCCAGCCATAGACATCTGGATAGTCACGGTGGGAAGCAGGATAATGGGCTGTACAGATCAGAGGTGAGGAACCTTTGCCCCACCAGATGTTGCTGAACTACAACTCTCATCATGCCTAACCCTTGACCATGCTGGCTGGGCCAATGGAATTTGGAGGACCAAAGGTTCCACAGCCCTGATGTAGGCCTTTGGTCTGATCCAGCAGGGTTCTTATTTCTGTGAGGGGGTACTAAATGAAGGTGGTCTAATTGCATTCTGTTCCCCTCAAAGCACCAAGGTGGCTGGTAACAGTGAGAGTTCCTCATCTGTTCACTTGCAGGAGAGTGCATAGTTATCAGGGCTTTGCTGGTTATCAGGGCTTTTCACTTAGGCTTCCAAACGTGCACATGGCAGGAAGCAACAGACAATCCTCTCTCAGTACTTTGTGTCACAGTACCAATGCCCTACTATAACTAAGCCAAAGCTATGTGTAACCAAAATAAATGCATGCCCTCCCCTATTTACCCCACCTTTATTTCCTTCCTTTCATCTGTTTCTCCGTGTCAATTTTTAGAAAGTAAGCTCCTTGGGGCATTATCCTGTAAAACCGGTTCTTTGTAAAGCACCATCTACATGCTAGATTTATAATTTAAAAAAAAATGTTTGCAAACACAAGTTAGTCCTCTTTCTCTTTCCCACCTGCCACACACTTTACATTCTTGAATGCATGCATAAAACATCTTAGTTCTACACTTAAACAACCCCTAGGGATGGAAGGATCTGTCAATTTCGATTCAGTTTCTCATTTTTCCAATTTTAAAATCTCCAAATTTCTGCAGCAATTTGTGATTTTTTTTAAAAAAAATCCTCATGAAAATCTTCATTACTTTAGTGTGAATTTCTCCTAATAACACACTTTTGCAAGCAATTTTTCCTAATATAATGCATTTTTGTATGTTATTTTCACGAGTATATCCATACTTTCCCCTAATATATACATTGGTCTAAACATTGTTTGGTTGGAGAACTGTATCGCAAAATCCAAATAACAGCAAATTTCAGTGTTTCAGAAATGCCAATTTGATAGATAGCTTTAAACGCAAACTGAATTTCTCCCCTGTCTCTAGCTCTACCAGACGTTATGGGGTGGAGGACTTGATGAAGCGTACAATGATGGCAGTGATGTTGATAATCAAAACTCACCTCCTGTGCCTTGCATACTTTCCCCGAATGTGTCCTGATCCATTACATCCTGGAGTGGGGCAGCTAAGTTAGGAGGGTGACATAACCAAGAAACAAAAACAGGCATGACTTTAAGAAGTAAAAATAAAATGTTTTTAAAAATCAAAGTACATCGAATGTTGTTTTTTTAAAAAAAAATTGCACATGCCTCATGTGCAGTACTTTGGTGGCAAATTCAGAAGTGTAAGGTCCCTTCATGATAGTCATGCCCCTCACAGCCACACCCTCTTTTCTATTTTCCCTTGCTCTCCCTCTTGTCTCATGAACTAATCAGCATGAAAGGAGAGGCGGTGTGTTAGCTATTGGGAAGAGTCTTCTGAGTGGTTGGCTCACCTCCTTTCATTCTGATTTGCTTCAATCAGCATAAAAGGACAAGGACTCTTCTCAGTGGCTAACATTCTCCCTTTTCATGCTGATTGGCCTTGGCTCATGCTTAGGGACCTGGGTGGGACCCTGCTTCCCAAAATGTAAAGGGTCTATGACCCCCTGCATCCCGGGATGACTACACCCCTGCTCGTGTGCATGTGAAACTGAACAAGCCACCGAAACACCCCATGCAAGAACAGATAATTTCCTTTAAACCGTTCATCTCTTCTGTTTGAATTTCCAACACAGGAGGGCAACGCAGCAGCTCTGTAGTTTGCTAAAAATTAATGAAATGACTCACCCCATTTAATTAAATGAACAGTTCATTATGGTTTTATGAGTAGGTTTAATTAAAGATTTGCATGTGTAAAAGCAAGCCTTTTAAAACCAGACAACTCCTGCGCTCACCTCCTACTGATGGGGTTTTGATTTATTTATTCCTGATACACAGACACAAGCACGCACACATCTGGACTTTATCTGCAATTCTACATCTTTCAGACAGTTCTGAACCCTAAAAACATTCTGTTGTATGCCTAAAACTGTATCTGATGGATACAATAATGTGACCATGGTGTTTTATGCTGTGATTATAATTATCACGTCGGGTTGTTTGAGGCTCCCACCATCTGCCTGTCCTTTTTCAAACCTTTCTTTAAAACCATGAGGGCCAGAAACTTTCAATCTGGATTGAATATGCTGGAAATAAATCACCCTGCCGCTATCTATGGTTTGCTCACTCTGAGTGCACATACCTTCAGCATGAGTACCCACAGCACAGTGGTGTGATGCACTCAGGATGGGTGTCACTATGTAAAGCCTTTTCACACAGCCATCATAAATGCATATGACCCCTATGAAAAGACCCTTTGGTCTAATTACATCTGCTCACTTGCACAAAAGGAACTCAACTAGCATCTGATTTTTCTCCCCTTCTCTCCAGCCCCTGCACCCTCTCCTCAAATCTGCTCTGGATGGTCCTACAACCCTCCATAACAGATTTTGACCCTCCATAGCAGGTTTTAGGGGCATGCAGGAAGCTGGAGAAGGGGAGGACAGAGAAGGGATGGGCAGAGTAAGGTGTGTGTGGAAGGAGGGCTTGCATATGGCAAGGACTTTGTGTGTGTGTGTGCATGCGTGTACACATGCACGCACACACACACAATGACCTTGTGTATACTGTGAAGGATGTCATTGAGCAGATGTCTGATCATCCAGTATTGAGGCAAAGGACAATCCCTCATCACAAAAGCATCTTCAGGAGCTGTACTTTACTTTTCATCATGGGGTGAATAGCAATGAAAAGGAGTTGCATTCACTTATATAGGAGAAAATAAAGGGTGTCCACTCAGGATCACACTTTGGGTGGGGACTAGTTCTTGTCTGTGCCACTGACAAGAATCAAGGGTACTCTTTTCTGCTTAGCTCTGCCCCTTCATCCATACAGTCTCGTCCTAAGTTCTATTTCAGTCATACTAGAGTGCAATGGAGTGCATGTGAAGCTGCCGTATACCAGGTCAGACCACTGGTCCATCTAAGCTCAATATTGGCTACTCTGATTGCCAGCAGCTATCCAGGGCCCCTGACAGAGATCTTCTCTGTCACTGCAACCTGATCCTTTTAACTGGAGATGCCTGGGATTTGTACTTCTACGTACAAAGCAAGAATTCTACCACTAAGCTATGGGTGGAGCTGGTTTTTATACCACTTCTGTATGCATGAAGTGAGATGTCTGTCCATGCACTGACATCCCATGGAACTAAATGGGAGATCGGGAGAGGCACAGTTGGGGAGGGTCTCTCAGTTGTAGGTTGTCTTCAGCTGACCACAATTGGTTGGCTGAAGGTGAGCAAGTGGCCAAAGTAATAGGGTAGCAGAAGAGTACTGGACTCAGAAGATACATGCCATGTACATCCATCCTGAACATGCATCCTACAAGCTGAACCCAAAGATCCTATGCACTTCCATAATCATACCTTTGAGAACACCCATGAGCAACAGGTTTGTGCCGCATAATATGTGCACAGTTGGGAGAACTCATCCTCCTCTCATCATTTTCATCCTTTGTGGATTATCTTAAAGTCTATTTAATTTTGCCTTCCATCAAGATTGGAGAATGCGGCATAATGACTTGCCCCAGTCACAATCAAAGTAGCTGCACCCAGAAACCCCGAGCTTGTAAGTGATACCAGCAATGGTTCACCTGAATCAAAACCTTATTTTGTTGGAAGCAGATACAGGTGTTATGAAGAAGCAGGAGACAAGTCTGAACTTTGCTGCATCCTTCCAGAATGGCAAACATGAGCTCCTGCCACATGTTCAACAGAATGACATGGTTTGCACATAACAATAAGCCATGATTTGTTTAACAAACCACAAGTTGTCCCATAGATGATCAAGCAAACCATGGCTTGTTTCTCCAAAGTTTGGTTTGCTTTCCAGTCATTGTTGCCTTGTGCCTTTGTAGCTTCACATGCTTCTGGGGTGAGGTAGTCAAACAAACCATGTTTAAAGGTGGATACTGGGTTCACATGTAATGCCAAGCCATACTTAAAACAAACCAAGGTTTGTAAGCCAACAAGCCATGCCTTCAGACTGTGGACTGTTGGCAATAAACAAGTCATAGTTAAGTTGCTGTGCAGGGTTCCCACATATAGTTTAATCAATCATAGTTTAATAAAAACAGGGAGTTCTGTCTGTGCCCCTTCCTCTCTTGTTATGTATCCCCCATGCCCTCCCAACCCTCCATAGCATGTTTGAAGCCAATGCTGGGGGCAGGCAGGCAGGGAGAGGAGAGGGAGGGAGGGAGGGAAACTTCTGTGGTGCAAGCAGAAATTCTTGCACAAGCAGCACTGTTTAGTTGGATACTGCCCATGGTTTAGTGTTATGTGTGAACCAGGCCAATGTGTGTACAGGTGAGGAGCAGAGCAGGATTGCATCCACTTGTGGCCACTGACTGCACACTGGGCTGAAGCCTGCCTGCCTGCATGCTATGCTTCGTCCACACAGTCACTCACCCTGCCCGTTCAAGGGTCTGCAGTTGCAAGGACAAAACCTACACACATACAGTTAGTACCTGCATAGGTCATTCTGCACCTTCACAAAAAAGCATATATGGGGTGGAGTCAGCAGCTGTGAACGGGTGTGATCCTGCTTCCTGTCTTTCAGTAGAACATATGAAAGAGGCTCCTATTTCACCACGCTGTGACTTGACTTGACGGAACCAGGCCCAAAAGACTGGTTTTTATTGATGCAAAGTCTCTAGGGTAGAGATTAAATCTCAGAGTGGAGAGCAAAAAAAGAAAGTGGAGAAGCTGTGCTTCATGGGGCCAAATCCCAGCTTTCTCTCCCCATAAAGTCTTTAACTACGTAATCTCCCATTCTTTGGAAAGCAATTGAGTCTGAGCCTCACTGCAAAAATAAGGAGTCTATTTGGAAAACACATGGGAAAGAGAGCAGCAGTTTTGCACTGGAGGTCAGTTAAAAGAGGGTTCTGAGCCAGCCTTTCTGGCTAAGGCGGGGCTGCCCCATTTCCAGATGGGGCTTCAAAGAAATGAATGGAAAACCAGTGATTTCTTCATAACCCACAGAAATGTTTGTAGCCCTGTCATTAAGCTGAGCAAAAGGCAGGGGTATGCATGGGCCCAAAGATCCACCTTGTACATTACCTGTGAGTTTGTTTCCCCCAAATCAGAGGCTTGTGTCCAAAGCAAGGCGAAGTAAATATCCAATCGATGCAAGGTTCCCACCTGCACAACAAGATTTTCCTCTCTCCACCACCTGTCTGCCCCATGTCCTCCCAAAATCTGCTCCGGAGGATTAGATGAACTCCCGGAAAAGATTTAGGGGGTGCATGGGAAGGAGGGGGGGGAAGTCCAGTTGCACAAGTGTAAATCTTTTTCCTGATGGGATGTTCACTTAGCATTACACTGGACACAAGTCAGAAATTGTCCTATTCTAAAAAAAACCAAGATCTCATTATTCCAATGGAAGCTGTCAAGCCACTAGTGAATAAAGCCTTTGCATTATTGAATTATTGCTCTGCAGCCACTTTGGTTACATTTGTAGCTTGAAATTTTTTTCTTTTTAAGTCACCAAGTAACTCTAGGTTTTCACACCCTCTAAGACAGGTGCTCCCAATACTCACATGATTCTGTCTCTATAAAGACACCTACTCTGTCTATGATAAGGGAGCCTTCAAAAATGGCATTTTGCTCTCCCATCTCAGGGATTCTACCCTTTCACTCTACTGTATGTATAGACTGGCCAGTTTCTTCTTTGTCCTTGCAACATTTGCAGCCATCACTCATTGGATGTCACTCCCTTACTTCTGTTAATTTCTTTTACCACAGCCTCCTCTCCTTTTGTCATGCAGATACAGGCCAGGCTTCAATTAGTCGATTAATCGTCCAGTTAATCAGGCAATTAGAGGACAGCTGCAGTGATGGCTGTGTGCAGGCCCTCTGAGCTGCCCCTTAAATATGTTGCCAGCTTCAATTACCACCTCCGCTCATGTGTTCAGCAATAAAATGCAGGCAAGTGGTATGCCTCCTGCTCTCTAAACCAGTATCTCAAGAATAACAGCAGGCTCTGGGAGCAAAAACACCCTAGGAAGCTGGGTCATGTAAAGTCCAATTACTCTTTGATGCAGGGAGCTTTCTAATCAAAAAGGCAGAAGAAAGACAACCTGTACCATTTGCGCCATGCTACAGAGAGCTTCTGTACTTGAACCTTCGCACTTGGTGTGCTTCTAATAGCGCTCAGTGGTTTTGCAAGCCTATAATTTATATGCTCTCGAGTTCAAAGCTGTGTTAAGTTCTTCAAGAGCTTCTTCCATTTCGTCCATGCTGCTGTGTGTGTGTGTAATTGTATAGAGAGCCAAACACCCACCAAAGAATTCAGCCTTGGGTCATGAAAGGCTGAGACACTGAGATGAAAAGTTGGCCAACCCAAATGGCAAGGGTGAGATAACATTTTTCACTCAGGGCTGGCTGGGAAATATCAAGGTTTGGCAGCCTTCATCTGCCAAGGCCTATTGTGGGTAACTTTAGACGCTGATGTGTTTTAATCTTTTTAGTCTGTTGCTTTTGAACTGTTTTTAAAATGGCTCTAATTACTTGTTTTTAACTGTTTTATCGATAATGTTTTTTGTAAACAACGTAGAAGTTTTTTCCAATCAAGCGGTATATAGTTTAAAATAAATAAAATAAATAGCGTTGTGTCCCTCCTGCATCCCAAATTAGATCTCAATGCATGGCCAGCTTGAGGAGCATAGGAAAAACACAGGGACATAGAAAGCTGCCTGACACCAAGTCAGACCATTCATGCATCTAGCCCAGTATTGCCTACTTTGACTGGCAGCGGCTCTCCAGGCTATTAGGCAAAAGTCTTCCCCATTGCTTGCTATCTGATTTATTTAACTAGAGATGCCTGGGGACTGAACATGGGACCTTCTGCATGCAAACATGTGTTGTCCCATTCTGCCCAATTCCTATTTTCAAGTGCTAGCTCTGACACCTTAAGCTGGACAGCTCTCTGAATGCTTTAGGCTCAGCAGCATCTTTGCCCTGCGGCTGCCTCTTGTTCTACTGGGCAGCTCCCTGGCCTCACAGGTAAGGCAAAGAGATGCAAGCCATGCAGTAGTGGTGGTAGAAGCAGGACAACTGTTTGAAACAAGGCCTCACTTCTAGCAAATTACCTGTTACACATGCTGCAGCGCTTCTGCTGAAAACAGCATCCCCACCCAGTATTCAAGTCCCCATGTTCCAATATGCTCGTTTTGCATCATTTGTGCTCAAAACGGAATTAGTTGTTCTTTGGCTCAAAGTTTCTACAAGCTTTGGTGCAATGTATACTCAGTCCAGACTTTGCCCTTTTAGTCTTCTGCTTTTGATACTGACACTAAGTGCACTGACGAGTCAAGCACCTTTAAATTCCATTAACCTTGGTGAGAAAGCAAAGCATCTCTCTAGCTGAAATCAATGGGACTGAAAAGTGTTAAGTGTTGATTAGATCCTAATTTGTCAGTGGATGCAAATGGGCATCCTTGGCATTATTTTAGTTTGAAGTCATGATTTGTATTCCTTTGAGGCTGAAGTGTGTGTGTGTGTGTGTGTGTGTGTGTGTGTGTGTGTGTGTGTGTGTGTGTGTGTGTGTACATAGTCAGCATGGCTCCATTCACTTCCCCCTCAATATCCTGAGTAGTTGTTCTATAAGTTAAAAAAAAAACTGGAGTAAAATGACATCCTGTTGTTTTTTTCTGACCAAATTAAAGGTGCATTTGGGTGACATCAAGTGAGTATGACTGGCATGTGTGAAGGAGCTGTCCCAGATCAGAGACTGCAGTTTTAATATCAGCTCACATCACCTTAGGCTCAGTAATTCTCAAGGGGAACAGTTTACACATTCAGCTCAGAATCATCAAGTGGTAAGGTATACCAAGTGAAATACATGCATGCACATGTGACGCAGCCCTGAGGAGCTGAGAAGAACATTTCCTTACCTCACCTCCTGGCCAATGAGTTCTGTAGGTACTGAGGTGAAAGATGGAGAAGAAAGGAAAACAAAACAGAAACAAGAAAAAACAGTGAGTAAAAGAAGATGTCTCCCTTCTGGCGATTTGTAAAGGTGGATCTACACACTGCACATGCCACAGAGCTGCCACTGAACACATGTTATGTGAAGCTGCCTTATGCTGAGTCAGACCATTAGAGTTCATCTAGTCCAGTGTTCTTCAACCTTGTATCCCTAGATGTTGCTGGACTACAGTGCTGATCATCCCCAACCAGTTTAGCCAATGTCCAGGGATGATGGGAGTTGTAGTTCAATGACATCTGGAGACCCAAGGTTGAAGAACACTGATCTAGTATTGTCTACCCTTGGTGCAGTCTGCAATCTGCTTATCATCTAGCAGAGGCTGGTCTAATTGAATCCACATAATTCCTGCTGTACTCAGTTTTTAGACTGTTACCAGGTCCAGACTTTGGGGGCTTCATACCATCCCATTGCTCTCGCTCTCTCCCCCTTCCTGCCAGCCTCTCTTTGTTACCTCCCTCCATTTTTAAAACCTCTAGTCTGAAGAACAGTTGTGGAGAACTCAAAAACTTACTTGTGACTTGGACATTTTGGTTCACCCTAAAAAAACTATGGCTTTTGAATCCCCCCCCCCCAATAGGCCAACATGGCTATCAACAATTTTTGTCTGATTAGTTGCCACTCTCTGGAATCTCAGTCTGAGAACTTTCCCATCATCTGTTATTTGATCTGTTGCAACTGGAGGAGGCAGGAATTAAGCCTGGGACCTTCTGCATACAAAGCATGTGCTCTGTCCCTGAGTTATGGCTCCTCTTCAAGCTGACTTTTTCTCCCCTGTAATAAGTAGAATCTATTATCTCATGTCCCAGTATCATTATTGACTGCTATTGGTGGGGGTAGAAAAATGTGATGATATCATGACACAGGCTAAGCGATCCTACATGCTTATTTATGTATTAAATGTATATCCTGCCCTTTCTCCCAAAAGGAGCCCAAGGCAGCAGTTGATAAAACACTAAAAACATTTATAAACAAAACATCTTTAAAAAACCTTTAGAAAAATCTTTTAAAACATCTTAAAAAACAGATGCAGACTAGGATAAGGTCTTATAAGTCTTGTTGAATCAGGAAGGTTTTCAGTAGGCGCCAAAAAGTTAACAGAGATGGCGCCTATCTAATATATAAGAGGAGTTAAGGTCTGCTTCCTATGTTGTACAGAGCAGATCTCCTGATAAGATGGTATCTGCAAGAGACCCTCACCTGCAGAACACAGTGACCAACTGGGTATGTAAGGTGTAAGATGATATTTCAGGTACAGAGGAGAGTTTAGCAGAAGGATGGAGATGTATCACTGGCTTTCAAAGAATGCTACGGGTATGAGCTATCTTGCAATTACAGATAATTTTTCTGACAAAGCATTCTATGATCAAAGGTAAATAATGGGCTAAAAAAGATAGATTGCGCATGACAAGCCAGTGTGTTGCATATGATGAGATTTCAAAGTGTGCTGAGCAACTCTGCTTTTTTCTACTCAGACTAAACTGGGTTCTTTCAAAGCCAAGGTTTGAGCACTCCACATCAAGCATTCCCCCCCCCCCCCGTTAGGATCAGTTTCAGTTGATGCAGCCTGATAACGTGGACAAAGTGCTTGGACAATGCGGGCAGCAACGTGTCCTCTTGACCCTTGCCCTTCTTGGCTTATTAAAGCTTGCTGAGGGGGTTTGATCCAGGGTGTGGTCAATGCATCATTGCAGGTGGGAGTGGTTCCAGCCACCCTGAAACAGGCGGTGATCCAACCACTCCTCAAAAAGCCCACCCTGGACCCATTGGTTTGTGACAACTACCGCCCAGTCACAAATACCCCCTTTTTAGGGAAGGTAATTGAGAAGGTTGTGGCATAGCAATTGAAAGTACTCTTGGATGAAACAGATTATCTTGATCCATTCCAATCTGGGTTCAAGCCTGGTTATGGGACAGAATTGGCCTTCGTCGCCCTGAGGGATGACCTTTATCAGGAGAAGGACAGGGGGAGTGTGACCCTGTTATTCTTACTTGATATCTCGGCGGCTTTTGATACTATTGACCATGTTATCCTTCCAAACGGACTTGCTGAGATGGGTATTGGAGGCACTGTTTTACAGTGGTTCTGATCCTATCTCCAGGGTCATTTTCAGAGAATAGCATTGGATGATTGGGTTTTGGACCCCTGGCAGTTATGCTGTGGGATGCCACAGGGTACTATCTTTTCTCGATGCTGTTTAACATCTATATGAAGCCCTTTGGAAGGGTCATTAGGAGATTTGGGGCGAGGTGTGAGCAGTATGCTGATGATACCCAGCTCTATTTCTCTGTAACATCTGAATTGGGAGAGGTCCTGCAAGCCCTGGACCAGAGCCTGGACTCGGTGGTGGACTGGATGAGGGCTAATAAACTGAGTCTGAATCCTAGCAAGATGGAAGTGCTGTGGGTTGATGGTTCCTGAGTTCAGATAATTGGTCAGTTGCGTGCTTTGGATGGGGTTGTATTCCCTCTGAAAGAGCAGGTCCATAGATGAGGTGCTCCTGGATCCATCTTAGTCACTAGAGGCCCAGGTGATCTCAGTGGCTAGGAGTGCCTTTTACCAGCTTTGGTTGGTAAGACAGCTGCAGCTGTTTGTGGACCTGGATAGCCTGACCACTGTTGTCCATGCACTGGTAACCTCCAGGTTAGATTACTGTAATGCATTCTGTGTGGGGATGCCCTTGAGGTTGGTCCGGAAGCTGCAGCTGGTGGCAAATGCAGTGGCGCAACTGCTCACTGGGGCAGGGTATCACCAACATGTCACCCTGCTGCTGAAAGAATTGCACTGGCTGCCCATTTGCTACTGGACCAAGTTCAAGGTTCTAGTTTTGGTGTACAAAGCCCTATATAGCTTGGGATCAGGATACCTGAAAGATCATCTTACCCCTTATATACCCAGTCAATCACTATGCTCTGCCTCCTGCAGATACCATCTTATTAGGAAGTCCGTTCTACACAACAAAGGAAGCGGACCTTTAATGTAGTGGCACCTCCCGTTTGGAATTCCCTCCCCTTAAATAATAGACAGGCAGCATTTCTGTTATCTTTTCGGTGTCTACTTCCTCTTTCAACAAGCCTTTTAAGTAGAGACCTTATTCCAGTCTGCATCTGTGTTGGAATTGCTTTTTAAGATGCTTTTAAAGCTTTTTTTTTTTTTAAAAAGATGTTTTTGAGGATTTTTTGGTGTGTTTTCGAGAATAATAATAATAATAATAATATACCTGTCTACTTAGAATTAAGTCCTTTTGAGTTCAAAGTGACTCACACCAAATCCTATACACATTTACTGGGGAGTAAGTCCCATTGCACACAATGAGTTCTGAGTAAAGATGCATAGAATTATGCCATTTTTTATTTATGTAATTTTATGTAATTTAAATACATGTTTAACTCCCCAATTGAAATAAATATGCTTAGCTTTTGGATCATTCACCCCCATTTCTTTCTGGAGTGTTTTTTTTTTAAGGGACTAGAGTGTAGACATGTATCTCAGGAGCTGAAGGCCGGGGTAAAGAGGTGCGTCTTTAGCATTCGCCAAAACCTGTCTAGTGAAGGTGCCAGATGCATCTCTGTAGGGAGGGAATTCCACAACTTAGGGGCTGCTGCAGAGAAAGTCCTCTCCTGGGCCACCATCCTCTGGAATTCCAGGGGTGGCAGAAGGACCAGGAAGGCCCTCTCTGCTGATCTGAGATATTTGGGACCTAAATTGTTTAGGGTTTTAAACACTAACATGAGCACCTTGAATTGGGCCTGGAAAAGAACTGGCAACCAATGCAACTGTTTTAGAAGAGGGTTTATATGAGTTATAAAAGGAACCCCTGCCAGTAATCTTGCTGCTTCATTTTGGACAAGTTAAAGGTTCCAAATAGTCTTCAAGGGCATACATAGAGTGCATTGCAATAATTCAATCTGGAAATTACCAGAGCAAAGTAATCTCTGGGGTTGTAGGCGGCGAACCAGCTGGAGCTGGAAACAGGCACTCCTAGCTACTGAGGCCACCTGAGCCTCTAGTGACAATGCTGGATCTAGGAGTACCCCAAGCTATGAATCTGCTTCTTCCAGGGCAGTGCAACCCCATCCAGAACAGGCCACCTTCCCATCTCCTGGACTCAAGAGCTTGGAACACATAACATTTCTGTCTTTTCAGGATTCAGCTTCAGTTTGTTGGGCCACATCCAGCCCATGACTGCCTCCAGACACCTGTCTAGCACCTCAGCTGCCTCTCCTGATTCAGATGGCACAGAGAGGTAGAGCACATAAAACAGGAATGCACAGTTTGGATGCAGCCCTTTGGCTGGGGCAGATGGGAAGTGTGATGCAAAACAGGGCACAAGGCTTAACTAATCTGTGTTAAGTGATCTTGAATATTTACTGTTGCTTAAGGCCAGACGAAATCCATCTAGTCCAACATTCTTTGCAAGGATCATAACAACCAGAAGACATTAAGTGGTCCACCAGAAGCTGACCAGAGACCTGCCAGTGGAGCACAATCTTCCTTCTGCCCATCCTGATGTAAAATATATACAGATCAGTGTACATTATTTCTAAGGCTGCAATCCTATGTACACTTACCTGGGAGCATACTGCATTGATCATACTTACTTCCAAGAAAAGACACAGGGTTGTATCCATCTAGCAGAGCAATCCTAACTATAGGAACCCATCATCATTTAGCCTGGTGTAACATATGTCAGTGTAAGTTACCCCTAATCCAGACTCTGATCAGGAGCCTCTGTGCTGGCAGATGAGAGTGGACTCAAATTTTGAGTATTGGGCCCTAAGTCACATGACCAAACTGAACAGGATTTGGAATAGGTGTAAGTCTCTTCTTATCCAATCCTGCCCCTCCCCCAGAACACCTCCTTTTTGGGATTTACACTGATGTAAGTTCCATCAACATAAATTCCATGGGCTGAACCTGGGTGAGGGAGCTATGCCAGCATAGCCCTGGCTGAGCCCTGTCTCAGCCAGGAAACCCAATATCCACCTATTCCAAACTTTCTCATCCCACGGGATCTTGGGTTTGGATTGTGCTGTAAATATGTTAAGGTAATTCTGTATTAGTGAGGGTTGAGGGGAGAGATGCCTTCCTTCACTGGCATTCTTTAAATTCTAGAATTCTATTCAAAATAGTCTGCAATATACTGAAGTGCACAGTATTTGTGTGTCTACGTCAATCTCAACTGGCCCCTTTGACTGCCCCCTCCTGCTGGCCCTCAGGTGGGTATGAACACATACATTCTACAAATCTACATTCTATCCTTCCTCCCAGTAGAAGCCCAGGGCAGCAAACAAAAACACATTAAAACATCTTAAAAACAGACTTTAAAATAAATTAAAACAAAACATCTTTAAAACTTGTTAAAAAACATCTTTAAAAACAATTGAAGAACAGATGCAGGCTGGGATAAGGTCTCTAGTTAAAAGGCTTGTTGAAAGAGAAAGGTCTTCAGTAGGCACACACACAAAAATAACAGAGATAGTGCCTGTCTAATATTTAAGGGGAGAGAATTCCAAAATGTCGGTGCCACTACATGAAAGGTCCGCTTCCTATGTTGTGCAGAACGGACCTCCTGATTAGATGGTATCCAGTGGACATAGTGTACTTAGACTTTCAAAAAGCGTTTGACAAGGTACCTCACCAAAGACTTCTGAGGAAGCTCAGCAGTCATGGAATAAGAGGAGAGGTCCTCTTGTGGATAAGGAATTGGTTAAGAAGCAGAAAGCAGAGAGTAGGAATAAACGGACAGTTCTCCCAATGGAGGGCTGTAGAAAGTGGAGTCCCTCAAGGATCGGTATTGGGACCTGTACTTTTCAACTTGTTCATTAATGACCTAGAATTAGGAATGAGCAGTGAAGTGGCCAAGTTTGCTGACGACACTAAATTGTTCAGGGTTGTTAAAACAAAAAGGGATTGCGAAGAGCTCCAAAAAGACCTCTCCAAACTGAGTGAATGGGCGGAAAAATGGCAAATGCAATTCAATATAAACAAGTGTAAAATTATGCATATTGGAGCAAAAAATCTGAATTTCACATATACGCTCATGGGGTCTGAACTGGCGGTGACTGACCAGGAGAGAGACCTCGGGGTTGTAGTGGACAGCACGATGAAAATGTCGACCCAGTGTGCGGCAGCTGTGAAAAAGGCGAATTCCATGCTAGCGATAATTAGGAAAGCTATTGAAAATAAAACAGCCGATATCATAATGCCGTTGTATAAATCTATGGTGCGGCCGCATTTGGAATACTGTGTACAGTTCTGGTTGCCTCATCTCAAAAAGGATATTATAGAGTTGGAAAAGGTTCAGAAGAGGGCAACCAGAATGATCAAGGGGATGGAGCGACTCCCTTATGAGGAAAGGTTGCAGCATTTGGGGCTTTTTAGTTTAGAGAAAAGGCGGGTCAGAGGAGACATGATAGAAGTGTATAAAATTATGCATGGCATTGAGAAAGTGGATAGAGAAAAGTTCTTCTCCCTCTCTCATAATACTAGAACTCGTGGACATTCAAAGAAGCTGAATGTTGGAAGATTCAGGACAGACAAAAGGAAGTACTTCTTTACTCAGCGCATAGTTAAACTATGGAATTTGCTCCCACAAGATGCAGTAATGGCAACCAGCTTGGATGGCTTTAAAAGAAGATTAGACAAGTTCATGGAGGACAGGGCTATCAATGGCTACTAGCTGTGATGGCTGTGCTCTGCCACCCTAGTCAGAGGCAGCATGCTTCTGAAAACCAGTTGCCGGAAGCCTCAGGAGGGGAGAGTGTTCTTGCACTCGGGTCCTGCTTGCGGGCTTCCCCCAGGCACCTGGTTGGCCACTGTGAGAACAGGATGCTGGACTAGATGGGCCACTGGCCTGATCCAGCAGGCTCTTCTTATGTTCTTATGGGCTAAGATAATCCTTCAGGTATCCTAGTGAAGTCTGCTGGCCCTGCTGTTTCTCAAGGCTGCAAAGGCATGCTACTTGTGCTCTGCACATGAGTGGTTTGTGTCCCAGGGCACTGTGATGAACAGACCTCTTTTTGTATTGAACAGCTGGATGCATCACAGTGCACTGAGATTATGTGTGCATCCAGCCAAAGGCCAACGGGTGAGTGGGAGGGGAGTTTAAAGGCTAAGTTGAGGCCTGTTGGAATTCCTCTCTCTCCCCATGCACACAATTCTGTGTGCACATGGAGTGTGCATGGTGGAGGATTTAAATCATACCAATAATGTGATCATCTTAACCATTTGCCAACCTTTTGATAAAAATCAAACATTCAGAAGAATAGAGTCCTTTTTTACTATTATTGAAGTGAGCAAGTTAGCATTCTGTGAAAGCAGTAGGAGTTTCTTATTGAAAGGGAGAAATGTGATTTCAAAGAAACCTGATCTCCCTTGAGATTTCTTTTAAAAAACTGAAATTTGCATGACAGATTTCTGAAATTTGAAGTTTTATATCTGGATAGCTAAAGTGAGTTTGGGGGGGGGGCTGGATTGTAATCTGAATAACTGAGCATACATGAATAGTAACATATATAACTCAAGCTCCCTTGCCCACCACCCTTCTACTTATCTGCACATACACAACAAACAATTTGCTTAGAAATAAAAAACCAAATGTTATGTTTAAGGCAATGATTTGGCACCCCAGTCTTAAATGTCAGAGCTTCTTCCTTTTACCAGGTCAAAGACATGAAGGCCTTTTTGCTTTCAAAATCAAAAAATAAATAGCAATCAAGCCTCGAATTAACAGCTTGTTTGTCTTCAAATCCCCACCGCAAGTCAGCCTTGTTTGCTTCCGCAACATGCACAGCCTCTGCCTGGCTGTCTCAGATGTATGATTTCAAAGCTTTAGGCGGAGCGCATGCAATAAAAGTGATCTGAAGCTATTAAGATTTCTATGAAACTAAGCATGTGAGCCTGTTTTTTAAAAAGAGGGGAGGAGGGAGAATCAGAAAGAGGACTGAAAATGTTTTGAGTGTTCCTGTGAATCAGTCTATGAAGAAATCTCCTAGGAAAAGTAGGGGAGGCCATGTGTATGCACCATTTAAACACACATGCACATTGCACACACATGATTTTAGGCCTCAAAGACAGAAGCATTTAGATGGACTACACAGAGCCAAGTTTAATTGCCAGAGTGCATAATTCCACATGGGGGGAAATAACAAAGTGCTCACCTCTGATTGCCTTTGATCGTGTACGTGCTCGCTTATCGTCATTCTCTAAACTCATCTGGAAACAAACAACAACAGAATTAACATTCTATTTAATGAAAACAATTTGCAATCACAGCTAATGTGCCCCTGGAAACCACAAGCTTGGATTGCACAAAGGTAAGTGGAAAATATCTAAGACATGAGCTGTCTGGGAAATTACCTCCATGCATGGCTAATGAACAAGACGACCACCACTTCAGCAGAATCTCAGGAGGAAAGCCATGGCTCAGTTGCTATTTGATATACAAGTGTGCATGGGCGTCTTTGAATGGCAAGTGAGTGTGAACAAGCTCAGCATGAAGTTCTGATTGTCTCAACCATAGTGTCACAAACCTGGGGGTGCGGGACTTGCATTCTCCAGATTAGTGATTTTCTAACTTTGTCCTGTTGGAAAACTTTCTACATGAACTTGAACTTGTATGTTATAGAATCCTTGAGCATCTGCTATAGAACGCCTGCATCTTGCAAAAGGTTTTGAAACATGTTCTAGGATACAAACACTGTTCACAAGTTAGAGCAACGTAGGGGAAAATCAGTAGTGGTGGAAGCATGCCCATATTTAGTGTTCTTCTTGTCAAAGAACACGATAGCACCATAGAAAGCGAGCTCTATATTAAGTATTTGGGAAGGGCTGTAGCTCAGTGGTAGACATCTGCTTTGCATACAGAAAGTCCCAGGTTCAACCCCTGAAATCTTCAGGTAGGAGTGGAAATATCCCATTTGAAACCCTGGAAAGCAGCTGCCAGTCAGTGTAGACAATATTGAGCTAGATGGACCAATAGCCCTGTGTTCCTGGGTCATTCCATCAGTCCATTTGCCTACTTTGATTGGAGGTGGCTTACCAGGGTCTCAGACAAAGGCCTCTCACTAGACCCCTTTAACTGGAGATGCCCAGGACTGAACCTGGGACCTTTGACATACAAAGCAAATACAATAAGCTTCTGGGCAACCCAAGGATTCGCTTGAATGTTCCTGCATAGAAGATTCCTTTTGGACTCCTTATCAGCCTTGCATATATTTTCTTGAATATCCTCTGATAGAAAAGCAGATTAGAAATGTAAAATCAAATAAGACAAAATAAATGTTCTGATTATGGAGACAAGATGAACAAACCACATAAGTTTACTATGTGATAGATGAAGCCAACTCAAATAGAATTCACTAAGCTGAAAAGTGACCGAAAAATGGTTATGCGAGTCATTGCACTCTCCTTGACAGCTTTTTCACTGTTTTCTTTGGAAGAACCTTTGCTTTGGGTTTTTTGTTCAGCTATTAAAACGTAGGCTGGAAAAGTGATAACACACTTCACGTCTTCTACAGACATTTGGCAAGTTGACAGTTAGTAGCAAAAAGTGAAATGTTACTGAGAGAGGTGAATCCATTCAAATAACCTCTCCAATTTTTGGACATCAAACACGATGCTCAGTACGGAACAGCATCATGAATAAATAATATCTGTAACTTCCAAGTGCTGGGAGTACATTTATTAATTAAGCATAATCACATAGCAGTGTACCATGTAGAAGGGTCTCTTCTAGGGCAGAAGACTCTGGATATTGTACACTGTGTTGTATACAGACAACACAAAATCTCTGTTATTGGCGTATTCACTATAATGTGACATAGATCTCTCAGCTGAAATGCATGCCCAAGATGGAACCAAAAGGATATTTACTCTCTCTCTCTCTATACCAAAATATATCCTGATAAGTTGTTGTCAGCTGAAAGCTGCAATGAATTTACTCACCAAATATCCAGATGTTTACAGATTATTCATCAGATATTTGATATACGTCTCTGACACCCAAGATTTAATTTCAACACTTCCATGTTTGACTTCAATATATGATTTCAATATAACGTATGTGAGTCAACAATAACCTCTAAGTTAAATGGGTGATTTTGCCCATCTTGATGGAAGTACATGAGACTTCCTGCTAGGTGTAGGGTGAGGGCAAGACTTCACCCATTAGGGCAATTGATATTTGACAATATTTGAGAGCAGACATAAAACGCTATTTCATATTTGACAGTTGGCCGCTTATGAGACTTCCCGTTTCATGCCTGCAAAATCAAAATAACTGAGAACTGCCAACTAATAGTCACGACATTTACCCAAATTTTGAATGTTGAGGTAAAAATTTGCAGTCAAAAAGCAAATCTGAAATTGAAATTTGAAGGTCAGAATCTGAAAAGTTAGTAAAGTTTGGAATATTTGCAAAAATTGGTTGTACTGATTAAACATAGTTATTTGTGACGGCATTCCTGAGTACTCATTTTTAGTACAAGCTCTCTTTTGGATACCTATGGTATTTATGTTTAGTATCTTACTGTTTTATTTATTGGTGAAAGACAGTTTATAAACACTTTAATAAATAAATAAGAAAGTCCTTTCCTCATAGGTGAAAATGAACTCCTAGAATGGATTGGCTAGGTTGCTAAGAAGACCACTTGTCTTCAGCACGCACATCCCAGGTTCAACATTCCAGAGAAAGCACCGACCAGCTATCATAAATAATAAGTAATATGCTGGCGGTATTCCTTGTGCAATGGGAAGATGCCCCTGCCCCGCCCCCGCCCCCCCAAAAAAGAAGAAGAAAGATGTCATGGAATGAACTAGGAAGAGGATGGAGAGAAATTGTAGGACCAAAGGCAACAGCTGGAACATGAGCTACTTGGAACAGCACATGCTGTCTCCCCTCTCTACTGCTTTGCTGGCAGAGTAGCTGATGAAAACAAATCACATGGCCTTCCCATTGGAAAAAAGTCATGACTAAGTGCCATTTGCCAGTCACATGTTCTTGTGATCTGTTGTGCTTTAGTTATTGGAGGGAAAGGAGGTTTATTATTATTGTTATTATTATTGTTATTATTGTTATTGTTATTATTATTGTTATTATTATTAATAATAATAATAATATCCTACCTTTCCTCCCAATAGGAGCCCAGGGCGACATTGTTTTTAAATGGTACATCATAATACTGAATTAAAATGGGTTTGATTCCCTCTCCTTGGGGAGTCCTGGGAACTGTAGCTCTGGAGGAAGAGCTAAGGGGTCCCCAACAGAGCTCCCCTCAGCAAACTACAATTCCCAGGAATACTTGGGGGCAGTCATGATGCACACCTGTCTGTAGTGTAGATCTGGATCCAGAGTCCATGAAAGGCTTTCCTTACACCCCCACCCCTCTTTTTTCTTGTGCTGCGAGGAAGCTGTGCTTTTCTCCAAAGTTGTACAAGGAAAGGTTGCTCTGAGTTGTTTTGTTTAAAATGCTGAAGGATGACAAAGCGCCCTGAAGTGTCATCCGCGAACCGAATGTCTCAGACGGAATTTCCATGCATATTATTTCCACTTGCAGCAATGTAGCACTAACATCCAATGATTTATACTGTGTGATATGCTTGTGGGGCCATTGGAGGGTGCGGGAAGGGGAAAGAGAAAAAAAAACGGGTAATTTATGCATCCTGTCATCCACGGTCTTGCCGCGCCATCGCCTTATGAGCCCCGCGTTTATTACAACCTTCCCAATAACCCAAGAAGACAATTACTATAATTTCTATTTTTAAAGCCTTGATTCCCTCTGGACCGATGGCTCACATTTAAAGTGTGGAGAGGAGCAGGTGTCAAAAGGACTTCATTACATTTACGAGCCTTTCAAATTCGCCGTTTCTGGTGCTCGCCAGAGTTAATGCCTTCCGATGCACGCCTCACAATAGAATTAATATTTTTGAATGCTGGATGGCTGTGTGTGTTTTTGCTAAAATGAAACCTAGCTCGCTTTTCTTTTTTCCCCTTCCTCTTCTTTATTTTGTCAGTTTTCCCAGGGAAACTGGCAAACATTCAGCTGCTTTATGAGCATGCCTTGGCAATTTGGATTTCATGCAGATAAATTATTTTTTAAAAAAAGAAAAGCGGGGGGAAGAACCCCCAAACAGAGAAGGTTGCAGAAAACATAATGGGGCTGCTTGCCGGCTACAAAGATGGGCAATGACAGCTGGGGGCTTTTTCTTTCTTTCTTGTCTACATCACCTCTCTCCATTTGTAATTTAGAAAGATCAAAAAGAAACAACCAAAGAAAAGAAACAGCCCCTGTCCCCATAGAAGGAAGGAAAAGAGAGAGATGCGTGTGTCTGTCTTTCGATTTAGAACCGCAACATTTCTGTAGTGGCACAGAAGGCAGCCAAATCTTCTGTGTCCTGATGGATTTGAGATGGCTTTCCACCCTGTAGAGTATGCATCTGAGGACTCTTCAACTTTTCCAGGAACCTTCTTAATGTCAAATGTCTGCATGCAATGTACTTTAAAAACAACAACCACATTCCTCCCCTTTTTCTTTCTAGCTTACTAATTTACTGTAGCTGTCCTTCTCATGCAACCAAGAAAGTAGGCCATAGCTCAGAGGTAGAGTATGTTTTGTATCTAGAGGGTCCCTGCTTCAGTCCTCAGCATCTTCAGGCAGGGCTGGGACTGTTCCTTGTCTGAAACCCTGGAGAGCTGCCACCAGTCAGTGTAGACCAGAGGTAGCCAACATGGGGGCCTCCAGATGTTTGGACAATTCCCATCAGCCCCGACATGCATGGTGAATGGTCAGGGTGTATGGGAGTTGTAGTCCACAACATCTGGAGTGCACCATGTACGAGTGGTTGCTACCCAGCTCCAGGCACTATTGGATGAAACCGATTATCTAGATCCATTTCAATCGGGTTTCCGGCCTGGTTTTGGTACTGAGACGGCCTTGGTCGCCCTGTGTGATGACCTCTGTCGGGAGAGGGACAGAGGGAGTGTAACTGAGAGCTTGTCGCTAAAGGGCGGTCTAAAAGTGCAATAAATAATAATAATAATAATTCTCCTTGATCTCTCAGCGGCTTTTGATACCATCGCCCATGGTATCCTTCTGGAGAGACTGGCGGAGTTGGGAGTTGGGGGTACTGCTTGGCAGTGGCTCCGCTCCTACTTGGCAGGCCGTCTCCAGCAGGTAGTGCTTGGGGAACATTGCTCGACACCATGGGCTCTACAATGTGGAGTCCCGCAGGGGTCGGTTCTGTCCCCCATGCTTTTCAACATCTACATGCAGCCGCTGGGTGCGGTCATCAGGAGTTTTGGAGTGTGTTGTCATCAGTATGCTGATGACACGCAGCTCTACTTCTCCTTTCATCTTCTTCAGGTGAGGCTGTCGATGTACTGAACCGTTGCCTGGCCGCGACAATGGACTGGATGAGGGCTAACAAACTGAGGCTCAATCCTGACAAGACTGAGTTGCTGTTGGTGCATGGTTTCTCTGATCGGATGATGGATACATACCCTATCCTGGATGGGGTTACACTCCCCCTAAAGGAGCAGGTTCGTAGTCTGGGAGTCGTTCTAGACTCTTCCCTTTCACTTGAGACTCAAGTAGCCTCGGTGGCTCGGAATGCGTTCTACCAACTTTGGTTGGTAGCCCAACTACGTCCTTATTTGAGTAAGGAGGACCTTACATCAGTGGTACATGCTCTGGTAACCTCACGTTTGGATTACTGCAATGCGCTCTACGTGGGACTGCCTTTGAAGACAGTCCGGAAGCTACAGCTAGTGCAAAATGTGGCGGCCAGATTGTTAACAAGGACCAAGCGGTCCGAGCATATAACACCTGTTCTGGCCCGCTTGCACTGGCTACCAATTTGCTTCCGGGCCAGATTCAAAGTGCTGGTGTTAACCTATAAAGCCTTATACGGTGCGGGACCATGATACCTGTCGGAACGCCTCTCTCACTATGAACCGGCCCGTACACTACGTTCTGCTATGAAGGCCCTCCTCCGGGTCCCAACTCATAGAGAGGCCCGGAGAGTGGTGACAAGATCTAGGGCCTTCTCAGTGGCGGCCCCCGAACTGTGGAACAGTCTCCCCGAGGAGGTTTGCTTGGCGCCGACATTGTTATCCTTTCGGCGCCAAGTTAAAACCTTCCTCTTTCCCAAAGCATTTTAACTTTTTGCATTTTTAACTTAATTTAATTTATTTCTTGTCATGTTTGCTGTTATTGATTTTTGATTGCTTTATTGTTATTGTATTATATTGTTCATTTTATTGTATTTTGTTGTTCACTGCCCAGAGAGCTATGCCTAGTCGGGCGGTATATAAGTTTAATAAATAATAATAATAATAATAATAATGTTAGCTAACCATGGTATAGATACCATTTAGCTAGATGGACCAACAGTTTGATTCAGTGTAAACTCTGTTCCTGTTTGCTCTCACAGTTGATGGGAAACTGCTCACTAACAACAACTTGGATTAACACACACACATATGCACACTGAACATAGCATTTTCTACTTTGCACCCCATTTCTGAAGTGACCCACCTGAAGTCAAGTCACAACTAACTGGTGGGTCTTGACTCATCACCAGCTAAAGACCAATGTCCTACCTTGATGTAGCGAGCTCACATGCAACTTGTATATGTAAAACAGTAGGGCTTCTGATCAGCCAGGAAATGTTTTCTAGGCAGGCCCTTGACTCAGCATCACTGCTACTGGGGACTCTCCAATGGGCCCCAACTCCTCTGCTGAATGCCCCTATTGGTGTTGGAAACACCCCTATTAACATTGGTTCATACAGGTCCCCAGCAGTGTGTAGCCTCTACATACGGGGTGACACTCTGTGGGGGGCATCTTGTGTGATGTTGTGCAATTGCATGTATATATGCAGCCTGTCCACCAAATGAGAGGGGTAGGTGGATTGTGCAAGGGGTGTTGTTGTTCCGCACTTGCATGGCTTTAAGGGCATACTCCCCACATCACATATGGCCAAGTCTTTTACCTATTATCCCCCCCCCTCCTTTATGACCTAATTTCAACCCAGAGGCAGCAAAAATACGGAGGAAGTATTTGGCACCTCTTTAGCATGGATGATAATGATGATGATTTTTTTAAAAAATGGACTATTGTCAGATATAGGCCACAGGTTTGCAATGTTTTAACTAAATGAAATATAAAAAAAAGTCTACTGAATACAGAAAGATAGCTTATTGATAACTGTGAATGTGCTACCAAAGAGGGCAATTTATATAGAAAAGACCTCAATTTGTTCTATGTGATTTTTGATGAGCTTTTTGTTGAATCAAACATCAATTGGGCCATAGGTCAGTGGCAGAGCATCTCCTTTGCATGCAGAAAATCCCAGGTTTAATCCCCAGCAATGTATGTCCAGGCCGCTTCCTAGGTTCCTGTAATATGGATGATGATGATGATGATGATTTGTTATTCATTGTATTTCTTACCCGCCTTTCACCAGAAGATCCCAGGTGGGTTGCAACATATAAAAACACAATTAAAACAGTATGGTATGTGTCAACAACAGTACTGCCTAGGAAGTCTTCATCAGCCACCAAAATGTGGGAAAAGATGTTCTATTTCAGGGGAAGCCCCCCATATGTCCTTGGACTCCAACTCCCATCAGCCCCAGCCAGCATGGCCAACGGTTGGGGTTGATGGGTGCTGTAGGGTGAGAAAGGACCCAAATGGGAAACAAAAGGGGGGACCAGTGGAAACAGGAAGAAAAAGGGTTTGCTGTGAGCTGTAAAAGGTATGCCTTTTAAAAAGGCTTGCTTTGTGCATTACTCTGTAGCTTATACATCAAGTGGCACAGCTCCAAGCTGCATGGGTGGTATTTAATGCTAGTCCTATTCAGAGTAGACCCACTGACATTAATAGACATGACTGACTTAGGGCCAGTAGTTTCAATAGGTCAACTCTGAATAGGACTGAGTTGAATATAACCCCAAGTTTCTTAGACATCTTAGAATTTCCCTTGCCTGCATGGCCCTTCCTCCCAGCTGCGTGATTTAAGTTCTTCCTTCATTCCGCCCATTGTGAGTCTCATTTGCAGCTGAATTAACCAGGAGTTTTGTTGTCTTAACTTTTGCTTTGCCTCCCCTGCCTCATCCCTCGCTGTTTTGTAGAAAAAGCACCAAATGTGGCTTCCCCAGCTTTGAATCTTTGGAGAATTTCTCTTGGCATGCCTTTTTTATACTAGAGATTGCTGTTCTCTCCTCCCAAGGCCTCAAATTAAAAATTACCGCTGTGTAATAAACAGCCTAACGAAGCTGGGTTGTCAGTTTTCATTTGTGGAAATGAAGGGCGCAAATGAAACATTTAACTATGTGCGACGGGGAGAACTTTCCTCCGTGCGCGTGAAGCGGATTGCAGAAACTGCTGCGTGGCACTGTGCCTGACTTTATAATGGTTCCATCATCTCAATTTGTGGATCTGGCTTTCAAGCACAAGGCATAATAATATGCAGTCTTCTGGCCTACACAGAGCTTCCAACTGTTTGGAATGAAGGAGCCTGTTGTTCAAAGTAGGAGACGAGAAGCAGACAGGGATGGCCAAATCCATTCTGGTTTCCGTTTCTCATTTTCCCATTCTTAAGTTCAGTTCTTCACATTGCTACACTAGTGTGCTTTTTAAAATTATTTTTAGAAAAGTCCTCGTGAAAATTCATCAGCATTTTCAAGTAAGAACTTCTATGGTTGTAGGCAATATCACCTAATATAAACATTTTCAAACAACATTTCCCCCTAATATGTACATTTTCACTATTATATGTATTTTGTGCACACTTTACTCCAGTTCATGCATTTTTGTACACCTTACTTGAGAACTGCAGTGCAAAATGCAGGTAAGAGCTGGGTGTGTTTTGGTTCTCATATTATTTCAAAAAGTGCGAATTAGTTAGGCTTGCCTTTAAATGTGAACGGGATCAAATTTCACCTCTATCCCTAGAAGCAGATACCAGTTTGTGCAGTGGCTTAGTAACAGAGAAAGTACTTCAACTTTGTACTGGCCCTGTGCCTCAAAGCCTGACACAGTATAGCACATTCAACCACAGGATACTGTTGTTGGGGGACAAGAGATATGTGGCTTGCAGCACTCGTCGCGGTTCTTTTTAGAGGGGATAGTTGCAGAACAGTTTCTGAGCAGGAGCGGCCTTTCCACCCCCCATTATTTATCCTCACAAAAATCCTAGGGGGTAGTTTAAACTGAAAAAGAGATTACTGGTCAGTGTTTACCCTGTGAATGTCATGATTGACAGTGCAGTCCTATACATATCTACTCAGAAGTAAAAACCATTTGTTGGGCATGTTCTAACTCTAAATTAAACCAGATGATGTACAAAATTTCCTCCAACCGTATGATTCAGGAAAGTGGGTATGGGACTGCAGACTAGTGAGGATGCTTTCAGTCCAACACTTCAACAAAAACTCTACCCTGGTTGTCTAGTTATGGCACTGATCATAGTCAAAGAATGTACACACTGTTCATGAATATATATATCTATCATTCTGCAGAAGAGTAAACCAAAAACCAAAGTTACATGCACTGGCCTGCATAAAATATGCAACATTTGCATATCAGTGCTTAGTGTATTTTGCTGCTACAAGTCCTGGTATCAGCCCTGTAGCTAGCCTTCCTTGATACATGGAAGAGCCACATTTCTAGATGGGGTATTTTTTTGGTAGGGGGAGGAGCATAGCACCAGCCAGTTCCCACCACCCACTCACTGGTGGAGAGGATGTGAAGGCCAGGCCAGGGGAAGGGAAAGGTGGTGACCTTCCTTCTCCTTCTCCATGCAGAGAGTGTGCTGACTTACATAATGGGCTCTGTAAAGGTCAAGGTAGCAGAAAATTTAGTATGAACACCAGAGTGTTGAACAAATGAGTGATTTGTTTTCGTTTCATAAGAAAAAAGGATGTTGATACAGTGATCAAGGGGATACCAAAAGGTGTAAACAAAACAAAAAAAGGTTTATGCTGTAACTAAGAAGTTAAATTGTATCACCCCTTTTTGAGAGAACCTCAAGAATACCAGACCCCAAAGCTTGACTTTGCTACAGTCGTCTTTTACCTGAGATCTGTCCCTGTGTTCTGATGCTTCATGAACTGAACTACTTTGGTAATGACAGTGAGCCTCCTGAGCTTGGCTTTGATGTTGGATTAGGTATCCCTGTTTCAGATTTCACCTGAAATACAAACTTGTTCATACTACAAGTTTAGGAAAGGGCAGAGAGAAAATAAATACTTTAGAGTGCGTTTGTTAACTCCTCCTTGAGGGTCCCTCCTTCTAATTATGTTCCTGATCTTTAGATTTTCCTTCCTGTGGGAAATATTTTTAACTGTTTGCTATATAAAGGAGCAGAGAAGTGATTGGAAACTAATTGTGGAAAGCAATTTGATTTTTTTTAATTGGTTGGGTTGATGTTTCTGCCAAGCAATCCTGAAAAAGCCCCATGCTGAGCTGCACATATTGGCAAAATCAGAAATTAGGCCTGAGTTACAGTCTAGATGGCCAGCTAACTAACTATAGTGTGTTTCTATTTCTCCAGAGTTGTTTTTGTCCTTTGCCATCAAGTACTCAAGAAAAAGAAGAAGAAATAGTCACTATGATTGTGGATATAGTGAGTGCTTTAAAAGAGTAAAGGGTAGTTATTTTTTCATAACATTTTAAGTTATCTCTTCATTTCACCCTTTAGCAGTAAGCACCCAACCCTGATCTAATCATCCACACAATTGCAGAATAAACAAACTTTTACTTCTTACTGCAGGTAAACAAACACGCTTCTTTCTTGCTGGTTGGGTAGAGAACAAAACTGAAACTGCAAAGCAGAGCAAAAGTCCAAGGGCTGGAGTCTAACTCTAGTCCATAATACAAAGTCCTAATATTTAACTCTTCAAGGGTGATGTTACTGTACAGGCTGTTTTTTTCAGGATCACTTCAGTAATTATAGGGTGATTGTGATAATAAAAAATCCACCCTCAGTCAGGGAAAGTCTTGAGTGAGCAGACTTTTGGGGGCTCTTCCAGATGAGGCTTTTGTTGTGCACTTATTTACTGAATTTTTCAGAGGGTCCTCTTCTTAAAGTGCTCCTGCACTTAAAACAAGCTGTCATTCTTTAAATGTTGGCTGTTATTGTCTGTCATGTCACAAATTAAAAATACAATTGAAAAATATCCTAGGAAGGAGTGAAGAACAGCTTGGGGGGATGGGTGGCACACCCATTTACTCCACCCATTTGCTCTACTCTGATTATAGGGGTGCTTGGGAGGGGTAAGACATGCATTGAAATTCCTATCCCAGCCGCTAGAAGTCTTGGTGCCCAGCTGTATGCTAACAAGGGATGGGGAACCTGTGGCCTCAAGGTGCTGTTGTACTCCAGGTCCCATCAGCCCCAGCCAGCATGGGCAACGGTCAAGGATGATGAGAGCTGTAGTCCCAAAAGCATCTGGAATTGTTAGGAGAGCCCTATTCCTCTCACAAAGCTACAATTTCAAGAATTCGCTGGGAACAGGGGTTGATTGTTAAAGCACCTGGGGAACTGTAGCCCTGTGAGGGGGATAGGGGTCTCCTAACAACTCTCAGCACCTTTAACAAACTATAGTTCACAGGATTCTTTGGGGGAAGCCATCACTGTTAAAGTGGCTTAAATGTATAGTCCATATAGGACCTTAGAAAGGATCTTGGAGGCAATCTAATCTAATCCAAACCCTTGCCCCAGTGCATGACATGCAAGGGAGAAATCTTGCAGCTGAAGCATCCTTGATAGGCGGCTGATCAACCTATGCTTAAATACATCCAGTGAAGGAGAATCCACCACCCTCTGAGGCAGACTCTTCCACCACCAAACAGCTCTTACCCTTAAGAAACTTCTAATGTTTATGCTTCCCTAGAAGCAGAATGCTGGACTAGATGAACTTTTGATCTGATCCAACACAGGGCTTCAGAACATCAGAAGAGCCCATCTAGTCCAACATCCTGTATTCACAATGACCGACCATATGACTATGGGAAGCCCAAAATTGTGACCTGAGTGCAACAGCACCCTCTCCAGTTGCAATTCCCAGGAACTGGTATCCAGAGGCAAGATGATTCAGGCTAGACTTATTTTTTTTAAATCTGATTAAGCAACCTAAATGTCTAAAAGAGAGCTCTATGGAAACTGGGCCCAGAACCTGAAAGGGCCCCTGTACCTTTAAGATATGCACAGAAGAGAAAACAATCTCACCAGGTGCAACTTCTCCCATCAATGCAACCCTGTGTTGAGTAACAACCACACATGGCCATGTGTGTCCTTTCTCAGCATCTCTTAAAGTGACAGGAGACCTTTCAGGGTCTGGATTCTGGCAAGCTAAACAGCCACCCTGTTTTGGTTGCTAAAATGTAACTGGCAGCAGGTCTTTAGATCCAGGCTGGCTCAGCTGTGTTACACTGAGCCTGTTTTAACCATCACAAGATCATGCCTTGTTACCAGGGGGACATAGGCCTCCGTGTTTCAGCAGGACCAAGATAAGGCCGGAAGTATCTCTTCATAAAAGCCTCCTAATCTTCTGGCAAGAGACTTTAGTTTGAACTTTTGACAGTTCCGCCTTTCCCCTTTCCTCCTTTTCAAAAAGTTGCAGCTGGATCACTTTCCTTAAATACCCTCCTGTGTTAACACAACAACACCCACTTTCTTTTAAAAACTTGTTTTCCTCTCACTAAGACTTCTAATTAGACTGCTTTGCTAGTGAATGAATGAAGGAATTCATTTAGCTCGGCCAAAAGCCTTTGCCTTTCACCTGGCCCATCAGGAGATTCTTTCTGACAAGTCTGTATCTTAAAGAACAGAGAAAAAGGGGGTCCTTTTATGCTAATTAGCTCCTCAGTTCAGAGTTTGTCTTGATGATATTTATTGTGCCTTTTTTTACTGGGGAAGAAAACTGTTTCCAAATAATCAGTGACCTTTGGTTATGGCTTTAGGGAGCTTGCAAGCAATATCCCCTGAACTCACAGTGCCCAGCTTTAACTGCAAGGCTCAAGCAATACACCTCGTTAGGGCCAAGCTAAGATATAACTGGGAGAAGCATGAGTCAGGCCACTACTGACTGATGGCATTTTGCAAGTGGGATTTATTATATCCCAGAAAGCTTAGGACGCACAATTAAAGTGGATTCGGCACTCTTGAGCAGCAAACCTACTTCCAAAACAACAACAACAACAAAAAACACAACACCCAGCCATCTTTTTGCAGTAAGGAAAGTGATAAGAAAATGCACTGGAAAGTATAGGAGAAAAATTGTTTGTTTTATAACCTCCCTGCAAACAAATTAGAATGAATGCTCAGTGAAGAGCAGATGTTATATAACTTCCCTCTAAACTTTGTTCAAGCCAGTCAGGATCAACACACAACAAACAGGTCACCTGGTAACAACCTTGGACGGCATATACACCATACATTTGAAACATATCCCACCCACACCCTCAAAAAACCTGGGAACTGTAGTTTACCCCTCACATAGATACAGTTCCCAGCATCCTTAACAAACAACCTTTTCCAGGATTCTCAGGGGTGTGTGTGTGTGTTTAAAATGTATGGTGCATATGCAGCCTTAGTCTCCTCACTTTTTTTAAAAAAATGAAAGGCATCCTTATTGGGAGCAGAGGCATAGCAACAGGAGGTGCTGCTGAACAATTTATTTCCATGCTCAAATTAGCCCCCCACCCCACCCCCAGAAAAGATACAGAGTCCCTTTACTTTTTCCCCCCTTTAACGATTACATAGTATTCATAGCTGAACAATATTTTTATTGGAATGCCTTTTAAAAAATGAATATATATTTAAGTGTGTGAATTAATGCCAACACCAAGAAACTGACAAGGGCTATTGAATCTGGGCATGGTCCATGGGGCAGGCATGCAGCAGGAAAATGGACATCAGTGTCAAAGTGATGGGTTGAGGAAGAGTGTTACAGAGCAACCCTATTCAGAGGTCAGCCCTACTGAGTTCAGTGGGACTTTTTCCTAGGTAAATGTGTATGGGATTGCAATGTCCTCCCTGGAATGTCAAAAAGTTCAAACCAGAGTGGCAACAGAGGGAGAATAAATGGGTGTGAAAACAGCAATTGCCTGCAGAATCAAACCAAGGCCCACCTAGTTCAGCATCCTATTTTGAAAGCAACTAGCTAGATGCCTCTGAAGTTAGATGCAACAGCCCTCCACCATATCTTGTTCCCATCACATGGCATTCGAAGCGTACTGCCTCTGTACATAGAGGACTCAATTTAACTACAGTGGCTTATAACAGAGGCAGGGAACCTGTGGTCCCTCTATATATTACTGGACTACAGCTCCCTTCACCATGGACCATTGGCTATGCTGGCTGGGGCTAATGGGAGCTGGAGCCCAACAGGATTTGGAGGGCCACAGCTTCCCCACCCCAGCTTGTAGCCACTAATAGACCCATCCTGCATTTTTTTAAAAATAAAATTGCATCTGGGTTGTTAGTCGCTTTGAGCACCATGTGGTGGAAAGGTGGGATAGAAATTCAACAAGCCAACAAACAAATACTTCTATGAATGTCTTCTTTTTAAAACCCATGCAAACAGGCGGCCATCAACCCAGTTTCTGGTCATTAATGCATGGTTGTATTTTGTTTTTGTAAGCTACTGCTGCTTCCCTTTGAGGAGGACCTCACCTTGATGTGCCTGCTGTGGAGGCCTTTTGCTGTCTCGCAACTGCTGATCTTTTCTTCACGGGTCCACCTTTGACTCAGCAGTTTGCCTCGGAACTCATTTTCTGAGGATTTAAGAGAAATATATAGCGTCAGCAATGAAGGCAGCTTAGGGAGGCCATTGGCACCACCTTGATGATGCTTCTCTAGGGGACCTCAGTTTGTAGATTAGCCAATGGGCATTTCCTTTACATTTCATAGTTTGCATTTGGCAGGGTATGGGTAGGGGCCATGGAGAGTGAGGAAATGGCACCAGGATACACCACAATGTATATAGGCTGTAGGAATTGATGCCAAGTGACAGCACTGGTCCATCTAGCTCAATATTGTCTACACTAACTGAAAGCAGCTCTTCAGGGTTTCAGGCAAAGAGCATTCCCAGCCCTACCTGGAGATGCCAGGGATTGAACCTGGGTCCTTCTGCATGCAAAGCAAATACTCTATCAGCTGTGGTGCTTCCTCTAAGGGGTTAAAATATGGCTGGTTTTTTCCCCTGGGGCCCATGTTTTTTGCTTTTGCTTTAGTGAGGGGGACTTTCCTACTCAACCCATGCGAAAGACCTATGCCTTGTATGTTTTATTTTGTATGTCTCCCAGAGTGGCTGGACAACCAGCCAGACTAATAAATTTAATAATAAATAAATAAATAATAAATAAAATAGCTGAATTACTTGCAAGATCAAGAGGTTTTCAATCTTGGATCCCCAGAAGTAGCTGGATTCCAACCCCCATCAGCCTCAGCCAGCTTAGCCAATGGTCAGGGATGATGAGAGCTGTAGACCAACAATATCTGGAGGGCCACAGGTTCCCCACCCCTGATCTAAATGAGCTGTAAGAATTTAGCCAGTCCTTGGAATTGTGATGTCCTAATAACTGCCCAGTGTGCCTGTGAGAGTGAGACAACCTTGCTGCCTTTCTCCTTCCCATTCTCCCAGTCTTCTTCAATCTTAGGCCACCAGATGCTGTTGGACTACAAATCCCATCATCCCTAACTATTGGCTAAGATAGCTGGAGCTGATGGGAGTTGTAGTCCACCAAGATCCGTTGAAGAACTCTGCATTATCCGATGTGCTAGTGGTCCATGTGAGATTAAAGCAAACTGATACTACCAAAATCCATTGAAAAATAAAAAACACCTGAATTTGCCCCTTTTTAAAAGCAATCTTCTCAAAAGGGGAACATGTTCACAATGCATCTGGCAGCGAAAGAATAGGTAGAGAAACATTTCCTTGGAAGATCACACATACAAGATCATATTCTTATACCTATCTCTCTGGTTCCAGTTGAACTCCCAGTCAGTGGCATGAGTTGTGATCTCCATGTCACCCATGAAGGCATTTTGAAAGGGTAAGAAAAACCAGCCTTGGACCACCCTTTAACCACCTTTATTGTGACCTGTGTTGACTTCATCACAGGGTGAATTTGTGTGGTTGTCTCAGCACCACTCTGTATTCAGATAAGTGCTTTGAACATTCCCAAGCTCCATGTATCTGCTAAGCATTATTATCCTCTTTTCATGCAATATATAATTTGCATGTAAACTTCAACCCTCATCTTGGAGTTCTTATCTTGCAGTGTTGGTTTAATAGTGTTGGTTTAACCTTCCATGAAGTTCTGTTTTGGGACATGATCCCTAGTGATTGCCGGATAGCAATTTTGCTGTTCTCCAGAAGTAGCTGCATTCTAGCAGTAGGCAATTCCTTTTGTGCGCTAAAATAACCACTGCCTTAAAGGTCCCATTTGTCTATTATGTCTTAAAGCCAATGATAGACCCATCCTATTCCTGTATTATTGCTATTGTATTTGTTGCATATATTTTTATTGCGTTTGTGCTGCTGGTGGCTGCCTTGAGGTACCCTTTGATGGAAAGTTGGGGATACAAACTCATCAAGCTCCCAGGACAATTGAAAACCCTAATCTTCCAAGGTCCTAAACTGCATAAGAGCCTCCATGGGTAGAAACACTCCTGCTTTAGAATTTAACCCTTAACACTTGAGGGACTTGGAGGAGCTGCCGACCCTTGGAGGTGGAACTAAATTGACACATCCACAGCCCCTTTTGTGTCTGTGTTGCCCTTTTGTGTGAGCAAGTACCCTTGAAAGTTTGGACTAAAACCTGGAGTGGATTCCACTGCTCCACTGACATGGGGCCAACAGCCACCACTGTTCCAGGCTGGGTTTTTTGTTCTGTTTTTTGGGTGTATTCTGCAACAGGACATTGATACATTCATATTTATTTATTTATTATTTTATTTATATCCTGCCCTTCCTCCCAGCAGGAGCCCAGGGCAGCAAACAAAAGCACTAAAAACACTTTAAAACATCATAAAAACAGACTTTAAAATACATTAAAACAAAACATCTTTAAAAACATTTTTAAAAAGCTTTCAAGACATCTTTTTAAAAAAAGGTTAAAAATGTTTTTGTTTTTTTTAAAGGTTTAAAAACATATTAAAATGCAATTCCAACACAGACGCAGACTGGGATAAGGCCTCAACTTAAAAGGTCAACTCAATAGTGCATTTGTGGTGGATTTATACGGAACTCTCCACACATCATTCCGCTTTCTTACTTGTTCTGTGATGTTTCCTCAATATTACTGCATTATTGCCACCTGGAGGAGCACATTTATCATAGAATAGTAGAGTTAGAAGGGGCCTATAAGGCCAATGAGTCCAACCCACTGCTCAATGCAGAAAGCTGACTTAAAGCATACTATAGTGCATCAAGTGTGACCAAAAACAGAACTCTGGAACATTTATGGTTTAAAACGTTAGTTATGAGAGATGCACTGGTTGGAAACAAAGCACTGTATCTTCCCCAAAACATCTGCAGGAGCAAACAGTATTGAAAGTGGGACTTTGTATGAGTGCCCCGGTACCATCATGAGCACAAATAATCACCAGTGCACAATAAAAAGGATGTCTGGAGGGGACCCAAATTGTGAAGAGGGTATTGCTGTATCATTATTCACAGGGCATCCATGTAACTTGCTTTGCCCTGATCATGACAACTTTTTTTTTAAAAAAAACCTTTCAATTTATTAATTTGTCTTCCCACTGTACAGATTTATATCAAGACATTATAAATGTTAACAAAGAGGTCACCAGCAAAGGAAGGCAACCATCCTTCACTGCCAGGCAGAGGACTGTTCTCAGCAGGACAAGGTCTAGCTACCTTCAGAAAATGGATCTAGTCTCCCTGTTTAGCCAAGGCTATGGAAGATCTCAAGCTTCTGACTAATGGCATTGATGAACACATGCTTATGTATCACTTGACATTTCATTTGCACAACAGCTTGATTCACATGTATGGACCTTCCTTGAGTTCTCCTACACTGGCAGCTGATTGCATCCATGAAAAAGCATGGGTTATGAGGACATATGAAAGTCCTATGATAACTGTAAACAAACCACCCACTTGACCACCCATCAGGTGATGAACATGGATTTGTCCATCTACTTGGTGACTTGGTACACTCTGTAGGTTGTATCCGCTACAGTGTTAAGTCCAATTTTTTATCCATTCAAGAATTTATCCTTGTACAACAGAACATTCTCCCCCTCTTCTCCCCCCTCCAATCTATTCTGGATTTCCCCCCCCAACCCTCCGGAGCAGATTTGGGGATGGCACAGGGCATGTGCAGGGAGAGGTCCCATTGCACTAGCACTAATCCTTACACTAGCACAATTATTTCACTGAATACCACCCAGTGACTTTCAGCTAATGTGTGAACAGTGTCCATTGAAACCCTCTGTGTGCAAGTCATCCCTTGATGTCGCAAACATTGTGCGACGGTGATGGGTGTCTGAACTGATGCCTTTGCCCAGAGTTCTGCACTGCAGTTGAACCTCATTGAACAATTTGTTCTTTCCTTTTTACAGACATGCACATTTTTAGCTCATTCTCTTATTTCCTGTGCTGATTACTTATTCTTCTTGCTTAAATGTTGTTGCTTATTTAATCCAGGGGGAGGCTAAGCAGAGAGGAGAGAGCAACAGGGGACAAATATTCATTCATCATGGGGACACACTAGGGGCCCCTTTCATCTGCAAAAGTTTCAGGGAGGACATAGTGCTTTGTTTCTAGTCAGTGCACACCCCGTAACTGCCCGCTGAAATCCTGTAACTTTTTATACCACAAATGTCCTGGTTTATGTTTTTGTCCTGCGTTTGTTGCGCTATAGCAGTAGTGGCTGGTGGCTCCATGTCAGCAGGGCAGTGGAATCTGCTCCAGGTTTCACACCTTGGACAGCTCCTTGAAAGTTCGGACTAAAATCCAGAGCATATTCCACTGCCCCACTGATATGGAGCCACTAGCTGCCATTGCATTATTGAGTGCCCACCCAGACAGCAATAATGTAGCAACATTGGGGAAGCACTACAGACCAATTAACACAGCAAAATGATGTCTGGATGGTCCATTATAAGTCCACCACTAACACACTATTATTGCATCAATGACATGTGGCAGAATGAAAAATGGAAATGGACTGCCTTCAAGTCAATGGCGACCCTATGAATACGGTTTTCATGGTAAGCGGTATTCAGAGGTGGTTAACCATTGCCTTCCTCTGAGGCTGAGAGGCAGTGACTGGCCCAAGGTCACCCAGTGAGCTTCATGGCTGTGTGGGGATTCGAACCCTGGCCTCCCAGGTCATAGTCCAACACTCTAACCACAGAATACACACACACACACAAAATCAACAACATCAATTTGAACAGACCCGTAATGAAATAGCAAGGATTGGACCTGAACATAAGGACAGTCCTGCTGGATCAGATCTATCTTGGAAGCATCAGTTTGCCTTAACAGACATTACTAACTTAGATTAATTAATTTCAGTGCATCTGCCAGCATGGTATTGTGGTTAGAGTGTGAGGCCAGGGTTCAAATCCCCACTAGGCCATGAAGCTCCCTGGGTGACCTTGGGCTAGTCACTGTCTGTCAGCATAACCTACTTCACAGAGTTTTGTGAGGATAAAATCAGAAGGGGGAAAAGAGAAGCATGGTTGTATGCCACCTGGAGCTCCTTGGAGGAAAGGTGGGATATAAATGTAGTAATAAAGAAAGAAAAATAAATACTGTTGAGTAGGGCTTAGTTGAATAGTCTGCATGTTTTTTAAACACCTTCTTTGCAAAAAATGATGCATTTCCTCTGTTATTTAAAGACACTAGCTGGCATCCCTTTTATCCCAGTCAGATATTACATTATATTTACTGAGGGAGTGAGCATCATGTATCTCTATTACACAGCTGTTAAACCTCAATTAATAGGTTTTAATGATTAGCCATTAGTGGTGCAATACACAGTTTAACATTCTGTGTTAGGGTTTAAATTAAATGCACGCTTCAAGGGCTAAATTTTCCAGGCATCACTCACTGCTTTGCTTAAGTAAATAATATTCACATGGGACAGAAGAAACTATAGATGTGGGGCTTTTTTTTCTGAAGGAGAGGAGGAAAAGATTAAACAAACAAAGGGCAATTAAGCATAGCAGCTTTACATCACAGGGGAAAAAACCCACACAGAAAGAATAACCAATAATAAAACACCATGAAATATATGAAAAAGATGTCAGTTCTATATGCATCAAAAGGTAACAATAGCATGTCATCAGCATATTATCAGTCATAGTATTAAACATATAAGGCTAAAACTACCTCCAGTCTAATCCACAAGAGATTGTGCTACGCAGCATCTGACACCGCAACCCCCATGCAGTAAGTCTCATTGAGTTCAATGACACCCCCTGAGAGGTAGCCATGTTACTCTGTTTTGGAGAAGAGACAACATCTTAAAAACTGCACATGCATTATGGCATAAACAGCCTACGGTTAAAATCCTATTCCCACATACCTCAATGGGACGTAGCAGACCTGTATAGGATTGCACTGGAAGACTGCAGTCCTGTGCGAACTGACTTGGCAGTAAACCCCATTTGACTCCGTGGAACGTACTTCTGAGTAACTGCACATGGGATCCAGCTACTCATGTGTAAACTGGACACTGGGAAGTCTCTCGATCAAATCTTACATCAGCCATATACTCTGCAGATGGATTTAGGCAAGCCACAGTTTTGGAATGCTAAAAACATATGAGAGCTGTTTATGCTGAATCAGACCACAGGCCCATGTGGCCTAGTACTGTCTACTTTGACTCAGCAGCAGATGTGCAGGAATCTTGTAAGCGAAGATGCTGGGCTCAAAACTAAAACCTTTTGCTAGCAAAGTATGTGCTGTGGCCCCTCTTAAAGGGGCAGATGGTGGTGGTGATAAGAGCAATAACAAGGACAACAATTATCTGGAGTGCTAGGAGACTTTGCATTCTATAGTAATGATAACAGTAACCACCACCACCACCACCACCACCGCTTTTTAAAACCCTAACATAAAATACTTCAAACTACACTACAACCTAGCTTAAAGCAGGAATGGGAAACCTGTGTGCCTCCAGATGTTGCTGGATTACATCTCCCAACACCTCTGACCATTGGCTATGATGGCTGGGGCTGATCAGTGTTTGGAAAAGTTACTTTTTTTGAACTACAACTCCCATCAGCCCAATCCAGTGGCTATGCTGGCTGGGGCTGATGGGAGTTGCAGTTTAAAAAAGTAACTTTTCCAAGCTCTGGGGCTGATGGGAGTTGGGGTCCAACAATATCTTGGGGGAAGGGGCACATTTGTAGCCTAAAGGATCATACTTTCAAACAAAATCAGCAACATTTAAACGAAACAGCAGTTAAAATCAGCAGTTACGTAATAAACTGAGCCTAAGAAGGTCCACATGAATGAAATTGTCTGCCCTGCCGATCTCAGAGCATAGAGTGAGAAGTCTAAGCAATATATTTCTCTTGGGAAGATATTGGGAAGTTCTGGGTGTCTAAAATAGAAAAGATCATCTCCCAGGTACCTGTTTGTTTTATTTTAGGCTCCAGGTACCTGAACAACCATCTCCATCTCTACCGACCTTTTCAGGTGTTAAGTTTATAGAAAGAGGGGGCTCTCTTGGTAGTTCCAGTACCCTCAGAGCCCAGGAGAGGGCCTTCCCTGTGGCAGCCCCTAAATTGTGGAACCCCCTCCATACAGAGGTGCATCTGCCATCTTCAATGCACAGCTTTCACCATATGCTGAAGACGTATCTCTTTTTTAACTTGCCTCTGACAGGGAAGGTGTTTTGTTTTGCAGGGCCCACCTCTTTTGCTGAGTGTATACTGTTCTGTTCCATTTGGAACAATTTCAGGTGTAATGGTTTTGTTTGTGCAGAATTTATTGTTCCCATGATGATGTAAGAAATCTTATCTCTAAATGAATGATCGAGATGGTGGTGGGACTGGAAGGAGGGCCCCTAAAGTGGAAGGAAAGTTGGTGGGCTGGCTCATATGGAGAGGGCTGTTTCCTGAGATATTCTGGTCCTTAACTGATTTGAAATTCACTCCCCCTTAATAGATAATACCTTATTTAAAACAAACAGCTGGTATAGCACAGTGGGGAGGAGAGCCTGGCTGGGAGTCCAGAGTTTGTGAGTTCAAATACCCACTCATGTCTCCTGGGCATCAAGGGCCAGCTAAAGATCACCCCCACAGTGAGTGGCTCAGGGGTTGTGTGCCCTGGCACCTGTGCAGCCGTGGGCAAGCTGCATAGTCCCAAGCAGCCCAGTTGCCCCCCAGCTGGCAGTTACGGACAAGGAAGGGGCTGGCTTGTACAGCTGTGGCAAGCTGAGCAGGCCTAGCCAGCTGGGGAGGACTAGCCTCAGAGGCAGGCAATGGTAAACCTCCTCTGAATACAGCTTACCATAAAATCCCTATTCATAGGGTAGCCATAAGTCGGGATTGACTTGAAGGCAGTCCATTTCCATTTTTATTTAAAACAGAGCAAAGTGTGAGAGGGCAGAGTCTGGTCCTTTAGGGCAAGTGGGGCACTGCCCAACCCAAATCAGCCTGCCTTCAGCTAAGCCCCCACCTGCCTACCTCCTTGCTTACAACCAGCCTGGGGAGGGGGGCACTGGCTGCCACCTTCCTCCTCCTCAGTCTCTGTGTTGCCTTTGTAGTACTCAGCAAGGAGGATGGGAACAAAAGCAGAATGAGTTGGTTCAGCCAGCCATTGGCTCTAGCTCTGCCTCCTGTTGGCCTGCCAAATGAGCCCTAACCTCCATGGGTGCAAGGTTTCCTGGGCTTACTGAACCCTGCTTTCACTGCCACGACCGTGACACACAGAGAAAGAGGTCTGTTCAAATCAAGACAATCAGCGGAGTGAGCTGCAGAGGAACTCAAGGGCAGCCCATGACCTGATGCAGAGTTTGAGATGGAGCCTCTCAGCTAGGAGCCACTTGAGCTGGGACCCAAAGAGACCACACCTGAGGCAGATTCTGCTGAAAAACTGCCCCCCTTTACATTGGGGGTTTCATGCTCCCCATTATAGGTTGTGCATTATGTAGGAACTGACTGAGGAGCCACTACCCCTTTAATGCCCTCCACTCTTCTGGATGTGAATGGAGCCTATAAGGGATTTTTGTTGTTGTTTTGTGCCTTCAAGTTGATTACGACTTATGGCGACTCTATGAATCTTTTTTCATTTTTTTTTCATGGTAAGTGGTTGACCATTGCCTTCCTCTAAGCTTACGGCACCCAGTATTCCCAAATGGTCTCCCATCCAAGTACTAGCCAGCCCTGGGTTTGCTTAGCTTCCGAGTTCAGGCATGTTCAGGGTAGTATGGCCGTAGGCTTATAAGGGATAGCCTGACCCAAAAGGGGTATAAAAGATCCAAGACTGAGGGGTAGAATTGTTTGAAGCAAGTGGTCTGCTTGGAGCTATCCAAGGTCCTGCAACTATACTATGACCTGACTAAGAGCCAAACCAGATACCATTCTTGGAATTAGGTATTGCATGACTACCTTGTATGAAGTAAACAGTAGGCATGCCCCTCCTGATTCATATGGGGACCTCTCTGTGTGTGTATGCTGGGTAGGGGGTCTTAGCAAGAAAAAGTTTCCATTGGTGTAATTTTCCCCCTCCAACTGCCAGGGCTCCATTTTACATGTTGTGTGTTGTAGGTGGGGTCATCAGATTTCATTGGCAGAAGGTATTAACAAGCTAGAGTGGTATGAACTTAAATATATTCACAATTAAATTGCAAAATGGCAACATTAAGAATATTTCGTGTGGCTGCTCTTATATCTCACAATTAGCAGAGATATCAGGCAAGGCTGTGTGTCTGCTGCAGTTCTGCAAGGATGTAATAAAACTAAAAAATGTGCTACTGGGCACAGGATTCTTTTTTCAGCTTTCATTTTTTAAAAAAAACAGTTTTCTAGCCTTAATGACTCTGAAGATGTGCTTCAATATGCATTGGCAGTGCCAGAGGGATGGCTGAATCTTTTTCCCAGTGAGTGGAGACAGTGTGTTCAGCGGTCTTCCCATGCCTAGGCAAAACCAGAATAAAGTATGCATATCGTGTATGTGTGCAGAATTTATACAGGCACAGTTTTTCTTTTTTTAAAAGTATGGGATAAACACAGCCCTGGGTATAGGTGCAAAGGACATGAGAGATGATTGCCCCCTTCTATATTGCACTCCGTATTTTTAACCACAGGATGGCTGCCACAGCCAATCTCCCCTCTGACACTTTGCGGCCAATGTTTTCTGAATTTGCTTTTCATTCCTAACCAAAAACAGAAAGATTGGGGCAAAGGGAGAAGCTGCTGATTCATGCAGGTCACATCTTGTGCCAGCTTCACTGTAGAACGGATGTTCCCAGCTCAGCAGAAACACACCTTCAAGGTGTTTTCCACTGATAGCTGAGCATAATCTGGTTCAAATCTGCTGGCACTAGAGTGCAAGAGAGAGAGAGAGGGTGGGTAGAAATACAAGCGCAAGGTCTTTTACCAGGGCACATCAAGGGGGAGGGAGCCCATGTTGTTGCTTTCAGCTGCTCTTTTAACGTCAGCAATGACTTCCCGCTGGTTTCTGCAAAGCTGCAGACTCCCCCATGGTAAAATAACAGAGAACATGTTCATTTGGATACATTTCAGAGAGGCAACAAGCTCATTCCAGCCAGCTGGGTTTTATTGTTATTTTTTAAAGGGTACAACAGGGATGCTTGAGCAATTCCCTAGTTGCAAGTTTGGATATGGACTGATCTGATCTGTGCCTTCTGGACAGATGTGCAGATCAGAACCTAGCTACCTCTCACACTTCCCAGATGTCCCAACACAGCTCTCAGTTGTAGCTCCCTTTTTTTAAAAAAAAAATCTGTTCACATCCCAAGTGTTACTCATTTGTTCTGGCCATTACCTAGTCAGGGGAGATCAACCTGAGTAAATGAGGAACTCCTGCTTTCAACAGTTACCTGTGAAGGATGGGGTGGTGTGGGGTAATGGTAGCAACTCTTTAGGATCCTCCAGACCACCTGTTTATTCAGAATTCATTCTGATTTGCTCACATAGAGCTTACACGATGGTTAGACGATGTCTGGTCTTTATTGAGCATTTGTTCTGCTTTGTTTATGTGGTGGGTATACAACAATGAACATTCAGCCTGATTTCATTACAGGGTGTTTGCACCTCGACCCATTACTCATTCATCCATCCCACACTTTTCAATGCATTTCTTTGTCACTTTCCAAATTGCATAAAGTCTGTTTTTTCCCAAGCGGATTTTTAATCCACTTTAAAAAGACAAACCTAAAGTTCCAATATGGGCTTGAATCTCTCCCACAAAATGCTGACAGTCTGGAGCCACCCATTCTCCTTTTTGTGATTGTGTGCTGGGGCAAGCCACAGAAAAGAGAAATGAGGTGGAGGAATCCCATCAAACCATCCCCAAAGGTTCTCAGTGTTCCAAATACTTGTGGCTGAGAGGTCCTAATAGGGTTGCCAGGTTCAGGGCCCGAGACTGATCCTGTATCTTTAGGAGAATAGAAAGTCAGCCAAGTGCAGGTGTTCATGCAACACTGTAATGGGGAAAACCACAAGGTGGAATTCTCCCTTCTCCCTGCACAACTTTTAAAGATACAGAAGACCTCTTGGTTGCCAGGCCCAGCCTCAGTCTAAGAGGTCTTCTGTATCTTTAAAACTTGTGCAGGGGGCAGGGAGAATTCCACCTTGTGGTTTTTCCCATTCCAGTGTTGCAAGAACACCTGCACTTGGCTGACTTTCTCTTCTCCTAAAGATACAGGATCAGTCTCACGCCCTGACCCTGGCAACCCTAGGTCCTACCCACCTCAGAATTTCATCAAGAAGAGTTCTTCCGAGCTATGCCTTTTGAGGGGATGTTTGAACTGTGCCAAAAGTTTTGTCCACCAACATTCCATTCATCCATTCATGGTTTGCATCATCACTCATATGCAGAGCAGCATATGCTGCAAGATACTCTGCACTGTGGGAAAAGGTGTGGTATAAAGACAACAGATAAAAATCTAGCCAGGGAAGGAGCTGCAGGGAGTTTGCTCCCCCCCTCCATGCAGGAAAGGGGACTCTGCTCCAACTGCCAGTTGACCTAGGACTGTAGAACCAAAACGAGGTATACTGTGGACTCTGACACTGGTCAAGTCACCAAGGGCTGCCTGCCCTGCCTCCCAGGAAAAACATCAAGGCAAGGGGGAAACCAACAGTGCCCTATCCATTGGCTGGTGAAGTATCTGCTATTCCAATGTTGGCCTTCCTCTTCCCTCCTCAATCCTTTTTTCTTTTGTACCTTGCCCATTAGATTGTGAGTCTGCAGGGAAGGATTGCATCTGTCTGTCTCCACATAGACACATATGTGCATGAAAATGGTAGGCTCTTCATAATAATATATAATTATAATTATTTACCTAAGAATAAAGGATAGGGAATTCAGCCCTTCATTAGTGGCTGAGCATATGCTTTGCATGCAGAAGGCCCCAGCATCTCCAGGTAGGACTGGGAGAGACCCTAGTCTGAAATCCTGGAGAGCTGCTGCCAGTCAGTGTATACAGTACTGAACTAGATAGACCAATGGTCTGATTCAGTGTAAGGCAGCTACTTATGTACATACATTTTGCAGCTATGCACTGTGCATTTCCTGAAACCAAGAGAGGTGACTTCCATGCTGGGTGTCCAGGGTTACCTGCTCCCCCACTGTGTTGTACCCTGCGTCTCCTCTACAATTCCCTCTGCACCTCCTTGGCCAGCTTTGGATCTGGGATGCAAACCTAAGTGACAACCAGGGTGCAGTTCAGCAGTTGTTTTTCCAGCGCCAGCAAGGTTACAAGAAATAACAGTAGTAATAACACCCTAGGAAAGCCTCAGCCAGAGCAACTGCCTGAAACATGCCATTTGCATTTTTAAGGAAATACTTCTTTGAGACAGCCTGGGTGAAAGGTCGGCATTTGCATATAAATGGAAAAGAAAGTGTATGATGCTGGAAGTTGCATCTATATCATTTTCTCAGCGGTGAGCTGCTGTTTTGGAAATTAAGGGACACGCTTTGCATCTTGCCTTTTATTGAAGACAGAAGGTGGTATGAGAGTCAAATTGGGATGAAATAACAAGGCGAGCAAAGCAGCAGCCCGTCATTTCTCCCCTCCCCCTAACGTACACAAATGTATCAGAGGGCCAATTCACACTTGACTTTTTAAAACTTGGCTATGAAAAGCTCCCAAGTTTAAGTGGCAAAAGAGGGGGACAGCGACAGTGACACCATTAGTTGTGCACAGTGCACGAGTGCATGGATGTGGCTAGCTGTCCCTCCATTTAATTTAGAAGAGGCATTTGAGGGGGAAAATAGACCTCTAATTCCATTGGTTTTGTTTCAAATTCTTGCAGGAAAACTCTTGACCATTTGTAAAAGTAACACACAAACTTCTCTTGGGCATCTGGTTGGCCACTGTGAGAACAGGATGCTGGACGAGATGGGCCACTGGATCGATCCAGCAGGCTGTTCTTAAATTCATATGAACATAGGAACTAGTGTTTCAGGCACGAGTCTCTCCTAGCCCTACTTGGAGATGCCGGGGATTGAACCTGGGACCTTCTGTGTGCAAGACAGATGCTCTACCTTTCAGTTATCACAGTCTTCCAGCCTTGCCTACCTCACAGGGTTGTTGTGAGGCTAAAACGGGGAGGCAGGAGAACCATGTATGACACCTTGAGCTCCTTGGACCAAAGGTGGGATATAAATAAATAAGGCCCTTCCCCATCTGAATGCATGGGTCAACTTGGAATGGACAGTTTTAATTATTTTCCCTTTTCATTGCGCATATAGCTTGCAAAATCTTCTAAAGTGATTGCCTCATTTGCTTGTCCCCAACAACCCTGTGAAGGAGTAGATCATTAATATCATCAATACTGTAAGCTGGAAGGAACCCTACAAGGGATTGCAAGGGGAAGCGAGGCCACAGAAAAACAGAAAGTCCTTTGTTCCTCCTCCCCCCTCCCCTGAATCCTTGTTCTTTCTCCCTGGTCTGAAGGAACAGAATATGCTCCTGAGCAAAAGGCAGCGGCCTGCAGCCCAACAGCATTTTCTGCATGGATCTCTCTGCCTCTTACCACGTCTGTCATTGAAACTTACAACGTAAGTGCAGTGCGGGAGCCACAGAGCTTGCTAACATGGGATGAGATGACTAAAAGGGATCTTTTGCCACTGCCAGCTTGTCGCCCTGATATTAAGTCCTTCCTCCTGTCACATCAGAAGTGAAAATGTGACACAAAATGTGTGTCACACTGAGTCAAAGAGACAGAAGCAACAAGGCGTATTGAGGAGGCAATATCACTGTGAAATCAGCAAAACTCCTTGGGGTGGTGTAACACTTCCTACTGCCCTCTAAAACCCCACTTTCCTAGTTGGCAGGAGTGTGCACACACCAGGAAGACAAAGCACACACACATCAACACAGAGAGGCAAATTCGCCTTGCTCCACACTTGGTGGTGTCCTCCCAGTAATACGTCACTCCTTCAAACGCTTCAGGATGGATGGGATGAGTTTGTATTGGTCCAACAGAGTTGAAATTCACTGTAATTTTTCCTCTAAGTCTGTAAAAGCAAAGTCAGTTTTACTCCCTAAATAACAAAGATTGCCATGTTGGCTCAGGACAAAGACCTTTAGAAAGCATGTTTCTAGTCCTTATTGATGCAAAACTGCTGTGCATGGAAGTATGTATATGTTGTCTAATTAATTTTCCAAAGCTTGAGGGGACCAAGCAGGATATTGAGTGCTTGGTGAAGGTGTATCAGTGTTGTGATTAGCTCACTGCCTCTTTACATGATGAGCAGAACTGGAGAGTTTGTTTGTTTGTTTATTTATTTGATTTATATCCCACCCTTCCTCCCAGCAGGAGTCCAGGGTGGCAAACATAAATGCTAAAAACACTTTAAAACATCATAAAAACAGACCTTAAAATACATTAAAACAAAACAACGTTAAAAACATTTTAAAAAAGCTTTAAAAACATCGTTAAAAAAGGGTTAAAAGCATATTATAAAAAAACACATATTAAGAAGCAATTCTAACAGATGCAGACTGGGATAGGTCTCAACTTAAAAGGCTTGTTGAAAGAGGAAAGTTATGAAAAGGAGGAGAGTTATGAAAATTGAGCCAAATTATAAAAACAATGTGCATTTGCAACCTCTGCATTTGGGTGTAGGGCCACTCTGTTCTCAAGCCAGTGGTCCAGTGACCAGAAGTGTTTCTAAAAATCTGGCTTGCCATTTTCCACCATGTTGTTCTTACAGTCTTGCCATCTTTGCCCCTTTTCTGTAGGATTATTGAGATTGCATTATAAAGATGTTTCATTTCTGAAGAAGTGGGTTTTGTGATACAGGATTATACCAGGATCCTGTAAAGACCCACATTCACATTCATATTTATATCTCTACCAATAATGTGTTGTTCAGTAAAATTGTATACAGCATGTTTAATTTTTGGACATCAGGACAGACAATAATAAATATGCTTTGAAAACATATAGGAAAGAGAACAATAACCTTGGGATCCCACTGGAGATCAGTTTGATGGAGAAGCTTGAGATAATTTTTAAAGAAAAATGGCCAGTTGCCATAGATTCTTTCACTAATCTCAATGATCAGAGCATAAGTCGACCCCTGGTGGATCAGGCCAGTGACCCATCTAGTCTAGCATCCTCACAGTGGCCAGCCATATGCCTATGGGAAGCCTGTGCGCAGGGCCTGAGTGCAACAGCATACTCCACTCCGGCTTCCGGAAACTGGTGTTCAGAAGCATACTGCCTCCAACCATGGAGGCAGAGCACAGGCATTATGGCTAGCAGCCACTGATAGCTTATCCTCCATGAATATCTCTAATCCTCTTTTAACCATGCTTGAATATTGTGGTACCATTCTTGACCTTCCAGGCTCCATCACCTGAGCCTTGGGAAATTAATTAGCCATACAAAAAGAATAATATAATAGACCAGGGCTGAAATAGCTTCACACATAAGTGCCTTCAGAGAAGGGAAAAGGAGGCAGTTGCTTCCCCTGCCCCCCTGATTCCAAGCTTTCATAAATGTTTTAAAAGAGTAAGTTTCTAGCATTTGTAGAACCTGAGATGCGAAGCAAAACACAGAGACACTATTGTCCTCAAAGTCTTTAGATGCCAGATCAAAATATTTTTTATTCCAGCCAGTTTTACGATTTGTCTGGACCCTAAATTTCTATTGCTGAATATTATGCAGCTGTAACTTGGCTTTCCTTTTCTTGTTTTTCATTTACTGTGTGCATGTTTTTTGAATTGACTTGTTATGAGCTGCCTTATGTGTCTCAATGTGGGTTTGAATGGTGCAGTGTAAATATTTCAAATCAATAAAATGAAACAAAATAAAATAGTGAATTACCACCACTGTTGGGGCTCAGTTACCTAGACTTTCAGCTTCTAGATGTGATCAAAAAATGATCTGATAGTAAGCCTAAGTACATGTAACTGAGCCCAGGCATAACATTGCAAGCTGCCTTATACCAAATCAGATCTTTGGGTCACCTAGCTGAGTATTGTCTATGGCTCTCCAGGTTTCTGGGAGGAGTCATTTCCAGCCCTAAGTGAGATACTCAGGACTGAACCTGGGGCCATTTGCATGCAAAGCAGATGCTCTTCTTACCGCTGAGCTATGCCCCTTCTCCACCAAACATAACTGAACACATGTTCTTAATTATTCCATGTCTACCCTTGCCTCCTTCCTCTCTCTACTGCCTCTCTTGTGTTGAGTTTTGGACCAGAAGGTCCTTGAGGCAGGGACCTGGCGCTTTTTTTTGTCACTCTGTAAAGCACCATGCAAACAGATAGTGCTGAATAAATACATGAATGAATAATAATCTGCCCTTGGGTTGTGTTCAACATAGTGCTAAGCAGCTTGTTCCACCAGCGCAAGGATTTCTCCTTGCACAGTGGAACGATCATCCTCTTTCCTCACCACATGCCCCCTAAACCTGTTCTGGGGTTTCCCCCAACCCACCAGAGAAGATTTGGGGATGGCATGGGGCCCACAAGGGGGGAGGAGAGGGGGAAAATCCCACTGCGCTAGCACTAGCTCTTGTGCTAGCACAGCCTTTTCTTAATAACCACTCCTTTTCTTTTACAAAGGATCTTTCTGCCTGCCCTCTTCATTTTCCTAAAGGTACCTGCTTGGTGTAGTGGTTAGAGCAGCCTTTCCCAACTAGTGGGCCACCAGGTTTTGTTGGACCGCAACTCCCATCAGCCTCAGCCAGCATTGCCAATGGCCAGGAAAGATGGGAATTGTGGTCCAACAACATCTGGAGGCCCACTAGTTGGGAAACGCTGGGTTAGAGTGTTGGACCTGGGAGACCAGGGTTCGAATCCCCACACAGCCATGAAGCTCACTGGGTGGCCTTGGGCCAGTCACTGCCTCTCAGCTCAGAGGAAGGCAATGGTAAACCACCTCTGAATGCCGCTTACCATGAAAACCCTATTTATAGGGTCGCCATAAGTCAGGATCGACTTGAAGGCAGGCCATTTCCATTTTACCTACTTGACAGCTCCAAGGGGGCCTTCAACAGCAAATACAAAGTCCCCTGAAGTCATGAATGGAGGGGACACCAGACAGAACTCTTTATTTAGATATTAAGCTTTAGATAGTAAAGATAATTTAGACAGTATAATGATGGTGATTTTGTAGAAGCTGAGAAGAGGAAAGTGCATCACACCAATAGCAGGTGGCCTGCAGCATCCTGCTGGCAAAGTCAGAGGCATTCAGGATGCCTTTAGCTTGCTGTAGGGAACCTCTCAGAAGAGGCTGACAGAGCTCCATTTGGTCCTGAAAGGGAAGAGTTCAAATGACAAGCAAGCAAGCAAGAAGCTGGTCTGGTTGCATTTTGAAGACAGAGAATCAGTTCTACTAAGCTAAATAATAACTCTGCCCTTCACATTTTTGGTGATGGTGGTGGCACTCAGAATGCATGACAATCTTTGTGGGAGATGTTCTGGAATTTTTATAGAAATATTCCAGGTGTTCATTATGTGTGCTATCACAAAACAGGTCTTTAAAAAGAGTATTTTTTTAAACTTGGCAAATCATTTTTAAGCCAGATGTTTATACGCATGTCAGTGCACAGCAAGTTGGTTGGGAAGGGAGTCTTTTAATATGCATCTGCTCATGGTGACAGAGCTGAAAAAAAAGAGCACAGGGCATCTCTTTTCAACTGCAATAAATAAATAAATAGGATGCCAAGGCAACAGCAGACCAGAGTAAAAATGCCTGGGAACAGATGTGTGGGAAAGTGAAATGTTTTTTTCTTGAACTTTTTTGTGAAAGCAGAATTTTCATGAACCTTTTCTCATCAAGGAGGGCAATTTTTGCATTGAAAGTTTGAGTATCATAAAAAATTGGTGCAGCGATAGTCACAAGATTGTTCAGTTAAACCATTTCCTCTGATGACTGCCCATAGTGGAAGCTTAATAATGAAAACTTAGATTTTGGGACATCATCACTCATTCCTTTTGACTCTCAAGCATGGTACTACATGCAGGTACGAAATTGGGTATCTGGAGCAGAACTCACCATGTTGAAAATGTCAGCTGTCTCCCCCTCCCCACACTACACCACCATAGGCTGAATGGTGTAGTTATAGTCTTAAAGAGTCATGACTCTCTCGCTTGTCAGTGTTGCAAACACTTTGCCTGCTTAGAGGAGAAACAATGCACTCCTGATTGGTTAGGATTACTGATGTGCCCAGTTCATGAAGCATTGCACTCACTCTAACTTAACTACATTGCCTTCAATGAGAACATAAGAAGAGCCTGCTGGATCAGGCCAATGGGCCTCTAGTCTAGCATCCTGTTCTCACTGTGGCCAACCAAATGCCCATAGGAAGCCCACAAGCCGGACCTAAGCATAAGAGCACTCTCCCCCCTGTGCTTTCCAGCAGCTGGTATTCATAAGCATACTGATTCCAGCTGTGGAGGCAGAGCATCCTTATTATGGCTAGTAGCCTTTGATACCATTATCCTCCATGAATTTGTCTAATCTTCTTTTAAAGCTGTCCAAATTGGTGGCCATCACTGACTCCTCTAGGAGCAAGTTTCATAGCCTAACATGCTCTGTGTGAAGAAGTGCTTTCTTTTATCTATCCTGAATCTTCCAGCATTCAGCTTCATTGGATGTCCAGAAGTTCTAGTGTTGAGAGAGGGAGAAAAATTTCTATCCACTCTCACCATGCAATGCATAATCTTATACAGTTCTATCATGTCACCTCTTACACCTTTTACAATGATACCATCACAGTCACTACATGCTCCCTGATTGGTTGGGATGACTTCAGTTATGAGATCAGAGGGGAAAAACTGGCACTGAAGCAGTAGCAGGCCAGGAAACAAAAGCTATAAGGAGCTGCAAACAATGCCAAACTGTGCGGGAACAAGGGCTTTTCAGGAACAGTTTTGGTTCCCTCAAAAGCACATTGAGTGAACATTTTGCCCAGCCCTAGATATTCTTTCCAAAATGGGGTGACTAAAACTGCACAGAGGGTTCCAAATGTGGGTGGAGAATATTATTATATGAGGAGTTTATTATACTTCCTATTTTGTGTTCAATCCCTTTCCTAGTATGTATGATCAAATAAATAAATAAATACAGTAAATCCTAATGCTGAATTTGCCACTGAATTAGCTTGCAAATGGTATGTAGATGTTATAAGAAGAAAAGAAAACCCGACCTCAATATTTTGACAAGAAAACTTAGCATGCTGTATGCTGGAGAATCAGAGGGACCGGAAAACTGAGTACAGCTATTCAATATTAAAAAATTCTGCTTTTGAGGAATTTCTTCGCTTCCCCTGCTCCCACATCAAATCAAAAACCCCTCCTGGGTCACCTGCAGATTAAGCCAATGGTACTTTAGGATTTAAGTACTATACATATTCAGCCACCTTCAGACCTATCTTGTATACCTTGCAACAACATTCGCTGTAGCAGTGTTGCAATGCAGCCTCAGAAATCTGTGTCTGCTGAATACACCTGACTTCCCCCTTAAGCCAGGAGAGAACACTTAAGTAAACAAGGCACCAGGCTCCAGCAGAAGGTGATAATTCATTTTCATCTTGTTTTGCCACTGAGCTCAGTACTCAGGTCTGATGAAATCCATGGTAGGAGCAGTAACGTCACTGAATTATTATAGGCTGCATTTGACTGGCTTCCTGGAACCTCAAGCATGGCTCATGAAGCATGCAGGACCCCAGCAAGCTAACGTAGGAACATATGGAGCTGTGTTATACTGAGTCAGACCATTGGTCCATCTACCTCAGTATTGCCTACACTGACTGGCAGTGGCTGTCCAGGGTTTCAGACAGGAGTCTCTCCCAATCCCCCTAAAGATGCCTGGGATTTAACCTGGGAATGTTGGCATCCATAGCAGATGTTCTATCACTGAGCTACAGCCCTGCCGTTGCTCAGCGCTTTCATTCTGGTAGAATATATATGAGGCTCCATCTATGTTAGTTACTGGCTTTCCTTGAATTCCCCTGGAAGAGGAAATGACAAGTGAACCCAATATGAATTTGCCATGGGATGCACCTTCAGATTATTATTATTATTATTATTATTATATCCTGCCCTTTCTCCCGAAGGAGTCCAGAGCCCATGTAGTTCATCATGGGAGGCCTGCAGAGCTCTAATAAAGAATTCTCTGCATCTCAGCAATTAATTAATTAATTAGGCTTGTTAGTTGCTTGTTATCCAAAGGTCTCCAAGCAACTTACAACACTGTAATTCCCAAGATTCTTTGGAGGAATCCATGATAGTTAAAAAGTCATATAAAACTGCCATATAAATAAGGCTAGAGTATTTCAACAGATGAGTTTGCCGTCTCCTTGTACTACAGACTCTGGGTGGAGGCTTGAAGGGGCATCACTTGCTTCTGACTCTCAGAGCTGGCTTTCTTCTTAGCATCCTGTATGCCACCCAAGTTAGAAGCCTTTGCCTTTACTGAGTCCTGGCTATCAAGCCCTTACATACAATCAGAATAGGCCTGCCCTGCCCATGTTTTGACTCCTAATTGGACACAGCCCAACAGTCTCACAGGTGGCTTGCCAGAAGCTTGGTAGACCTCCTCATTATTCCCTTCCTGGGGCTACAAGAAAAGGAAGGTAGCTGGGTAACTGGCAAGCCACAATTCACAGCTGGTGGACTTAACAGAACAAATGATAGTCATGGGTCAATTGTTTTGCAGGCCTGAACTGATGTGGTGATGGTGTTCTTATCATGTCCATGACCTCTTCTTTGCCCCCAGACCTTATCATCAGGCATTAGGCACAATCATTAGGCAAGGACACAGTTCCCTGGAAATCTTCAAATGGAGCTGGTCCTGATGTCAAAAAGCTTGGTCAGTTTTCTAGGATGTTAGGCCTGAAAGGAGCAGCAGTGAGCACTCATCTGCTAGAAAACCATTCTGCTCAAACTTTCTGTCTCTCCTCACCATCCTTCTTCATACCTTTCCATCCCATTGTTTTGTCAGCTCTGCTAGGGAAGGGCAGCAGCTGCCTACTGCTTTCAACCACAGGGCATGTTCCCAGACAAAACTTCCCTGCAACTTTCTGCTGCCTGAGGTGCATTCTGTAACTAGGGATTCGGAAAAAATTCAATTTTCTTTGCATTTTAATAAGAAACTCCCTAATTTGAATTTTTTGAACCAATACATGAACCGAAACATAATTATCCTTTGAAATTTGCATGTCATGGATTTTGCAATGCAATTCTCCAATTAATGTGTACAAAAATGAATATATTAGGGGTAAGTGTGCATAAAAATACATGGATAAGTGAAATTAACATACAACAAAGCATTATATTAGGGGAAATTGCTTGCAAAACGTGTATATTACTCAAGACTACATACAAAAATGTGTATATTAGGAGACATTCACACCAAATGCTGATGAATTTTCATGAGGATTTAAAAAAAAGAAATCTGCGAATTACTGTAGAAATGTGGAGAACTGAAATTAGGATTGGATAAAGAAGAAACGGAGAAAGACTGAACTGACAGATGCCTCCATCCCTACCCAAGGTGTGCTGAAGGCACATGAGGCTACCAGCTTGCTAAAGTTAAGCAGGCCTTGACCTAGTCAGCACCTGACTGACCTGGGAACCACATGCATGCCACTTTGGGTTCCATGATGGAAGAAAGGCAGGGTAATACATAGCAACAAAAAATCTCCACCTAGGTAGCAAAAACAAAGGAAGATCCATCTAATAACTGATAATATGTCCTTCAATAGCATCCAAATCTTTATTTTGTATTTCACTTATTCCTCTACAGAGCTCAGAGCAGCTTTATGAAGGTTCTCAGATAGTTTCCCACCTGACCAGCAGCTTGCAAGGCTAGATCTGCTGAGGTCCATTGTCCCATGACTTCAAATCATTGTCTGCCTGAGGGGGATGCCTGCCTCATTCTGCCTAGAGGAATGACCTTACCTGCACCTAGACCACACCTGCTTTCTGGAAGGGAGCGGGAATGCAGGAACAGGAGGCTATGTACAATATAAATTGGGTTCCCCTGCCAAACATAGGCATATGGCGCTGACCTGTGAGCAGAACTTGACCTGGATGTGGAAGTTAGTTTTGGAAACTATTTAGCTAGAATTTTGTATCAGTCAGAGGAGGAGGAGGAGGAGGAGGAGGAGGAGGGGGCAGGGTAAATCTACTTCTCACAAAAATGTCTTATTTGGGCCAGGCTCCGAGATGAAGGGGACTCGAAAGGGCCATAGCTCAGTGGCAGAGCATCTGCCTTGCACACAAGAGGTCCCAAGTTCAATCCCTGGCATCTCCAGGTAGAGCAGGGAATGCCCTGTCTGAAACTCTGGAGAGCTGCTTCCAGTCAGTGTAGACAATACTGAGCTAGATGGACAATGGTTGGATTCAGTATAAAGCAGCTTCCACCCACTGGTAAGGCAGCATAATTGCAGCTAAGGCACAGTCACATCCAGGGCTCAGATAAGACCGAAGCAGTCAGGACCTTGGACAGAGCACTGTGAGAAAGGAAGCTGGAGTATTCTCAGGCTGGAAAGCAAGCTGATGGTTCAGCAAGGTGCAAAGCCCTTCTGAAGACTGGCCAAACTAATCCTGCTGCTGGCTCCACCCTCTTTGAAGACCTGACTATACCCTTAAAGAGCCACTGCCCTATGGTGTGGCTGCGATGGGGTCTGCCCTGGAATGACTCTTCTGAATCTGAGGAGTCTGTTTATAGGGTTGACAGGCTCAATCCCTGATCCTGATCCTGTATCTTTAGGAGAAGAGAAAGTCAGCCAAGTACAGGTGTTCTTGCAACCCTGTAATGGGAAAAAACACAAGATGGAATTCTCCCTTCCCCCTGCACAACTTTTAAAGATACAGAAGACCTCCTGGTTGCCAGGACTCAAGAGTTGCGGAGCAAGAGGTGCCTGCTCCCTGTCAGTATCCTCCTTTGAGTTTGAGCAGTGGGGAACATAGCAGCAACAGCAGGGAGAATTTCATGAAGTTTTCTTTATTTATGAAGCGTATAAACTGCTTCTCCGCCCCTCTTTAAAATGTTTTCATTCTCAGCTGTAACCAACTTTAAGTTCATGTAACTGTATCTGCTCTCAGTCATTTCTCCTTCCCCTCTGTCTTCTCCCTCATTGCCTATTTTAGATTGTAAGCTCCCGAGGGCAGGGAACTATCTTTATTTGATTTTGTTTTTTTATATTGAGGCTTTATAAAATGCCACATAGTATTCATAATGCTGTGTAAATAATAAACAGTGCAGTATTTATAATTATATACAACAATTTGTAAAGCAACTTACAATATTATTATTATTTTATTTTAAAAGTACCAAAAACAATATAAAGACATAAAACCAATATAACCACCTGCACACTGCACCCGGTAAACACAGTCGAATTAGAAGTTAACTGAAATCCTGAAAGAATTAACCTAGCAACAACACCCGTTTCTGGATGTTTCCCTTCTCAACTCGGCCCTGGTGAAATTGCACTCATGATGTCAAGCACTCGACCAGGGAATGCCAGAGGCGTTTGAATTTTTCTTCCTCTAGAAAAAAGGAGGGGGGGATAGAAGAATCCCCAACATGTTTGGGATTTTGCCAGCATGCTGGCACCATCTGCCTCTTTCCTGCTGTTCCCCTTTCACACCACAACTTTTTCTTCACAGGCTTTCATTAATATTTTACCCAGCATGCCTAAACAAGATGCAAATAATGTGTTTGACAGCAACCTTTTTCTTAAAATGATATAGCCCTGTTAATAATGAAAGCTGTTCCATTCTGCAAAGAATCTACAGAGCACGTGGCTCTTTCCGGGGGGGGGGGTCTAAGCCACGCTGGTTGTTTCCTCTGTGTTATTATTGCCCTAAAGCATTCATACAAATCAAGGTCATTTTCCAGTTGACCTCCCCCTTTTTTTTGCTCATCAACAGCTATGATGCAACCATTCAATTATACCCTGTGGGTGACTCACATTCAATACCTTGACCATCTAGGGACTAAATTAGACACACACCAGGATTGACCTCAAAAAAACCAGGTGAACACATCATTTTTTTTAAAAAAAGACAACAACTAGAGTTCATGCAAGGTCTAATGGTAAGCCTTTTTAGGGTCCTAAGTTGGACAACACAGAGTGGAATGAGATGTGACAATGGGACATAGGAAGCTGCCTTATATCAATTTGTTTATTTAGTTATTGGATTTATTAGACGCCCATCTGGCAGGTTGTCCTACCACTCTGGGCGACATACAGTAAAAATATATAATACACTCAATATGAAAACATATACACAGAATTTAAAATCACAACAATAACTGCAAAACCTGTAAAACCTAATCCAACCAAGTCAGACTCTGGTCCATCTAGGTGACTGGCAGTGGCTCTTCAGAGTTTCAGACAGGGTTCTTGTCCAGCCCTTACTGGAGATGCTGGGGACTGAACCTGGGACCTTCTACATGCAAGGCAGATGCTCTACCACTGAGCTATGGTCCTTGCCCTAATGGATACAGGGTTAGCACCAAACTGGGCAACCTCATGCCCAGTTCCCCTCCTTTCTCCCGTAGTATGAACCAATGGAAAATGCATGGGGTAATGTCATCTCCCTCCTCCCCACCTGCCCAGCAGCTGCCAACAATATGGACCAGGAGCTGGGATACACATGACTGTAACAAAGTTGTGATTTCATTAACAGCCCCATGTTTACCATCATACCTTATTCCATCTCAAAGCAGCTCCACACAGTAGAGAGGTCCAATGTGTGTGGCTGGGGAGAGGTATTGTGAACCCTAACTTGTCTAACAGCCCGAACCTTCCCCAACATGGTGCCCTCCAGATGTTTTGGATTACAACACCTGTTAACTCCAACAAGCATGGCCAACAGCACCTGGGTCATTATAGTCCATAATACTTGGAGGGCACCAGCTTGGAGAAAGCTGAAGAAGGCAGAACTCCTGGAGGGACTGTATGGACTGTAGTCCATTATGGACCTTACTAGGCCCAGGGTCAGTTTTAATGTGCCAACTCATGGCATCAACCCATTGCCAGGACTACCAGATTACGTCCAGACATTTGGTGAATGATGGGAATGTGCCATGAAAAAAGCAGCAGCCAACCACAACACTGCACTGATGCACAAGTCAAACATTAGAAACGTGCTGCATCCACTGGAGTGGATTCCAGATCATGTGGAGGTCATGCCCTCGCTAGAGGGATCCTTTCTGGAGGGTGACCTAGAGGTCTCAGTGCAAACTATCACAGAGGAGCAGCCCATGTTGAGGGACCATGAGGCAGACCAAGAAGACTGGGAGCCCTCAGGAGAAACAGCAACCCAACTTCTCAGAATTAGAGGCAGGCAGTGAGCGGCCTTTGAGTCGTAGGGAACACAGGAGCCTAACGGTGCAGGTTCAGTCAGCTGTCAGACATTGATGTGCCTGCCTGGGGATGTCTCAGGTGTAAAGGGATACTTGTAAGCTACTCCTCATGAGCAGATCAAATCTGCAAGCAACACAGATGGCTTGCAGCTATGTTCTGGGTGAGGCTCTGAAGGTTTAAAAGCCTTTAGTTCCAGGCACAGGGTGCTGGAATAATGTCTTTGCATCAGCTTCCTGATGGGGTCCCCTTGCCCCTGCCATCTAGCTGGTTACAGCCTCCCCCCACCCCAATGTTTGGACTGTTTTGGACCTTGCTTGTCATATTATCCCATGATCTTGCTCTTGCTTTTTCTGCTGCCCCTCTATTTGGATTTTGGGTTGCTGCAAGGCTGTGATTCCAGGACCTCCCTTGTTCATTCCCAGCTGCTCTGCCTGTGTGCTACCTGAAGCAGGACAGTTGCTGGAGTTTTAACTTGTACACATAGAGCTTGTAGGTTATCTCTTGTGCTGGTTCCACAGTCATCCCCACTTGTGGTGTAAGTAGACAGGGGACCGTGTTGCATGAATGAATGTATGTGATCTGCAACATCCTAAGTGTAAAACACATGTACTCATTTCCTCCAGCAAAACACTCCCACAAACGGGTATAAGGTTCATGACTACCAATATTGTGTTGGATGGGGGGGAAAGATAATCTAGACCAGTGTTTCCCAAACTTTTCTTTATTTTTTTGTTCCTGGACTACAGTTCCCATAATTCCTGATCATTGGCCATGCTGGCTGGGGCTGATTAGTCCAGCAACAAAAAAATAAAAAAAGTTTGGGAAACACTGGTCTAGACCAATGAAAAAGAAACACGAAAATCCACATATTCATATTTGGATACCACATACATAAATATCTTTTTCAATATACCCTATAAATCCATATCTTTTAGAGCTACTAAATGTCTTAGCTCAATAGATGCTAGCAAATTAGTAACATCCTATTCCAAAACAAGAAAGCTAGTAAGATCTAGGTAGACAGAGGTAGAAAGTTATCTAGTTCAAGTGGGACTGCAACATAGTGTTACGGTGTAGAGTGCTCCTGTTCACTGTTCCAGTCAGCCATTCTGTCCTCCAGGATATGCCATTGTCCCTCCTACTTTCTGTTGCTGTCCCTTCCAACAGTCAGTTGGCCATGCTGAGTTCTCCATGGGCAGCTTTTGGGGTTCTCCCCCTTGGGTTTTTTTTTGTACTATATGAAACATTGGGTTTCTCTGAACACTGCTGGAACCTCTCTCTTGTGTGTGCATGTGCCATTTTGCAGTAGCAAATTGGAACATTGAACATTGGAAATAGAAGGAATGATACTCCAACATTAGATACAAATCTGGTACATACAGATAACAAGAACCCACAAACATAATGCTCAAACAGGGCTTATGTGTAACTGAAATCAACAAATTTCCCTGCTTGTGTTGAATTATAGTTTGTCAGCCCATGGGGGAGGGACTTGCCCTGTTGCAGTTTGTAAAGTATAACGATATTGCAGTAATAATAACTCTGAGCATGTACAGAGTTACTTTTCTGCAACCAGCCCCAGTCTAAGAAAGGGTCCTGATTCAGAATGGATGACTTCCAGACCAGCTTGAGGCTAAACATTTCTCCTTTTCAGAATGAAGGAATGGCCTCGAGGCTGAAGGACTCCCTAGTTTGCTTGTATTCTGGGGAGGCTCTTGGACCCAGTAATACTAGTAAAAATGAGCTTAATTCCCCCCACTCCCTAGGAAAGATCTCTCAGGCAAGCTCCACTGAAATTGGTGGTAGCTATGAAAAATTAGCAAAAAGCCCAACTACTGACTCAGTCGTCTCTCTAGCAGTTTTTATATGAATAAATGTTACTTTTGGGGAAAATCAGTGCAGCCTGTCATCTGCTCAGACTATTCATGCCACCTGATAGGTCCTTTTAAAAAGAGAATAATGAAACGACAGTGCTCTTTTCTGCTTCTCTTTCTCTAAAAATCAAATCCAGAGTGGGGGAAAAAACCATTTTCACCTGAATTAAAGTATCTTTGATCTTTGTAGTTCATTGAACTTTTTTTTTTTTTGCTTCACAGAGGATAGATTAATAAACACTTTCAAATGGAAAAATATTGTTGGGGGAAAGGGCCTTCGTTTCATCTTTTCAAGCAGCCCGCTTTGTTGTTAACCTGTCTATGGCATTCCATCCACTTTTCCTTTTTTGTCTTCCTTTTTATCTTGCTGGAAATTGGGGTTCCCCCCTCCTTTTTGCCTTTTGTGATCATCCTGGTCCTTTCTGGGCCCTTTTGTAAAAGTCCCTTCTCTTCTTTGTTTCTGTTAATTTTCAAGTAAGCAGATGATAAAAGCAAAAACAACAGGGAAAAAATTGCAATGTTATTTTAATCAGGCTGAATGAAAGAGCAAATCAGAAAGAAGGGGTTTCAATCTCCCACCACCACCACCAATAAAACAGCCTCGCATCTGTCATGTTTCGGTTAGAGGAACTCTTTCAAGGAGCGTAATACTTTTTTGACAAAGTATTGCACATGGGTGACCTCATTTCCATTCTTGCAATATTCTCATTAATAAGAGTGGAAAGGCCCAAGACATCTGTTAGCTCTCTCTCTCTTTTTTTTAAGGATAGTCCTGATCAACAACAAAAACAACAAGCAAATTTTCTAAATGGCACTGTAGACATAAGTTGCCTATGAGGTGTCCAGAGGCACCTGTCCATCCCTCCAAAGCAAAGGTGGGGGCCTAATACAGCCCCTGCATGACTTTTAAAGATACAGAAGACCTCTTGGTTGCCAGGCCCAGCCTCCAAGAGGTCTTCTGTATCTTTAAAACTTGTGCAGGTGGGATAATTCCCCCTTGTGGTTTTTCCCATTACCATGTTGCAAGAACACCTGCACTAGGCTGACTTTCTCTTCTCCTAAAGATACAGGATCAGTCTCAGGCCATGAACGTGGCAACCCTACATGCAATATCTCTCACCTTTGGATAAAATCTTGTAAAACTCTTTTTAGAATTGCTTTAGGAGAAATTACTTATCGTTCTCAGGCCCTGAGCCTGGCAACCCTACATGGGCAGAATGTTATGAAGCCCCCTGTAGCATAGCATATCCTGGTGTTTTCTCTGACCTGACTCCCCTGGCATCTGGGAAGAGGAAAGCTTCTTCCCACTGGGTCTCCGATGAGTCTCCCACTTAACTCACACCTTGCAAGAGAACCTAGGCTATGCTGAGTAGAAAACGTCTCCTGCAGGACTGGAGCTAAGATTCCCCTCACCTTTTATTTATTTATTATTTGATTTATATCTTGCCCTTCCTCCTAGCAGGAGCCCAGGGTGGCACACAAAAGAACTATCAACTTTAAAACATCATACAAACAAACTTTAGATCACATTAAAACAAAACATCTTTAAAAATGTTTTTTTTTAAAAAAGCTTTCAAAACATCTTCTAAGATTAAAAACATTTTTAAAAGGTTTAAGAACATATTAAAAAGCTATTCCAACACAGACGCAGACTGGGATAAAGTCTCTACTTAAAAGGCTTGTTGAAAGAAGAAAGTCTTCAGTAGGCGCCAAAAAGTTAACAGGGTAGGTGCTAAAGGTCCATTTCCTATGTTGTGTGGAACATAAGATGGTATCTGCAGGAGGCCCTCACCTGCAGAGCGCAATGATCAACTGGGTATATAAGGGGTAAGACGGACTTTCAGGTATCCTGGTCCCGAGCTGTATAGGATTTTGTACACCAAAACTAGAACCTTGAACTTGGCCCGGTAGCAAATGGGCAACAATTCTTTCAGCAGCAGGGTGACATGTTGGCAATACCCTGCTCCAGTGAGCAGTCTCACCACCACATTTTGCACCAGCTGCAGCTTCTGGACCAACCTCAAGGGCAGCCCCATATAGAGTGCATTACAGTAATCCAGCCTGGAGGTTACCAGTGCGTGGACAACAGTGGTCAGAAACGGTCCAGAAACGGCTGCAGCTGTCTTACCAGTTGAAGCTGGTAAAAGGCACCTTTTGTTCCCTCCCCCCCCGCGCCCGCTGGAGGAACTGGGAACTGGCAAAGATACAGAAGGGTATGACCTCAGCAATATTCCCCTCCGCCTCCTGCCTATCACAGTCTAACACCACCAAATCTCTGGCAGGATAGGAGTTCCATTCTCCCTTCACTACCATGGGGGAGAGGACCAGGGAGGCTGTTTTATGCCACAATCCCCAGCAAAATCTTGCACTTTGGTTCTCAATCATGTGCTCTGTTAGATGGGCAGAGCTTGGAATGCATGGACCCAGTTTCCTTACACACATCACCTGTTTAGTTAACATGTATTACTGAGATAATATATGTGAATCACTTTGCACTATAAATTATTATCTTCCTCCTAATTACTGCCATAAAGACACCTGTGACACATCATTGAAAGAAGATGGCTTTTAGCGTAACAATAATTTGGAGAAACAACATTTGCTTGTGTGGAAATGAGGAGGAATCTTGGGCCCACAGACCAAATCGATCCCCTCCCTTCGACGGAAAATAAACTAGCAAGTATCACAGTGCCATTATGAAAATGTACTGTGTGGCCTGATTTTAGAATACTTTGTACATTTGTGGCTGCCCTGGTTCAAAGACAATATCACAGAGCTGAGAAAGGAAGGGAAAAGGGGAGACAAAAATGATCAAAGGGCAGAAACACTTTCTCTTTTGAGGAAGACCTGAATGGCTGGGGATTTTTAGAAAAGACAGCTATGGGGGTATGGGATAGAAATTTATGAATGGGACTGAGAGAGTGAATTGAGAGATTCTCTTTCATTATACTGGAACAGGAATGGGAACCTGTGTCCCTCCAAATGCTACATTCCAACTCCCACCAGTCCCAGCTAACATGTCCAATGGTCAAGAATGATGGGAATTGTAGTCCAGCAACATCTAGAGGGCCACAGGTTTTTCATCCCTGTACTAGAAGTTGGGGTCATCCTGGAAAATTGGCTGTACATTCAGAAGAAGAATAAGGAACTGCCTCTTCACCAAACACAAGAGAACATACGCAGTTCTCAGCCACATGATGTCATAGTAATGGTTGCTGAGCAAGCACAGATGCTCTTAAAAAGAAATTGGAAAACTGAGTTGCCAGTTTCTATTATTTATTTATCTATTTATTTATTAGATTTGTTAGCTGCTTGTTACCTGAAGATCTCCAAGTGACTTACACCACTGTTTAAAAATACAGATAAATATATCACAGTATAAAAACAAAACAACCCACATAACAGCCACAGGAAGCTTTGGCGCACACTAATAACAATATCATCTTAGGCTGCAATCCAATACACACTTACCTGAGAGTAAGTTCCATTGGACCCAATGAAGCTTACTCCTGAGTAGACATGTACTGGATTGCAGCCTTAGTCTATCAAAAGCCTGGGGGGAAAAAAAGATAAGCCTTTACCAAAAAAGATGTCAATGAAGGCGCCAGGAGGACCTCACTGGGAAGCACATTCCACAGATGGGGAGCCATCACCAAGAAGGTCCTTTCCTTTGTCACCAGCCTCTGAGTCTCCCTCAGAGGGGGGACCTGGAGAAGGGCCTTAGAGGAAGATCTAACAGTCCAGGTAGGTTCACATTGGGAGAGGCATTCCAGAAGATATAGGGGTCCTGAGCCATAATGAGCTATGACAGGTGAAAATGGAACCTCTTTATTAAGAAAGATATCTGATTACCTGTAGCTGAGAGCAAGCAAAAGAGGATAGCTTCACGTTCCTGTGTGTAAAAAGCTAACTAATTGTGTGTTTGTAAAGATGTATAAACTGCTTAATCAAAGAGCTCTCTAAGCAGCATACAAAATAAAATACAGATAAAACACAACTAAAATCCATGACAATTAAAAAAAACAAATATGCTTAAAATAATTATCAGCAAAGCACGGATGAAATCAGTGAAACTTTAAAAACAAAGATAGATAGCCAGGTTATATGGGTTGTCTCCAATGCTATTCCTACTAAGAGTAGACCCATTAATATTAATGAACATGACTAACTTAGGTCCATTAATTTCAATAGGTCTCCTCTGAGTAAAACCCTGTGTCTGGGTATGCATGCTGAAATAATAATAATAAAAAGTTTTCCGCGAGCATCTAAAACAATATAATGAAGGTGCCTGACTAATGTCAATAGGCAAGGAGTTCCAAAGCACAGGTGCTGCCACATTAAAAGACTGACATCTCCCAAATGCAGGGCAAACATGATGTGGCGCTTCATATTTTATTTTATTTATTACATTTATTAATCACTATACTTCCTAAAAATGAACTCAAAGTGATGTACAATAAAAAGACTAAAACCCCAATATAAAACTAACACAGATAAAAAGTAAACAACAACACCTGGATAAGGTGGTTGAGCAACCCATCCCCTAAAAGAGGCTACAATGTCAACAGCTCTCCAAAAACTCTCCAAAAAATTAAGAGCCGGTTGCCTGGGAAAATAGGAATGTTTTTGCCTGGTGCCTAAAAACAGATAATGATGGCACCAGGCATGCGTCTCTGGGGAAAGCATTCCACAAATGGAGAGCCACCACTGAGAAGGCTCTTTCCCATGTCGCCATCCTCTGCATCTCCCTCGCAGCAGCCACATGTAAAAGGGCCTCAGATGCTGAACGCAGGGTCTGGGTTGGTTCCCCTGCAAAAGTGCAAGTTCCACATGTGCGAAGATGTGCAAGGCAGCCCTGATGCCATTTACCCCCACTTTTGAAACACAAGTAACTTTGAGAAGCAGACATTGGGAGCAGGCAAGCAGTGTTTGAGGAACTGCTTAACCCTTTTTCCTATTTGCAGCTTCTACGCTCTAAAATCCCCTCTCAAGCTGCTTCTCCCGTGATGGAGTTCAAAAACATACACTTGAGAAGGTAACATGTTTGTGCATCACAGGTTGTGAGCCTTTGAACTTTCATGATGGTCCGTGACACAGACACAGAAGGGTGGAGTAATTGAACTTTTGTTCTCATCCAGCACAGCAGGTCTTGTGCACAATGGAAATCATGCGAGGGGCATCGGGGGAGGGGCACTCTGCCAACACCTTGACAGCATGCCATCCTCTTTTTGTCACCCCCCCCATGAATTGGAGGGCACAACACCTTTTTTCCACGCACCCCTTCCCATAAATTGGTGGGTGAACTTGTGAAGTGGAGAGCTTCCTGTACTAATGGAAGGATTTAGAAACCTGCACAGTCAGGGTGATAAACTGCACAGGCAGCCTCCGTGGGCACATGAAGAGGCTCCCCGTTTCTGACAATTTGCCTTCCAGCTTGTGGAGGCCTGGGGGCGGGGAGGAGAAGGTGATACACTAGTGAGGCTGGCAGCACCTTCGCTTAATTTTCACCGCAGGTAATATCTGAATGCACATACGTGGCTACTCTTAGGCTTATTTTCTAAAATTTCCTACACTGCTTAGTTACAGCAGGTTATGGAGACAAAGGGCCAAAACAACCATGTTGCGTTAAAGGTGTATTTGCATGTGTCTGTGTTTTGAAACAGCAGCTACAAAGGGAGGGAGCCTGGATCCAGACTGGGACCATCATGTGGATTGAGGGGTGGTTTTTTTTTTAACCCTTTCTTCCTGTTAAGGCTGTGCTCTGGATCAGATATCCTCTATAGCAGCAGTTGCTGCTTATTCTTCTTATAATGATAATACAAAAACACCTGTGCAGAAATGCACATACACATTTTAATGCTTCCTGTTGCAGACAGTGAACCCAAACCAGCCCCAACTGTGATTCACTCATGCAAGCATGTTGAATCATCATGTGCCTTCAGAGCTGAATATGCCATTTAGTAGGAGAGACTGATCTATCAGCCAACCTCAGTCTGCCCTCAGCAAGCCCCCATTTGCCTTCTTACTCACAACTGGTCCAGGGGTCGGCCCCAGTAGTGTAGTAGCAAATTCAGAAGTGCAGGGTCCCTTCATGATAGTCACAGCCATGCCCATTTTCCACTTTCTGTCATCTCCCTTGCTCTCCATGTCATCTCCGAGTCAGCATGAAAGGAGAGGCTATGTGTTAGTTACTGAGAAGAGTCTTCTCAGTGGTTGACTCACCTCCGTTCACGCCGATTGGCTCCAATCAGCATGAAAGGACAAGACTCTTCTTAGTGGTTAACACGCTCCCCTTTCACGCTGATTGGCTCATACACAGGGACCTGGCTGGGACCCTGCTCCCAGAAAAGTAAGGTGTCTACGACCCCACATGACCCTGGATGACTACACCCCTGGCTGGTCCTGGCTGTCAGCTTCCTCCTTCTTAGTCCCAGTGTTGCCCTTTTAGAACTCAGCAGGGAGGAGGATGGGACAAAAACTAGAATTAGTTGGTTCTGCCTGTCCTTGGCTTTGGCTCTAGTACCTTCTGTTGGGCTCCCTGCCTTCTGCCCGACCAGAGCCAATGGGCACCAGGCACCACCACTGCCTTGTAGTAGTATTCACAGCCATGTGAGTGGAAGTGAAGGCAAGTGGATATGGCCATGCAAAGAGTACACGAACTAAAGATTGCTTCAGAAATCTGACCCTTGTGAATCTCAAGTTGAAATTAACAGATCTCTTTCTTTCCCCCACCTGTCAATTTGTGAATCAGAAATTTGTGATCCACCGGATTTTGCAATTCTTTGAATACAACAACACAGTTTGTGGTTCTTTAAAAGTTTTAAAAATATTTATTTGCCCAAGCAAATGGAAAAAATATTACCTTTTTAAAAAACATGTGCCTAATGCTAATGTTGGCAAATATGCATAGAAGCATGCATACGACGCATGTAAGCCTTGCAATACTCACTCTGTTGAATCATGTAAAAATATGTATCGAGAAAATTTTTTATTTTAAAAAATCTGTTTTCACATTGGGAGAAATTGGGACAGAATCATGGGTAAACAAATGTGGAAATGATTCATCCATCCTTAACACAAAATTTATCTTTTCCCAGTTTTTGCAACAACCTTGTAATGGGTCAGTATCATTATCTCCATATTGCAAATGGTATTGTGTGACAGGATTGAGAGAGATTGGGCTAAGATCATCTAGCAAGTCCTTGGCAGAAGCAAGATTTGAATGTGGCACTTTCTGATTTATAGATTGTTTTCCTAGCCACTTTGCCATACTCGTTGTCTACGTTTTAGCTCTAATTATGGCATTTTGAAGGAATCAAATCTTCTGCCACAAAGTTGAGCCAATCTACTGCAGAAGAGTAGTGGTGCAAGATGTATGTTTGCATGCCTTTAAATTGAACAATGTAAGGCTTTAGAAGATACACAATGTCACCTCCACACTACACTGATGTCACCTCCACACTAAACTGATCACCAGTTCTTTCTTCCTAGGGGCCCCTGGGAATTATAGTACAGATCCCATGATTCTTTGGGAAGCCTTTAGACTGATTCGTAGTGATAATAAACCAATATAACTTTAAATAAAGTAGGCTACCCTATGAGAATGCACTCAAGTTCAGAAAAAGTATAAATGTAAATAGAACGTATCTGGTCTATTTTATATATTTAGTAGACTCAAATGCTAAAGCTATACTTGAACTGTGCTATTTTGAGCTGCAAGGGGATGGGTTGGATCTTTTAATGGTTCCTACATGTAAAACTCTAGCCTTCCAGGGAGAAGAGTGCAGCTTAGCCCTTTCCCTGAAATGCTGTTCTACATGCAGGGAGGTTTTTTGGAATTGAGTTGGAGAAACAATATTCCAGTGTGCAACAACTCACCTTCAACCCGAAGTGATAAAATCACAGAAAAGCTTTACCAGTTGATTCTGCTGAATATATATCCTGGGCTTCCAGGGAAAGATTAATGCTTAGCTACATGCTTTAGGACAACTTTCCCCAACCTGATGCCATCTGAAAGTTACGGACTACAACACTCATCATGGCTGTGCTGGCTAGGCTGATGAGAGTTGTAATCCAAAACCTCTGTGAGGTCCTAGACTGGGGAAGGCTGGTCTAAGGTGCTTTTTATAGCTTGCTGATTCACAGTGCAATCCAAACCCAAGATCCACCAAGATGAGAGAGTTTGGATTGGCAGATCTTGTGCTTTCCAAACTGGGGCTCAGCTGGTGCAAATCTCTTACCTGGGGTGAGCTGGAGATATGGAAGTCCCTGACCCCACCTCAGTCAATGTAATGAAAGTTGGTGTAACTCCCAAAAAAGGGGGATCCCAGGGTTGTGGCAGGGATGGGATGGGGCAAGAAGAGATTTACACCTATTCCAAACCTTGTTCAGCTTTGTCATGTGACCTAGGGCCCAATCCTCAAAACCTGGACCCATAGCCACCTGCCAGTTCAGTTGGCAGTCACTTCTCCCAGAGGCTCCAGAATGGAGTTTGGAATAGGGGTAACTCACACCGGCCTAAGGTATGCCGCCTTCCTATAGTTAGGATTGCTCTGATGGTATTTGTTTACCTCACCAGTAATTACTAGTTATTAATATTCCAGGGTTGTTATCCTGAGACAGCAACCCGCACCTAAAAGCATCATCATTTAAAAATCTTTCAGTTGCACTCCCTTTGCTGAGTTTCTTTGGTTGTTTATAAGGCCCTTGGTATTAAACTGGGAATGCCACCCATCAAGGGCAACAGCTCTGCTACATTTTTACATGATCGTCACTTATTCTGGGATGCAAGGGAGCTGAATGAGAGCCCTTGATCTTTCTGGGCCATTAGCAGATGAGACAGTTTGGCTGTGTGAGTCATGTGTCACTCAAAAGTGTGCATGTTTCTTTGCCAATGAAGTTGATCCTGTGGAAGATGCCATTTTCCATATTGTTTTGCTCCCTCCATCTCCCCAAATGCTTTGGTTAGTCTTTCAGAGGGCCAATTGCTTTGCACCTTTTGCAATGCACGGTTCAGCTGCAAATGTACACGCTGAATAGGCAGGAAGCAAATGCAAGTGCAAGCAATGGAACTTCCCACGCAGCACCAGTTCAGTGCTTTCAATATCTTGGACGTCTACTTTGGCAGTCAAAAGCCTCTGAGCAATTTATTCCAGTCAGGTTCAAAGTCGTATCATTATTTCTTCTTCCTCTTGAACTTTAAAAACCGCTTCCTGTGATCCTATCTGCACAGCTGGAGGGCAACACAAATTTCCAGCTGCTTGCCGTACCCACCAGACATCAAAGGCCATTAACCAGGACCAGCAGCGGCTGGGGCTCCATGTCAGCAGGGCAATGGAATCCACTCCGGGTTCTAGTCTGGACTTTCAAGGAGATGTCCAAGGTGCGTCAGACCAGGACCCTATCACCCACTCGTAAATGTCAAATTTTGCAGAAACTCTAAATGAGGTGGGTGTTTTTCATACTCTTAGGGAGTTCTGACAACAATATTTAGTATTTATTTACCGAAGCAACAACTTCCCTAAGGTATGAAAAGATGGCCCTCCTTCCTTTCCTTGGTTCTGGCAGCTGAAGCGTCGGTCTTTTCTCTTCTCCCCTGTTCAGTCATCCCTTCAGTAATTAACTGAAACCTCTTACTTTACATCCCTGAGTAATAGGATGCTACTTTCTCCTCTGCTGATTTTACAGTTTCTGGGAAACCATTCTGTTTATCAGGATGAGTTCATTCATTTCCTACATTTACAAGGCTGCAGAAGGTTTTTCTTTCTTTACTGTAATTTGCTGGTGTAACGTAATAGTGAATATCCCTGTTAGTTTATTATTCTGGATCACAGAGACCCAACCAAGAAATGGCTGTTGTGTAGCTGGTGCTGGGTAAACATGTACTGATGGAAAGGGACCAAGATAAAGTCATTTCCCTCCTTTTTAGCAAGCCCCAAGCTAAAGGTAAAGGTAAAGGTGAAGGTGTCCCCACACTTATAGTGCGAGACGTTTCCGACTCTTAGGGTGACGTCTTCAGTGTTTACATGGCAGACCGTATATATGGGGTGGGATTGCCAGTTCCTTCCCTGGCCTTTCTTTACCCCCCACCATATGCCAGGTACTCATTTTACCGACCACGGGTGGATGGAAGGCTGAGTGGACCTCGACCCCTTTTACCGGAGATTCGACTTCCTCCTTCCGTTGGAATCGAACTCCGGTTGTGAGCAGAGCTTCGGCTGCGTTACCGCCGCTTACCACTCTGCGCCATGGAGGATCTTAAACTAGCCCCAAGCTAGTTCAGCAGAAAACATTTCTGTAGAAGTATTATTTATCATGCCTCTGAATACCAGTTGCTGGGAATTGCAGGTGGGAAGAGTGCTGTTGCCCTCAGGTCCTGCTTGCAGGCTTCCCGCGGGCATCTGGGAGGCCACTGTGAGAACTAGATCTGGCCTGGTCCAGCAAGGCTTTCCCTATGTTCTTACATTCTTGCAAAATGCCAAAGATTATGAACAGTGGGAATTGTCTGGGGGGAGGACTTGCATATTATCCCTGTAGGATCTGTTGGGATCTGTTGGTGAGGAGCAAATAGGGGGGACAGGGAGCAGGTTTTGTCCTGACTACAACATCTCCCCATAGGAATGAATAGCAACCATTCATTTAGGGCTGTGTGCAGCTTAAAATGCAGCCCAGTCATTCTTTTTCTCAATTCCGACTGAAGCTAGTTTGGGGGGAAACCCATCAAAATGTAGTATTTCCTAAGAAACAACAGGATAGATACAGGATAGATATGGATTGTAGCTTGCACTGTATGCACACCGCTTCCCAAACCAGCGGTGGGAGCACACCTGTTGCAAAGTAAATGGAGGAGAGTGTACACAGCCGAAATCAAATGGTGCATTATCGTCCTGAGCCTTCCCCTTGTGACTCTACCTACTGAGAAACAACTCCTCTCATAGCTGTCTGTTTATGCCACCTTTCAGCTAGAAGAGCCCCCAAAGAAGCTTACAGCAGTTAAAAAAACAAAGTTCCTGGCTACAGTCTGAAGGCACGTGAGGCCAGCACCCTGCTGAAGCTAAGCAGGGTCAGTTCTGGTCAGTGCCTGGATGGGAGACTGCCTGGGAACTATATGTAAGCCGCCTTGGGTTTCTATCATAAAAAGAAATGCGGGGTATAAATGTAATAAATAAATAAAAACAAATATGAAGTATGTGCAATAAAGACATAATAAATTATAAAATGGAGAGTAGTTAAAGCAATCCCAGTGCTTTGGTGAAATCAAAAAAATGTTTGACCACTTGCCTCTAAGCTAAAATAGAGGGAGGCAGGGATTCCTGAAGAAGGGTGTTCCACAGCATTGGTGCTGTGAAGGCCCTGTCCCATGTCCCAACCAACTATGCCTTTGAAGGCAAAAAGACCCAGGAAAAAGCCACAATGATCATAAAGGGTGGGTGAGTACACATATTCTTCAAATAACCTGGCCAGTTTAGGCTGTACAGGTTTTCACCAACACCTTAAATGTATGACTGAGTGTTGAGAGAGTGGGATGCAATGTTGGAAAATGGCACAGATGAACAGATGGATAGGAAAACTGTTATCAATGGGCATGCTGCCTACCAAGTAACATTGTTTGGGCCTGCCATTCTTGGCACATTGTCCTTCTCTTAGGGAAACTGCTGCCCAATCGCTCGAAATGGGGAAAGCATCAACCATCCATCGAGCAGGGATGGGGAACCTGTGGCCCAACCATCATCCCTAACCATGCTGGTTCCTCATCCACAATGGCCAAAATGGATGGTTGCTTTCTCAACGTCAGAGGTGATGGGAAGGTGACACTCTTTTCTTCCCTATGGCTAAGATGATGTAAACTAGATCTGTGTGAAAAGAACACAGGACACATTTTGGGGAAGTGTGATAAATATATGGCAATTTGAGTCTGAGACAGACTAAGGCAGAGTCAGAGACCACACTGAGCTCTGAAAGATCAAATGCCGCTTGGGGTGTTTGGGTGCCTCTCTCGGGATGTTGAGGAGGTGAAGGATTTGCTGTCTATTTAGGAGTGCTATGCTGTCTGCCTCCATCTATGCTCAACTTGTATATTTGTAAATAAAACACCAAGTGCAGGTAAGCACAACCCTTGGAACTTCTCACAACACAGAGAGGTGTGGAGCATATATGAAAATATTAAGAAAGAAAGGTCTCTGCCCAAGGCAAGCATATGAACAGATGCCCCTGGTCTTTAAAGCAGCATCAGTTACGCCAAAAGAGGGGTCAGGGAAACCTGTGGCTTTCTAGATGTTCTTGGAACTCCATCAGCTCCAGCCAGCAAGGCCAATGAGCAGGAATAATGGGAGTTGAAGTCCACCAACATCTAGAAGGGTCACAGGTTCCTCACCCCTGCTCCATCAGCACATGGTATTCATTCATTTTCCTTCCCTAAAAATCTTTCTTCCATCCAGCCGCAAAAGCCAGCTGCAAAAGCCAGGCTCTTGTTCCCTTCACTGGCTACATTCATACACTTTCAGTGTTTCTCTCCAGACCCCACCTGAGCAAACCGGCTGTGCTCAATTCCTAGTAGCCGCCAGCTCTCAAAGGCCGGTTGCAAACATCTTCTAGCGTTTCTGCCCACACTGAGGAAGCATCTCCACCCATTTAAATAAGCAAAAAATAGAGGAAAAAGCTCATCTCTTTACTTGGTTGTCATGTGCAAGCACACACATTTAGCTACCAGTAACTGAATCAGTTCCCCCCAAACACACTTACTCACCTACACTTTTTGTGTATAGATACCACAAAAACACGTTTAACTTTTGTGTGGCCATTTTGGAAGAAACAGAACTGTCCTATATTCGGCTCCTATCAGTTGTAAGCGTGCACTGAAAAGGCGTTAAAAGTTTATGTTTAAAATGTTTGCTTAAGTATTCCTGGGTCATTAATGCAGCTAACATTATACTACAGTGAATATTGCACTATTAGGAATTTTTCATTTTGACTTTTTGTTATGGTATGTTTTTATCATTTCTGTACCGTTTTGGCATTTTCTAAATAAAAAGCAGTATATAAGTGTCTTAAAATAAAAGTCTATTATCAGTATTAAGAATGCACCCTTAGAAATGTCTTCTAAACATAATTTTCTAAAGTGGTAAGGTTGTCATCCACCAACTTCAAGGGTCCAGAAAGCTACTTAAACACACGCACATGCACACGATCTAAAACAAGAAATTTAAAGAAACAGTTTTTTACCTAAGACAAAACTACAGGACCAAGTAACGAGGACGGGAGGAGGAATCTGGAATATATTTTCCTATACAGGAGGTTGACAAATATTCACAGGCTATCAGTGTTTCCTAACCCCACCCCTTTCACCTTCACAGGCTATTTAATTAATGAGAACGTCAAACGCTGATTAAGCTTTGAATGGGGTTGGGTTAGGGCTGCCGTTGTTAATGTTGTGGCTTGTTAAATGGCTGCTTGGCTTTTTAACCCCTTCCTCGCCTTTCAAGGCAAATGGGAGTTCCCAGAAAGCCCGCGTGCCCGTGTTTCTCTCTGTTGTGTTGCGAAGGGACAGATCAAAGAGTTAACAAACAAACAAACAAACGGGGGGGGGGCTTTCAAAATGTCGAAACCAAAATGGCAGCTGTTGTGATGCTGAGCTCCGACGCCGCTTCCTCTGCTCAGCCAGAAGCAACGCGAAGGTCGCTTCCCTCGCCTCTTGGCCGCCCCGCCTCTTCCTCCTCCTCCTCTTCCCCCCCTGCACGTGTGAAATACCGATCGTCCTCCCCTGGACTCCGTGTCAATCTTTCTAAGTCGGTTTTAACTCCTGAATTTATAGGAATGACCATAATAATAATAATGAAACAGATCCAGGTTTATTTCATTCGATTTTTTGCAACGGTTAGAGCGGGGGAGACACGATCAAGGAAAAACTGAGCATGGGAGACCCCCTGGCTCGAGTGGAAGTTGAAATCAGTGTGGAATGAGCACGGGGTGGGGAGCAAACGAAGTTCGGAATGGGGGGTAAGAAGGTAGGAGGCTCCTTCTTAGGGAGCTGATATGGGGAAACTTTGAAAAAGATAACGCCCTTTAAAAAGAAAATAAAAAGGGGGCAGTCGAGGCTGCTGCTGGCTTTTAGGTCAGCCCCGCGCGCTCGTCGCCCATTGAAGGCAACCTGGGGAAGCTCCCATCGACCGCAGTGGCACAAAAACGGACTCTTTGCAAAAGCCAGAGGAGGATGGAGCGCCCGGCCGCTGCGCAAGCGCTCTTCCCGACAGCCTCCGAAGCCACGCCCCTTCTGAAGCCGCGCCCCTTCTAAGGGCCCTTCTGATACGACAGAAACGAACTTTTGACCAATGTAGACTTTATGACTGCTATAGCGTGCCGGTTTTCTGCCTCCCATCTCTGCTTTGCTTAACATGCAGCCTGATGAAGAGTTGTGGTTGAGTCAAAAGCTTGTCCATTCTTTTATGTGTCATTTTGGTTAGGGTTAGTTTAGCTTTATATTGGTTTTAATCTTTTTATTGTATGTCGCTTTGGGTTCATTTTTATGAAGAAAAGTGACTAACAAATTTAATAAATAAAAAGCAGGTGAGTCAGTCACTGAGAAGACTCTTCTCAGTAGCTAACACATGCTTCCCCTTTCATGTTGATTGGCTCTTAGGATGTGAGAAGTGAGCTTCATGGAAAAGTACCTTGGTCTCCCAAATCTTAGCCTCACACTTGGCTTCATTTCAGACTTTAAGAAGTTTATGGTAACATTAGCCCCAGAGAAAGAAGAGGAGTTGTTTTGGGGGAGGGTGGAACCTATGTACACAGCAGTTTTATTCTGTAATTGCAGAAAATTACAGATTCTGTAATTGCAGATTCTGTAGTTATGATTCTGTAATTGCAGAAAAGACTGTGAATCCTGTGGGCATGGCTGGGGTGTGTGGGTAGTAGGTCTATCATAAAGGCACCTTGCACTTCTGAATTTGCCACTACACCACTGAACAGCACGCTAGGAGATGATGACATAGCCCTTGCTGGGAAGTAAACTGCCCATCCCTGCTCCACGACACACAACACTATTAGGGGAGGGGAGGTGCCTAGGTAGAAGCACTGCAAGCCAGCTTGTTGGAGTGGCCTAGAGCCCCAGGATAGCTGTATGTGGAGCTTCCATGTTCAAAGGCAATGTACCTCTAAAAACAGGTTATTGTCATCCTTGTGCCTTGTGTTCTGAACGCCAAGGACATTTTTTTAAAGTATTTGGCTCATTGCTGTTAGAGACAGGATGCTGGACTAATCTAGAGGGGCTTTTGGTCTGATCCAGCAAGGTCATAATTGAGTTCCCCTCATGTCACCTTTCTCAAAAGGAAGGGGTCCACTTCTGAAAGAACTGGGCATGTTTAGCCTTGAGAAGAGAAGACTGAGGGGAGATATGACAGCACTGTTCAGGTACTTGAAAGGTTGCCACAAAGAGGGCCAGGATCCCTTCTCGATCATCCCAGAGTGCAGGACACAGAACAATGGGCTCAAGTTGCAGGAAGCCACATTTCGACTGAACATCAGGAAAAACGTCCCAACTGTTAGAGTGGTGCAACAATGGAATGACCTAGGGAGGTGGTGGGGTCTCCAATACTGGAGGCACTCAAGAGGCAGCTGCACAGCCACCTGTCAGGTCTGCTTTAAGTTGGAATCCTGCACTGAGCAGGGGGGTGGATTGGATGGCCTTATAGGCCCCTCCAACTCTACAGTGCTTTGCAACACCCAGAGAAAGTGAGGCAATTGAAACCCCTTGAGAACAGCACAACTAGAAAAAAATTTGGGCAGGGGTTATAAAAGGGGCAAAGTGAATTCTCCCCTCCTCTCCCCCTCTCCCCCCCCCATTTGAGTCCTGAAAGAGAAGTGACGACATTAATTCTCTCAGGAATGGGGAACCTGTGTGGTCCTCCAGGTGTCATTGGGCTTTAGCTTCCATCAGCTCCAGCCAGCATGGCCAAGGTGTTGTTCAACAACATGTGGAGAGCCACAGCAGGTTCCTTCGTCCATGTAGGAAGGTCCTCCAGAGGGAAGTCGTCTTAATCTCCATGGAGTTAACTTTCTTAAGCTTGCTTAGGATTTACAGCTTGATTTGAATGCCCAGTTCACAGTCTACACACTCGTAAACCAGATCAAAGTGTTTCCATTGGCCACACTTGGAGGGGGAATGGGTTGATCTGCCGATCAGTTGCAAAATCTCTTTGAAGCCGATTTTTTTTTTAAGCCACTCAAGTTGCTCCCAGGTTGTACAGTAAAAAGGGACAGGGTTTGCCTAGTATCATGTGCCTCTCTCAGAAGAGAGAGGTGGAGACTCACTGGAATCAGCAGAACAGTGAGTGTGTTTCCACCCATAATGTCTGTGCCCAGAGTAGTTTCTCATCATGCAACCACGGGGGCCTATCAATGGAGAAGGTGTCAGAGAGGGAGGAACACTACTCATTGGTGGTGTGTGTGGGGAAAGGGAACAAGGTAAGGATCAGAACAGGTGAAGCTCCTGTCAATCAGCATCTCCAACCTGGTTCCTGCCCCCCAGGTCTTTTGGACTCCCATCAGCCCTGTGCTGATGAGGTTATAATGGAGGGTTGTAGTTGCCTAAGTCCCGCTCAGAGTAGACCCACTGAAATGAATGAAGCTAAGTTAGTCATGTCTATGATCTTCTGTGGGCCTGCTCTGCTCTGAGTGGAACCAGCACTGAATACCCTCTAGAGCAGCCTTTCCTAACCAGTGTGCCTCCAGATGTTGGAACACAACTCCCATCTTTCCTGACCATTGGCAATGCTGGCTGAGGCTGATGGGAGTTGTGGTCCAACAACATCTGGAGGCACACTGGTTGGGAAAGGCTGCTCTAGAAGTTCTCCTTGCCAAAATGCAGCCGTCCTCTGAGTTTGCTTTCTTCTCCAGCTTTTTTTTGGGGGGGGAGGGGCTGGAGGATATCAGCAGTATCCATACGCACTGAGCTGCCTCCCTCCCTGCCTCTGTGTCTCCCTCGTGGGCTGTTGGCTGTTCCTTCTCCATATTGGCCGCACGCGCAATCGCCCGTCCCTATGATATACAGTTTATGAGCCCTCTGTTGTCTGTTTATTGCATACCTGCTAAAGAATTGCTTGCCCCAGCTTGTTTCTTTGGCAGCACAATCATTTGCCGCAGCTTCACAATTGGAAGTCACCTGCCCCTCCTGCCCCACAACCTCCCCTCCCCTCCTCCTCTCCCCCATGTGATGAATTGCCTTAGCAAGCTAGACAAATGCATGAAAAGCAGCCCCCAAGTCCTCACCCAAAATACACGCTAGGGAAACTTTTCCCATGCCCTCCAGGTTTTTTGGACTACAACCCCATCAGCCCCAGCTGGCACAGTCATGATGGCTGGCTCTGATGGGAGCTGTAGTTCCAAACACCTAGAGGGCACCAGGTTGGGGAAAGTGAGGGAAGATGAAGAAACAGGTTAAGCCGAGTCATTGCCTACATTAATATAATCCAACATAACTACAACCTCCTGATGTTTGCCAGTTGCCAGAGTAGATGAGAATATCAGAAATAGCCTACATGTAATTCGGAATTCTAGATGTTATGACTATAGAATCTCTGTGTGTAGATCAGAAGTATGCATGACAAGCATACTTTTGAATGGGCCACTTCCCACTTTTTTTTTTGCACTAGTAAACTACCAGATCAGAAAAAGGGCTTTAATTAGTATTGCTGGTGAACTGTGTGCAGAAAAGGCTGTTTGTTTGATAAAGAAAAGCATGGGGAAAGCATTGCGATTAACTGATAGGCCTGGCGCCAGAGGGTGGGCAGGTTGGGCACTGGCCAAGGGCTCCTGATGGACCCCCCATGCGGGTAGTATGGGTTTAAATAGGCCTGCCTGCCCCACCTCCCTCCCTTGTTGTTGTGTCAGCATGCTAATGCATGCATGCTTACCAGCACCCAACGTGGCGGTGGGGGTGTATCTAAGGGGTTGACTTCCCTACCGCCATCTTCGGTGATTGCAGGTGTGCATGCACAGTGTGCTAGTGTGCTGACACAGTGACACAGGAAGTTATTGGGGTGGGCAGGCCTATTAAGCCTGTGCTGCCTGCATCATAGAATTGTAGAGTTGGAAGCGGCCTTTGGGGAGGCATTCAAGAGGCAGATGGACAGCCACCTGTTGGGTATGCTTTAAGTTGGACTCCTACATTGAGCAGGGGTTTGGACTCGTGGCCTTATAGGCCCCTTCCAACTCTACTATCCTATGATTTGCTTGTCCAATGCTTGTGCAGAGGTTAGACTATGTCTGGTCTTTACTGAGCATTGAATCCCTCCTGCAAAATACTGACAGTCTGCAGGCAACCTGGAAGTATAACAAGATTGTCATAGTGTGATAGAAATAATTAAGTGTTCTTGAATATTTTGGCAGGTCATGGTGCATAAGAGGAGCGCTGCTGACTCAGGCCAGTGGCCCATGTAGTCCATCATACTGTTCTCACAATGACCAACCAGATGCTATTGGAAGCCCACAAGCAGAACCCGCGGATGAGAGCACTCTCCCCTCCTACAGTTCCCAGCAACTGGGGAGGCAGAGTATAGCTGCCATGATGGCTGGTGGCCATCTCTGTGACACTGCTTTAGGGCCACAGCATCCCTGCCTGTGTAGCCTTCTTCCCACCATCTCACCCTTTATATTTGCAGATAAGCAACTTACAATCTCCACACAAAGAAACTGACTCTGTAAAGTGGCCCTAGAGCTTCTCATTACATGTGTAAACTGGAGTGTGTGTGCGCATGTGTATGTGGGCAAAACCAATGTGCACGCACAGTGGTGTTCAACACTGAAAGCATGCCTTCCAGGGACACTTCTGCTTATACTGAAAGGCATGCAACACCAAAGAGCAGTGGCAGCCGGTGGCTCCATGTCAGTGGGGCAATGGAATCCGCTCTGGGTTTTGGTCCAAACTTTCAAGGAGTGTCCCTTGACATGGAGCCACCACTGCTGGGGAGAGGCTTTAATATTATCCCTCAGGCATCTGTCTCAGTTGTCCCCCACCACCATAGCTTGCACTGTATGATCTACTGTAAGGCATTCTGGGGATAGTTTAGATTCGTAAGTAATATGCACCTAAGTCCAGAAGTGCAGAGTTACTTTTGTTTTTAGACTAAGATTCATCTCAACATAAGAAATCAAGGTGAAAACGCTGTTTAGAGAAAGGCAAAGAATCATAGCAGAATTCTGACTCCGAAAGGCTTGCGTATGAGGGAAGGGGAATTAGATCCAGATGGATCTATATTTAAAAGATATGACTGGTATGGGGCATGTCTGCCCCTGCTTTGTTTTCCCCTGCCATATAAATAATTTGTGGCCAAAGTTTCCATCTCTGTGTTATGACTGATCAGCTGATCCTCAAGTGCCTGGATGTTGAGGAAGAGCTGTAGATTAGTGGGAGAGCATCTGCATTGCATGCCAATGGTCTAGGGTTGCCAGGTTCTTGGCCTGAGACTGATCCTGTATCTTTAGGAGAAGAGAAAGTTAGCCAAGTGCAGGTATTCTTGCAACTCTGTAATGGGAAAAACCACAAGGTGGAATTCTCCCTTTCTCCTGCACAACTTTTGAAGATACAATTGCCAGGCCCGGCCTCCAAGAGGTGTTCTGTATCTTTAAAAGTTGTGCAGGGGGAAGGGAGAATTCCACTTTGTGGTTTTTCCCATTACGGTGTTGCAAGAACACCTGCACTTGGCTGACTTTCTCTCCTCCTAAAGATACAGGATCAGTCTCATGCCATGGACCTGGCAACCCTACAATGGTCCCAGGTTCAATCTCTGGCATCTCCCCTACCTGAAACCCTGAAGAGCTGCTGTCAGTCAGTATAGACCCACTCAATGGGTCTGACACAGTACAAGTCAGCTTCCTATGTTCCTCTTTGCTAACATGGCAGTGAAGCCAGACTCACATACACTCATTAGGCTCTGATGTGCAAAGTGGAGGAGGAGCAATGGATCCTTCTTCTCCCCTGTGCATGTGACATCGCATTGTGAAGCAAGTCTTCCACACATCTGTGTGATGGTCTGATGGGCATGCTTTCCACCTTAAAAAAAAAGAGTGGTGATGGTGATAGAGGAGAGATTTCATGAATCAGGCCATTGTGCGTAGAGTGATGGTGTGGAGAATTAAGGTCACATCCACACCATCCATTTACAGCACATGACTTCCCCCAGAGGATCTTGGGAACTAATTTACACCTTGCAGAGCTACAGTTATCAGCACCCCTAACAAACTGCAGATCCTGGGATTCTTTGCGGGGGGCTGGGGGGGAAGCCATGTGCATTAAATGTGCTTTAAACATAGTGTGTGGATGTGACCTCAGTTGATATGATGTGCGTGGTGAAGGGCAAAGCTTGCTTCACTCCACCTCACTAACTGGAGTGCTCATAAGAACAAGGGGAAATGCTTTATTCTGACTCAGACCATTGGTCCATCTAGCTCAGAATTGCTTACACTGACTGGCAGCAACTCTCCAGAGTTTCAGGCAGGGGCATTCCTAGCCCTACCTGAAGATGGTGAGCAGTCTGTGTCTAATCACCTGATGGCTTGGAGCTGAACATGTGAACAGCTTCTATGGAATCCTATGGTGCTTGAGATGAGGTGGTGGAAAAAACATGTCAAGAGTGTGGCCTTCCTTTCATGCCAAAAGACTGAAGCTGATCTTCAGCATTTCTGGAGAGGCAATGAAAGCCCATTTCTGTATGGGCAAGCACTTAACGGCCAGGGATAGATAAGACTTTATTGTGGTAGTATGTTTTTCAAATGTGCGCTCATATATTTTAAATGTGTTGTTCCATGCTTGCCGTTTTTATGTTGTAGTCTTGTTTTTTTTTTATAAGGTTGATACTCACTTGGAGTCCACATGGATAAGGGAATTATCAATGTAATGAATAAAGATAAATCCTGGGTTTGGTTGTTTGCTTGTGCCCTCTTTTTATGATGTATAATATTTCTGTGAACCTACATAGGACTGGATAAGCAATAGCTTATAACCATTTCACGGATTATGCAGAAAGCAAATGGACAACCCTCATTCCTGCCCTGGGGAGAGAGAGGTAAAAAAGGGCTATGGTGCTAGCTCCGCGATGTTTATCTCCATGTTGTGAAGAGTTTTTGCACAGGAGCCAGAGCTCCTGACACTTTTCGTGGTCACTTGATAACTCTACTTAAAATCCAGCTCCACAGAAGCCAGTTCCTCAACATCACTCAGCTCCCTGCTGTTTTGCCAGGCAGGTCTTCGGGCCTAACTCTCCTCCCTCATTCCCAGTGCTTGACCAGGTCTTCCTTTGCTCTCTAATGTGGTCTGAAGGTCTAGGTAGGAATATATGGGAGGAGTTGATCCTTACAGTGAACTGATCTGAAGTCATGAGAGGGCAAGGCCATAGATAAGTGGTAGAGCCTCTGCTTTGCATGCAAAAAGTCCCAGGTTCAATCCCCGGCTAGTCAGAGTTGTGAATGTCTCCTGCCTGAAACCCTGGACAGTCACTGCCAGTCCTCGTTTTCTTTTAAAATGTTCATTATATTCAGATGTAAGAACTTGTTGTCTTGACCCTCTTATGTATTTATTTATTTAAAATATTTCTATCCTGCCCTTCTACCCTACAATAGGGCACTCAGGGGGGCTACAATAAAGTCGCACACATATATAATACAATACACAATAAAAAACACAAAACATTACAGTAAATTAAAATGCATAAAATACTATTAAAATACATAAAATGCATTATGCATACACATACAAACATACATGTATTTATGTGCATACACATATAAGAAAGTGAGAATAAAAGAACTTAAAAGAAAAATAAAAGATAAAAAACTTCAAACAGTATCTTATGGCTAATATTGGAGATAATACTTTAAAAATACACTTGCCTTCTTATTGGAACAGGTTTTTATGTGTCATTTTGGACTGCTAACTACATTAAACCAGCCGTAGAGAGGAGGGAAGATTTGTTTCGCCAGGTGACAATATTTGTACCTATTGTTGTTATGTGCCTTCAAGTCGATTACAACTTATGATGACCCTATGAATCAGTGACCTCCAACAGCATCTGTCATGAACCACCCTGTTCAGATCTTGTTTGTGACTTCCTTGATGGAATCAATCCATCTCTTGTTTGGCCTTCCTCTTTTTCTACTCCCTTCTGTTTTTCCCAGCATTATTGTCTTTTCTAGTGAATCATGTCTTCTCATTATGTGTCCAAAGTATGATAACCTCAGTTTCATCATTTTAGCTTCTAGCGATAGTTCGGGTTTAATTTGTTCTAACACCCAATTATTTGTCTTTTTCACAGTCCATGGTATGCGCAAAGCTCTCTCCTCCAGCACCACATTTCAAATGAGTTGATTTTTCTCTTATCCGCCTTTTTAAAAAGAAAAAGAAAAAAGGCGGATTTGTACCTATAGCCTTTTTAATTAATCTGTTAAATTAAATAATTAATAATTAAATAGTTATCTTTTTGAGTATTTTAGTGTGTTTATATAACTGATTAATTTTATTCTTTTAAATTACTGTTTCTGATTTGTTTTTTGTCCTTTTCCCAATGTATACGCAAAAGGCCTGGTTGCCTATCATGCAATAAACTGAACACTGTCAGTCAGCGTAGATAATACTGAGCCAGATGGACCAATGGTCTGACTCAGTATAAGACAGCTTCCTATGTTCCATTTGGGGCATTAAAGTTTAAAATCAAATTGGACCTAGAAACAGAGGCTTGGTTCCATGCAAGCCTGCCTAATATTGGAGACCTAAGATGCCACAGGACTGCTTGAGCCTTTATAATAATAATAATATTTTATTTCTGTGTCGCCTGTCTGTCCGAATTAACGGACACTCTAGGCGACGTACAAACAGTATAAAAACACAATATACATATCAAACAGCAATCAAAACAACTAAAACCAACCTTCAGGTTAACATCATAAAACTAATCCACCCCAATCCCATAGGCCTGCCTGAATAGCCAGGTCTTTAATGCTCGGCGGAACCCCATCAGGGAGGGGACATGCTGAAGGTCAAAAGGAAGGGAATTCCAGAGGGTGGGGGCCACAATTGAGAATGCCCTCTCTTTGGTCCGCACCAGCCTAGCTGTTTTAACCGGTGGGACCGAGAGAAGGTCTTGTGAGGCAGATCTTGTCAGGCGGCATACTTGGTGATTCTGGAGGCGCTCCTTCAGATAAACTGGGCTGAAACCGTATAGGGTTTTAAAGGTCAACACCAACACCTTGAATTGGGCCCGGTAAACAACATCATTTAAATGGCTTGGAAGCTCTTATCTATGCCAGAGCTGTCCCAGTCTTTTTGAGGGTGGGGGAGTGATGTTGGCCTGAGGTTTCTAATGTTACCTCATGTTGTCAATCTCAGAATGTGACCTTCTGGAGCACAAATGTTCTTCACTGGGGGAAATTGATGGAGAACTTTGTTTTTTCAGACCAATGTGCAGTCTGGTTCTTCTAAACTGGTTTATTAAATAAGAAGGTGGCCAAGATCTTCTAGTATTCCTCTGAAGAGTGCTCAGATTGAGGAGGACCTGGTACCTTCAATGATACTTTTCAAGGGCTGCCACTGGCATCACTGCTGCCAATTGTAAAATGGAAGCAATGGAAAGGATAATCAGGTAAGAGATATTGCAAAGCACTGTTATATTATGATGGCAATCGAAAGTGTAACTTTTTTGGAAACAGATACCAGCTCAGTGGTAGAATCATAGAATAGTACAGTTGGAAGGGGCCTGTAAGGCCATCAAGTCCAACCCCCTGCTCAATACATGGTCTTCTCCCAAGTTTTACCTCTAGTTTCTCCAGTTAATAGTATCAGGTAGAAGATGTGGAAAAGGCCCTTCTCTGCCTGAATTTTCTCAGAGCTGCTGCCAGTCAGAATAAACCATTTTTTCCTGACCTGGTACCCTCCATATGTTTTGTACTGCAACTCCCATCAGCATGGCCAATGAGAGCTAATGGGAGTTGTAGCCCAAAACATCTGGAGGGCACCAGGTTGGGGAAGGCTGGAGTAGATAACACTGGACACTGGATGTACAAATACCTGGTCTAAGGTAGCTGCCTATGAAATTTTGGGGGTCACTTGTGACTATACTGGTCTGAATGTGGCAGTGGTGATAGACTTAGCTCATTTTTAGTTGGTCTTGACTTTATATGGATACCCTACACCAAAGGCAACCCTGCCACATCCTGTCCAATCCATCTGTCCAATCCATCCGTCCAATCCATCCGTCCAATCCATCCATCCATCCATCCATCCATCCATCCATCCATCCATCCATCCATCCATCCATCCATCCAATTTATATCTTTCCCTTCCTCCCAGAAGAAGCCCAGTGTCTCTGCTGGAGATTTATTAAAAGGTGGTTGGGGAGCAATGGTGGCTGGTGCTCATGGAGACCAATCACGTGGATGGCAGGGGGACCAACATTAGGTGGAACCAGGGCCAATGACAGGCACAGTTAATTCATTCTAATTATGTCCCCATCTTCCTCCTCCTCCCTGCTGAGTTTTACAAGGGCAACACTGAGACTAAGGCCACATTCACACCAGACATTTGTTCCACTATTATTCCATTTTAAACAATCCTGGCTTCCCCCAAATAATCCTGGGAAGGGTAGTTTGTTAAGGGTGCTGAGAGTTGTTAGGAGACCCCTATTTCCCTCAGAAAGACACAGTTTTCAGAGTGGTTTAACAATCAATCCCTCTTCCCAGGGAACACTAGGAACTGTAGCTCTGTGAGGGGAACAGGGTCTCTTAACAATGCTCAGCACCCATAACAAACTACACTTCTCAGGATTTTTTGGGGAAAGCCATGGCTGTTTAAAGTGGAATCAATGTCTGGTGCGATTGTGGACTAAGAAGGAGAAAGCTGACAGCCAGGGCCACCCCATACAGTCAGGGGGTGTAGTTGCAGGGTCTCAGGTGGTCTTAGACCCTCTACCTTTTTTGGGAGCAGGGTCCCATCAGGGTCCCTATGTCTCCAGCATCTTACAAGCCAATCAGCATGAAAGGGGAGTGTGTTAGCCACTGAGAAGAGTCTTCTAACATGCTTCTTTGTCCTTTACGGCTGATGGGAGCCAATAAGACTCTTCTCAGTAGGCAACACTCTCCCCTTTAATGCTTAGTGGCTCCTGGGGACATCTGTTGTTGTGGGAAAAGACATTAACAAGGATCTCATTCTCAACTCAGCAGCAAAAAAGGAGGGTATGGCATTGACTATCATGACTACTGGAAGGAAGGGCAGGATATAAATAAATAAATAAATAAATAAATAAAGGGACCCTGCACTTCTGAATTTGCCACTACACTACTACACTACTGCCTACAGAGAGCCAGTGTGGTGTAGTGGTTAAGGTGTTGGACTACAACCTGGGAGACCAGGGTTCGAATCCCCACATAACCATGAAGCTCACTGGGTGACCTTGGACCAGTCACTGCCTCTCAGCCTCATGAAAACCCTATTCATAGGGTCACCATAAGTCAGAATCAACTTGAAGGCAGTACACACCCACACCCACACACTACTGCCTACAGTGGATGTGAGACTACAGGCAGGTCACGGTTGGCTGAGGGCAGACTGAAGTTGGTGGGGCAGTGCCCCATTTGCCCTAATGGACCATCCCTCCACTGTTAGGGGGCTGAGTCCTAGGTCTTTCTGAGAGGCCCCACACTTCCTGACACATCCCCCTCTTTTAATTGTTTTTACTAAAAAGGGCATCTGGGCACACTGCATAGTGCTGCAGTGGCAAGACCCCAGTAACTGACTGTCTTAATTTCCCTGAGGCCACTGCACATATAAATTAGCATATCCAAATTATATGCAAATTTGTCATGGGTCTGCGCCTCTTAAAGTGCCTAGCAGTGCCCCTGATCTGTGTGGAACCAGATGGGACCCTTTACTTTTGGACAGTGGCTTTCAAACCATGTTCTGGGAAATTCTAAAGACGCTCATCACAGACTTCTTCAATTAGGGATTTGTCATGGTGGGCAAGCTGGCCTGAAAGATAGTTAGTCCATCCTTGCAGTTCCCCTGCAATGCACAGCTACAGGGGAGTGCTGGTTCTGGGGTGCACTTTCAGTCCATGCCAGGTAACAATGAAGCCCATCAAGCATGGCCAGCTTGAACGAAATGTGCACCCTAAATTGCTACCCGAAGTATTTCTACTCACAGGGATTCTGTGGAGGTTCATCAAAAAGAGGTCAATGTGGAAAAGGGTTCCTCAGCTCAGAAGCCTGAAAGGCATATTTGGGAAACAGTTATTCTCACATGATATTGACCTCATTCTATCCACCTCCCCCAGTTAATGTCCTGTCTTGCAGACATGAGTCAGCTGAGAGAGAGGAAACATAGCTCAGTGGAAGAGCCAATGTTTTGCATGCAGAAGGCCCCAGGTCCAGTCCAGTTAAAGGGATGCCCTAGCAGGCGATGGGAATGGTTTTTCCCTGCTTGTCATCTGGAGAGCTGCTGCCAGATGGGCAAATCTGAGGTGTGAGGCAGCTTCCCATTGTTTCTGTCTCAAGCTATTTGACCTGTAAGCAGCATGTTTCTGCACCGCCACTGCTGTGGCTTGGCTAAAAGCAGGAAGTGTGGGCAACAAAACCCCCAGTTAAAATCTTGCCTTCCCTGTGATGAGCCTACTGGATAATGCACAAAAGGCATTGCTGCCACTGAAATGCCAGCTACATGCTTAGCCCCCTACCATGACCAATATAACTTATCCATGTTCTGGCATCTACATGATCTGTATACTTTGCTCCAGAGAAGAACAAACGACATGGGCCAATTCTCTTCTAGACCAGGGGTTCCCAGCCTGTGGTCCGTGGACCACCAGTGGTCTGTCAGCTTCATCCATTCAGGTGGTCCATGGCAGGTCTGCATTAAATATTCACATTGATTCTTAATGGTATTTTCATTGCTTCTTTTATTTCTTATATTGCATTTCAGTGCAAAGTCTATTGAATGTAAATGGTAATGCAATAAAATACTACATAAGAAATAAAAGGCATATTCAGAATCATGCAGCATCTAGCACAGCACATTACAATGGCCACGACAGGCATACAAATCTTTAAGTGGTCTATCAAGACCTTCAGCAATTTTCAAGTGATCTGGGGGGGCGGAGCTTGGAAACCAATGTGCTAGACATTATGAAGGGAGAAGCTTCTATACCAGTTGCTGGAAACTGCCAGAGGAGAGAGTGCTCTCATAGGTTCTGCTTGCAGACTTTCCATGGGCATCTGGTTGGCCATGGTGAGAACAGAATGCTGGATTAGATGGGTCACTGGCCTGATCCAGTAGGCTTTTCTTACATTCTTAGCGGTAGTGTAGTGGGAAATTCAGAAACGCAGGGTCCCTTCATGTTAATCACAGCCATGCCTGCTCCCTGTTTTCTTTGCTGTAGTGCTGAGAATGAGATTGTTGATAATGCCTATGAGCCAATCAACATGAAATAAGAGAGTGAGAAGCTACTGAGAAGAGTCTTCTCAGTGTTTGACTCACCTCCTTTTACTCTGATTGGCTCCAATCTGCAGAAAAGGACAAGGAAGCACGTTAGAAGACTCTTCTCAGTGGGTAACACACTCCCCTTTCATGCTGATTGGCTTTTAGGATGCTGGAGAGATAGGGACCCTGCTGGGACTCTGCTTGCAAAAAAGTAAAGGCTCTAAGATACCCCCCCAAAGACTCTGCATGGCTATACCCCTGGTTCTTAGATGGGAGAGCTAAACTCATGGCTGCTATTTCTGTATCAGTCTTGTATTTAATTTTGTGTTCACCTCCAACTTAAGCCACTGCTCAGAGCAATATTGTGGATAGGAATACTGACCTACCTTATGGGGTTGTTGTAAGGCAGTGATGGGGAGCCAGTGGCCCTCCAGATGTTGTTGGATTACAACTCTCATAATCCTTAACAATTGGCCATGCTGGCTGAGGCTGATGGGAGTTGGAGTCTAGCAACATCTGGAGAGCTACAGATTTCCCACCCCTGTTGTAAGGGGTGCTGAGATAATGTACGCAAAACACTTGAAAAAACTGAAATGGGATATATAAGTGCTAAACACAGCTAGCACCGCTGTGGTGTGGTGAATAAAAGCATGTCCATACCGGGCAGTGAAGGGTTTAAATACTGGAGAATCCCTTTGAAGAAAATCCCATTGGGAGTTTAGAAGGAGACATAATCCATTATTGGGTTCTCCTTGGTTATTGAGAAGAGGAATAATAATAATAATAATAATAATAATAATAATAATAATAATAATAATAATAATAATAATAATAATACCCCAGCCACTTCCCTGGGGATAAAATATATTCTTCTGCACAGCAGGATCTCCCATGAGTGCTGTGTTGGAGTAGCTGCATTTCTGATTACTTTACATAATGCTTTGGTCCAGTTTCCCTGGAAGGTCTATCAAACGGTTCAAAGGTTACTAAAGCACCTTCACAGGAGATTATATGATGTTTAAACAACAGCAGAAAATTTAAAATGAACTCGGATGCACAGCTACTTTGGGCATGTTTCACATCGACATGCATGTGCATTTTGAAAAAAGGCAAGTATTATAAGAAAAGGAGAATGTTTCAAAGGAGACTTGGAAACTACTCATTCTTAGGGACAGAAAAGTAAGCAATGTATGCCTTTCAGTCTGATCCATGACCCAGTTAAGCTGACGCTCTTGTATTTAAGCTGATCTCATCCCTCTTTTATCACATCTCATACTATTATTCATAAATAATAATGCCAAGCGCTGCTTCATTGCTTTATTTCCCTGTTCCTGATTTACTGGTTTTGGGGAGCTGGTTTCCACATGCAAGGTCATCTGCACAATGATGGCACATTCAGGCAATTCTTTGCCTGTGTGAATAGGCCTTCGCAGATCAAACACAGTCAATAGAACTTTCATATCAGTGGGAGTTGAACAGGGGGACTTCCCACTGAATTCTGCCCCTAGTGAATGAGGTGAGATCTAATGGTAACAGAGTACCCTCATTACTAAACATATGAATGCAATACACAGCAAAAGATCATTTCTTTTTTGTAGGCGAGTGAGGAAGAACCCTCCCTGTCCTGTTATAAATGCTATTACTTTTTGTCCATTTCTGAAATCTCCCATTTATTTATTCATTTTGCTGTTTAAGCATCTTAACTTAAGGGCAGCAATATAGTGTCCTGGGAGACTTAAATAACTGCTCAACTGACTTCTACTGTGTCCCCATTTGCATTGTTCAACTTGAAGGCATTTCCCTCTGAGAATTAAATCAACATGGTTCCATGCACTTGTTCTACTGAGCTGGGGAATCTAGCTCTTTTACGTTCTTCCATACTTGCATCTATTCATGGTAACTTCGTCATAAAGCCCACCCCCACCCCCAATTAGGGATTAAATCAGTTTACACCGAAGCAGTATGACGTAACCTGCAGATCAGGCTGTTTTATAATTCCCTGCACAAAATATGTATTCATTAATAAGTAGCTAAAGGCCCATCAGATCTGATGAGTAGGGAAGTCCAACTCCCCTTCTTTTTCACCCTGCACCCTCCCATCTATCACAGAGGCCATGGCTTCAAGCAGAACAAGAGCTGGGATAAGTCCTGCTGTCCCACAACTGGCCTGGACCAAAATAGCTTCCAGACCTGGAGAAGAAGATGAGAACCATAAAGTATGCTCAAGGTAGAAGAAGAGAAACAGGTACCAGGTCTGTCTTTCTTTACCCCTTTCTCTTTGCTCCAAAACCCAACTTTTTTGGGAGTTGGGGAGGGAAGGCTAGTGTTGGAAACATATTGTCCCACACCCATAACATTGTGGCTGCTCTCTGGAGGTGGGAAGTGCAATGCTCCATCCACAAGATTCCTGTTGGTGTTGGCCAAACTACTCATCAGAGGCTGTGGACATGTTTTGCTGTTACTGCAATGTTGACTCCTAAGTAGAGCATGTAACTCTCCCCCTCCCCAGAAAGAATAAGAGTCATTTACAAATAATTGGGTGTTAGAACAAATTAAACCAGAATTATCACTAGAAGCTAAAATGAAGAAACTGAGGTTATCATACTTCGGACACTTCATGGGAAGACACAATTCAAGACAATGATTTTGGGAAAAACAGAAGGGAGTAGAAAAAGAGGAAGGCCAAACGAGATGGATTAATTCCATAAAGGAAGCCACAGACCTGAACTTACAAGATCTGAACAGGGTGGTTCGTGACAGATGCTCTTGGAGGTCGCTGATTCATAGGGTCGCCATAAGTTACAGTCGACTTGGAGGCACATAACAACAACAACAAAGAAGTAAAGGCATACACACAAGCTACAGGAGTGGGTGGCTGATGGGTTATCTAAACCTGTCATCTGCCCTACTGGTCCCAATGTCTTTTCCTCCTCTAAGCTGTGTTTCAGATTGCTGATTGGGATATCTTGAGAACTAAGCCTGCCCCCATTTGCATAGCCCCACTTTCGTAGTCACACCTCAGTGTGGTGGAATGTTAAGAAAGTGGGGCAGAATGTTGGGAGCTTAGACAGGCAGATAAATAGATAGATGGCTCTGAGTCAAAGGGATCATTCAATGAATGCCTTCATGGGACCACATGAGGCCAGGATGACATTGCAGGGCACAGTTTTATTCTCTTGAATAATTGGGCAAAGGATCCATGTGTGCGATTATGCCCCAGTTTTCTTGCATGGAAAAGTTACATTTTGTCCCATGGAAGGGCAGGGGGAGAGCATGTGATTCTACCACAGAGTTCAGCACTGAACGTTCACAGGCACGCAAGAAAGAGAAAGGGGGGGAAAACACATCTTGGAATCTTCCAAGATGCTGCATCCTGGTTCTGTGTGTGATATGCTATTTATACTGGTCTAAATATAGATCTAGAGTTGATTAGTGAACCTTCAGGAAAAAAAACCTTCCATGGGTTCTCCTGAGGTGAACAAGCTGGCCTGTTTTCACAACTTTGATTCTCATTTTCTCTGGCCGGGGACTAGCCTTCAGATATTTGTCTGTTTCTCTCTTGCAATACATAAGAGATATACACACTCCTAGTACATTACCAGCAGCCCAGAGAAGCTTGTGGAACCAAAGGAAATAAAGAATGCTTAACAAAAGGCTAGAGAAGAAAAAAAAACTACTTAGCCAGCTGCATTTGTAGCCTTGCTATATGTCTATCCTTTCTTTATTTCTTTCAGAGCTTAGATGAAGAGCTGAGTCTCCTGCAAACTCCCCCACCCCCAGATTAACTATCTGCCTTCTGAGCACTATGTGCGATGTTACAAAAGATAAATGTATGTACAACAAGGACAACATAAAACAAGTACCCAACAATCTTTGTCTCCAGTTTGTAAGACCCCATTGCAGCTAAGGCAACTCTGCAACTTTAATTCCTACAATGACCCCTTCCTCTCTCCCCTCTCTCTCCTTTTGTCTGCCATTAATTAAAGTAGACATATGGAGGAAGCTGATAATAAGAACAGATGAGCCAATGAGAGAGAGAGAGAGAGAGAGAGAGAGGATGCAATTATTGGAGAGAAAGAGAACTTCACCCAAAGTGGATCTCCAAGAAGCCCTAAACAAACTGGAGCCAGCCAGTTAGGAAGAACATGAAACTAGGATAGTTGGGTTGACAATTGGTTGAGTTATGGAGAAGGTCTTCCTCACCTTTCAGAGATAGGAAATAGCTGTCATGAAAAACCCTGGGTCATTCCCCAGTTAGTCCAGCCTCCAGATCAAAATCAGGAATTGGGATATATTTAAATATAAGCAGCCCTTCCCCAGTTCAACAATAGAGCTCCAGGAAGCAAACAAACCAATGGCTCAGAAACTAAACAAAGGTCTCCCTCACTAGACTTAGTGCAACAATTTCTTCTGTTTGTCAATCTTGTTCCTTCTTCCTTAAAAACTTCCACTAAACCCTATTTTCCAACTCTTGATTAAGAGATGGAGGCTGCAGCCCTATACTCACCTGGGAGTAAGCCCCTTTTAACTCAATTGGACTTACGCCTGAGTAGACATGTATAGGATTGCACTGTTAGATAGACATGCATGTTAAAATATCTGAGAAGGCTCCAAACGAAGCCCTGTTCTGTAAAAACTTTCTGCCCATCCAGATCTTTTCAGAGAGAGAGAGAGAGAGAGAGGAGGAGGAGGAGGAGGAAGAGTTAGCTGTTGTGGAATAACCAAACAACCCAAGCAATTAAAACAACCCACAATGAAGTATAAGTCCCCCTTTTTTCCTAGATATTATATATATGGAAAGGAATCTAAATTACTATGGAAAGCAAGACTCATAATCTAGTAAAACCAGTAAGCACATCACTTGTTATTTTTAATGTGGCAAAGTAACTTCGATTCCTATATGCCTGACACTTTTAAAACATTCTTTTACTTTGAAGCATACTCCTGCATTTTAGTTTTACACCCAAAACATCAGGACAGAATAGGAAGGTCCCCAACTCATATCACCGATACTTTACGAAAGCAAAGAGAAGAAAAACGAGAAAAATTATCTTTGAAATCAGTTTCTCTCTCCCTCCCCTTGTATCTTCCTCACGATCCCTACAAGCTCGTTAGAAGCACGAGAACAACGAAGAGCTCAGGGAAGCGTGTTCCAACTTTATCCCGAAAGCTGAGCATTTCAGCACCATGGACAGCCGCAACTTTTCCGTGAGCGTGCAAAGGAAAGCACGAGAGATTCTGGACGGTAGCTGTTTCTGGCTCCCTCAAATTTTCTTCCACTTTAGGATCCCTCCCCAGGTGAGCGAGCATTCAGGCCACGGGTAGCCAACTCCACAGACATAGTTTCCCTCTTTTAAAAAAAAAAATGCCGAGAAACTTTCCCAAAGATAGTAAGCGAGAGAGAGAGAAAGATCTTGCCTTTCGCTTTCCCCTTGCCTTCTCCTCTCTGTTCCTGTCATCTTTCTATAATTGCAACGAGATCCAAAGCGCGCCCGCGAGAGAAACTCGGCCATCAAAGACCCAGGAACAGGAAAAATAATAACAATAAGCAAATAGGCCGTTAAATAAATAGTGCAGAAAAAAGAAAAGACTCATCATCGCTACCACCACTGGTAAGGCTCCTCTAAAGCGATTGCTATATACATCAACACAACCTCTGGCGAACGGACGCATCTATCCGGATGAATTTCTCTCTCTCTTTCTCTCCTCTCAAACCCGCTCTCTCATCCCGAAATCGTCCAAAGAATATGGTTATTCTTGTTTATTCGTATTATTCATATTATTCATATTATTCGTATTATTATTATTAATAATTATTAATATTATTAAGAAAGAAAATCACAGCGGATCAAGATGTGTCTTTTGTCCGCGAAAACAAACGCACAAACAAACAAACAAACAAGACAGCATAACATTGCCTTACCTTTGCCCACAGCCTATTGTCTGTTCCTGTTCAAAATGACATCACGGAAAGCAATCATGAAATTTACATGGGGCGGCGCGGGGTGGTGGTGGAGAGGGAGAGTTGGAAGGTGGAGAGGTCGGAAAGGGGGGGTGGAGAGAGAGAGAGAGAGAGAGAGAGAGAGAGAGGAGCACTTGCTGAAAGCAGCCCCCCGCTCCTTAAGCCAGGAACATGCGTGGAAGAAGGGGTTCCTCTCTTTCAATTAAATCGCGGATAAGTCTTCCGTGGGTGAACTCTTTAAGCTCGCTAAAGGCAGTGTCTTACTTAATGATCGCTCTCATTAATGGGAGGAGGTGGATGCGCGCGCGGGGGGGGGGCCGCTCTCTTCTCCTTCCCTTTGTAAATACACTACCCATCAACCCTTTGGGCTTGCAATATATCTGTTTACTCTCCGAGGTGAAATAAATCTACAGTACAGGAAGGGGAGGAAAAAAAAAAGAGAGAGAGACACGGAGGTGCGGACTTTTTTCTCCGTTGGAGGGGGTGTTCCTGAGAGGGAGCTCCAGAATAATGTTATCCTTTCCTCCGCTCCTCTCGATCCAACAGAAGGGGGAAGATTCTCCCTCCCCCCCTTTTCAAAATCCAATCCGATCCATAATTAATATGCAGCATGGGCTCAAAGTCTTTTTATGCAAAGGAGACAAAAGGATCTGGGAAGGTTACAACTGTCAGCTTAATCCTCCTGCTCCCCCCCCCATTCCCTGCCGATGGTACAGTCCCATAATTTCTAATAGCAACAAGCAGAGGATGACAGATGCCCTGGCTTAGCCCAGCTGCAGCGAAAGTACTTTGCAATGTTTATGAGTGGTTAGCAAAAGATGACCCATCGCCATAAAGCAGAGGGCGGGGAATTCAGGGCCAGTTGCGAGCGAGGAAGCGAGGAGAGCGGAGTGGCGCCGGATGGAAATGTTGGAAGATCAGGAGTTCGGCTGGGGATGTCGTCACACACGGCCAAGAAGCACAACACGGCGCGCACTTCCCGTACAGATGATCACACATCCTGGAGTTGCAGTGCCAATTAAAAAAAAAAAAAAATCTTCTGCAAACTTTATCCAAGCGGGGAAAAGGAGGCTTGCTCTTTCCTTCAGTTCCTCTCGCTATCACGTCACCCACCGTTCTCGAAAAGGACTCTTTTCCTCTACTGGGGTGGGGGGTGCTCCAGGAATTTGGCTGTGGTGCAGGGCAGTGAGTGGAAGTGGGGGATGAGCAGGGGGAAGGGAGGCGTTCTCCAGCCCAAGCCCCATTGAAATGGACGGGAGAGGCAAAAGAACATGGACTCCGTTCAATAGGGCCTGGGGCAGGAGAATTTCCCAGGTGGATTGGGCCCCATTTTGATTTGCATGTTTCTGCGTCTGTCTATATAGATTTCATGTCTCAGGAACCCAAATCTCTTGGACTGCCACAGACTGCAGACACTGGCTTGTCTCCTACTTAGAGCAGACCCAATGAAATGAATGAACCTTTGAGTAGTATTTTGTGCTAGCCCTACTTAGAGTAGACCCATTGAAGTTAGTAGGCATGACTAACTTAGGTTCATTAAGTTCATTGGGTCTGCTCTGAGCAGGACTTAGTTGAATACAACGCCTAGTTAGTCATGGGTAATGATTTCAATGGGTCTACTCTGGGTAGGACTAGCATTTGAAACCACCCACTGCTTGATTCCAAGAAATGTAGCACAGATATTTGTGTGTGTGTGTGTGTAGATATAATCTGTGATGGACTCAGATTGAGGTGGCCACTACCCTTGATCTCAGCACTGAGTGGAAGGACAGGCAATTCAATCTTTTCATCAGAATGATGCCTTCAAGTCAAAGTTCTGACGAGTCTTGTTAAAAACAAAGCATTGTAAGAGTGGTAGCAAGCCTATTGGGAATGGCTTCTAAACAATTTAGGAATGTCTGTACTTTAGTGATTTATATAATGAATGGCCCCGAGAATGGATGTGTCACTGGACTTGAACTTTTGAAGGATTGTGCTTTAATCCCTTCTCTGTCACAGGCTTAATTGTTTGGCCTTGGGAAAGTCACAATTGGCTTCAGAATTGTGATAAAGTAGTTCAAAGGGCTGTTGTGATGGAAAGGCAAGTTAAGATTCTAAGATTGATTAAGATTATATGTTTGTGATTGAGAGCTGGTATAATGTACTGACTATCATTTTAAGTCAAATTAATCAGATGGCCTTTGCAAAGACATTATCTTCCCCATAGTGTCTTCACCATAAGGCAATGTAGGGTAGTGCAGTGCAGTGGTTATAAAGTTAGGCTAAGACTGGGGAGATTGGGGTTCAACTCAGTCATGACGTTTCCTGGGTGAACCTGGGCCAGTCCCTCAAGCCAATCTACTTCATAGGATTGTTGTAGGGATAAAACACAATTTTATGCTGTCCTGAGCTCCATGGAGGAAGAGTAAAATATCAAAGGTAAATAAGGTAAAATAAAGAAATCTTTCTGTCTTCCCTCCTCTGCACTAGAGCGATAAGAATACTAACCTCTTGATAGAGCTCTTCTCAAGACTGCTACGCTTGTTGTTATGTGCCTTCAAGTTGATTACGATTTATGGTGACCCTATGAATCAGTGACCTCCAAGAGCATCTGTCATGAACCACCCTATTCAGATCTTGTAAGATCTTGTGGCTTCCTTTGTGGAATCAATCCATCTCTTGTTTGGCCTTCCTCTTTTTCTACTCCCTTCTGTTTTCCCCAGCATGATTGTCTTTTCTAGTGAATCATGTCTTCTCATGATGTGTCCAAACTACAATAATATCAGTTTCATCATTTTAGCTACTAGTGATAGAGATGGTCTGAATGATCCTGACCTATGTATGGATGTGAAAGTTGGACAGTGAAAAAAGTGGACTGCTCAGCTAACAAATGTGAAGAAGGAACTTAGAAAGCTGCCTTATATTGAGTCAGACCATTGGTCCATATAGCTCAGTACACCAGGGATGGGGAACTGGATCCAGCCAGTGGGCCAGATCCAGATCTCATTTAACCGCTGCAGACAACTTTGACAGATAGATGGGGACCAGCCACCTCTCAATGACCTGATGTCACCATGATGTCCTGTGCCTGCACGGATTGCACTCTGTAGTTCAGCCAGTCTCTGCGGGGCCTGCTGTAAGTGCTGGCCAGCTGATCAGCATTAACAGCAAGGCCTGCTTTGGGCAGGGGTTGGCCACAATATGGAGTTCCCACCACCCAGCAGGCCTTGCTGTCAGTGCTAATCAGCTGATCAGCACTTACATCCAGCCTTGCTTGCCAAGGAACAATCTCTTTAAGGCTCTTGATCATTCCTTTCAAGCCACACCTCTACCTGACCCACACGTGACATCACATATGACAACAGGTGTGGGGCAGGTAGCCGTAAGTAAGTAAGTGTACTGCCTTCAAGTTGATTCTGACTTATGGCGACCTATGAATAGGGTTTTCTTGAGGCTGAGAGGCAGTGACTGGCCCTAGGTCACCCAGTGAACTTCATGGCTAGGTGGGGATTCGAACCCTGGTCTCCCAGGTCATAGTCCAACACCTTAACCACTACACCACACTGGCTCTCCATGGCTTGGGGAAAATGGAGCCATGGGCTAACCTAGGACCCTTGCTGAGCCTAATTTGACCAGGGGCTAGAGGTTCCCTACTTGTGGCCTACCCTGACTGGTAGTGGCTCCCCAGGGTTTCAGACAGCGGTCTCTCCCACAGTCTTATCTGGAGATGCTGGGGATTGCAGCTGGGACCTTTTGTATGCTAAGGATGTCACAAACACTTGAAAAGCACTGCATCAGTGTTAGAAAATGGTCAGTGTGTTCAATCTCTGTACTACTTATTTATTTATTATTTAATTTGTATCCTGCCCTTCCTCCCAGCAGGAGCCCAGGGTGGCAAACAAAGTGTTAAAAACACTTTAAAACATCATAAAAACAGATCTTAAAATACATTAAAACAAAACAGCATTAAAAACATTTAAAAACAACTTTTAAAAAAGGGTTAAAACATTATTAAAAAACATATTAAGCAATTCTAACACAGACGCAGACTGGGATAGACCTCAACCTAAAAGGCTTGTTGAAAGAGGAAAGTCTTCAAAAGGCGCAGAAAAGAGATGGTGCCTGCAGGACTCTCCTTATGTTCAGGTCCAATCCTTGCTATTTCATTACGGGTCTGTTCAAATTGATGTTGTTGATTTGTGTGTGTGTGTGTATTCTGTGGTTAGAATGTTGGGCTATGACCTGGGAGGCCAGGGTTCGAATCCCCACACAGCCATGAAGCTTACTGGTTGAACTTGGGCCAGTCCCTGCCTCTCAGCCTCAGAGGGAGGCAATGGTAAACCACCTCTGAATACCACTTACCATGAAAACCCTATTCATAGGGTCGCCATAAGTCGGAATCGACTTGAAGGCAGTCCATTTTTCCCCCCAAGGATGAGCTAAGGCAGAATAAAATGCTTCAAAAGATTCAGGGCCCCAGGGGTGTAGTTGGGCTTGGGGGCTGTTAGACTCGTTACGTTTTTGGGAGCAGGGTCCCAGCAGCATCCCTGTGTCTCCAGCATCGTATGAGCTGATCAGCATGAAAAGGGAGTGTGTTAACCACAGAAAATAGTCTTCTAACATGCTTCCTTGTCCTTTCCTGCTGCTTGGAGCCAATCAGATTGAAAGAAGTTGAGTCAGCCACTGAGAAGACTCTTCTCAGTAGCTAACACACTCACCTTTCATGCTGATTGGCTCATAGGGATGTCTGTTGTTGTGGGAGAAGGCATTAACAAGGATCTCATTCTCAACCCAGCAGAAAAAAGAAAGAATGGCAGGGGGTATAACTGTGACCATCATGAAGGGACCCTGCACTTCTGAATTTGCCGCTATATTGCTTCAAGGCACCCCATTTTTGCTGTGAACCGCCCAGAGAGCTTCAGCTATGGGGCGGTATATAAATGTAATAAATAAATAAATAAATACCATAGATGGATGCTGATTGAGGCTGAGAACTGGCAATAACATAGTTGTCCAAAGTGGCCTTGTGACTCTGCAGTTAAGCTGTGTCTGATGTAGTGGTTATGTGACTGAGCTTAGAACCAGGAAGTTCCTGGATCAAATCCAACCATTGCCACCAGCTCAGCAGAGAGCTTTTGCCAAGCTGCCATATACCTTTGAGCCTCAGCCCTACATGTGTGTAATAAAGCTGATCTAATTTATTCTTATTAATTTATTTATAAAACAGCTCGACATTGCTAGGTGCAGTACAACAACAACAACACGACCACAGGAAGTTGTAGGAATTACATGGGTTATTGTAACGTTTATCAGACTTACTAAGATCAGTCACAAAAGCATTGTATCAATACTTGGTGACATCATTGTGTTGAGGCTTTAGGTCTTCACGATTCATGTTCAACCATCTGTCCACCAGAGTCATCTTGACTTAAAAGGGCAGCAATTTTGCTTTGCTTCATGTATGAATTAAATTCTAGGGACACACCTGCCTGTACAACACACTTGTCATTTGATTCCTTCCTCAGCATGGGATGTGTATCAGATGAACATGCGGACTATCTCCATTGAAAAATATTGTGCTGGAGTGTGGGTTGAATGATATGGAAGACCTATCGGTTGATCTGCCCTGGCTCATTTACACATGCAAGCCAATATTTGATGCTATAGTCAGCAAATAATCAACATACATGTTCAAACCAGCACCAAGAGCCTGTAGGGCATATCTAGATAGTATATTCACTAATAGGCAAAAAACCTTGCGGTTTAAGAATGTACCTATAGCCCACAGATATTTCTACCAAACTTTTAAAAGCAGGGAAATTGGGCAGCTATAGTGAATGCACCAGGGGACCAGGAGACCTGAACTCCTCTCTGAGATATTGGACTGCCCTACAAAGTTGTCAAAATGCAAACACAATTTGGGTTGGTCTTTCACAGTCCAATCCACTTGCTGTGTAGCTTGGAAGAATTTGGTAACATGTGCCTCTGAGCATATGCTGCTACTTTAGCAATGACTCTAGTAGTTGGAAAAAAGAGGATGCATGTTTTCAGCCTGCTATGTTTAAACCACTTTATTTAAGGCAAGGTGTTCACGATCAATTAAAAACATAGAGCACACCTAGAATTTTGCTAGAATATATTTCACCTCCCACTGTTTTATCTTGTGCAAATTGAGACACTTCTGAGGTCCACTGGAGACTATTTTGCAGAAGTCAGTGCCGTTATTCCACAATTATGTTTGGAGTTTTTTTAGTATAAATTTTGCAAAGTGTTGCTGTACTTCACATATTCATAGAAACAAAAGCAAAAGAAAATGATTTCCTATAGAAAACTTCACTAAAATTGCAAAGTAAATCAGACATATTTAAAGTGACCATCTGAACTATATCAACTGTCTTAATAATGTTGCTTCCTCCCGGCTAAAACAAGATCAGCACAGGACATATCTTCTCTCTATTATTTGGGCTGATTACAGGTGTTGCCACCACTCACCATATGCTCAGAGGCACATGTTACCAAATTTTTCCAAGCTACACAGCAAGTGGATTGGACTGTGAAAGACCAACACAAATTGTGTTTGCATTTTGACAACTTTGTAGGGCAGTACAATATCTCAGAGAGGAGTTCAGGTCTCCTGCTCGCCTGGTGCATTCACTATAGCTGCCCAATTTCCCTGCTTTTTAAAGTTTGGTAGAAATATCTGTGGGCTATAGGTACATTCTTAAACCACAAGGTTTTTTTGCCTATTAGTGAATTTCCCTGCTTTTTAATCCGGGAGGAAAGAAATGGGATCCTGTGCAAGTTTGCTGAGAATGGATTGATCATTTGCATGCTTACTGAGTTAAGTGGGATTTACACACACACACACACACACCAGGCAATCATGCTTAGGATAGGTGAGACTGACCACAGGGAATGGGGAAGGGAGGAGGGAGGGGTGGAAAGGCAGAGGGGAGAACTGGGATGGGAGCAGGCAGGAGGGGGAGAGGAGAAGAAGGACAGATGCGGTCGTTTACATGTTTATTGAGTTCAGTGGGATTTACTCCCGTGCAATCATGCTCAGGATAGGTAAAACTGACTGGGGGGGGAGGGACAGAGGGCTGGAGTGGGCAGGGAAGGCAGAAGAAGGAAGAGGGGAGGAGAAAGGGAGAGGAAAGGGGAAGGAGGGAAAAGGCAGGTCTGATCATTTGTATGATTATTGAGTTGAATTGGATATACTCCTATGCAATCATGATTAGGATAGGTAAAACTAACCAGGCTGGGCCTGCCAACCAAGACATCTTCTGTATCTTTCACAGTTGGGCAGGGGGAAGGGACAATTCTACCTTGTGGTTTTTCCCATTACAATGTTGCAAGAACACCGGCACTTGGCTGACTTTCTCTTCTCCTAAAGATACAGGATCAGTCTCAGGCGCTGAACCTGGCAACCCTACCTCCCACCCAAATTTAAAACAAAGCTGTCCCTGGCCACATCCACACCAGGCCTCTATTACACTTTGGACAATCATTATTTATTTATCTATTTATTTAGTGTATTTATATACCACCCCATAGCCGAAGCTCTCTGGGCAGTTTACAATAACTAAAAACATTAAAAACAAATATACAAATTTAAAAACACATCTTTTAAAAACAATTTAAAACAATTTATCATGGCTTCTCTCAAAGCCATGGCTCAAAGCCAATCATGGCTTCTCTCAAAGAATCCTGGGAAGAGTAGTTAGTGAAGGGTGCTGAGAGTTGCTAGGAGACGCCCTGTTTCTCTCACAGACCTTTAATCAGAGTGGCTGACTGTTAAACCATTCTCTCAGGGGAATAGGAGTCTCCTCTCAGCACCCTTCACAAACTACACTTCCCAGGATTCTTTGAGCGAAGCCATGACTGTCTCAAATGAAATCAAGTCTGGTGTGGGTGTGGCCCTCTCATTAGCCAAGCCCAGCAGCTGTGAGGCTTTTAGAACACTGACAGTTGGTCCTTACTGAGCATGCCCCGCGTTATAATAGGCTTCCAGCCAAAATGTCTTAAATTAATTAAAAATCAACCAGGCATTTTTTTAACTTTTAAACTGCAGTAGATGAAGGTCAGAGTATGGGGCAAGGTCAGTATTAGGATTACAGGTACTCTGTGAACATGGCTGATTTTTAATGAATTTCAACAGATTATGAGAACTCGCAGAGAAAAGTCCAAAAGGGCTCTGATTTTTTTCTCTCTTTTTAGACTTTGAACTCTCGATTCTCTCTGACTGTTTTGTGTATCGCCATGAAAATTGACAGGGTTGTTAAGCAAGCGTTTCTGAGTTCAGAACTATAGGTTTTGTAAGGTTTTGTTTTGAAATGAGCTTATGGGAAACCTCAGAATGGCATGGAGGGATATTTTCCATTTAACATTGCGGAATGTGAAAAATCCCCGCTGACTATAGTATACAGCCACTCTCGTGGCTGTATAATTCCTACAGCTAGTTAACCTCAAAGACTTGGTGCTTACATACTATCTTTATGACACCTGACCATGATCAGTCTCGGTGACTAATCCTGGAAGAACATCATATACAACACACAAATTTTCATGGGAAGAGCACAGATATGGAACCCCAAAGTTTGCTTCTTAAAGTGTGTACTTGTATAGTGTGAAAATGAGGCTAGGAGTCCTTGGCTATTTGTCGCTTTAAGTTGATTTATAAAGTTATGCATGCCAATAACTAAATAGTTGCTCTTGAGGTGGTTTCTCATTTTTATATGCTTTACTAACCAGACATTGAACTCCACTAATATATACAAAAAATCTACAGTATATAGATAAAATATGTATTTTGGTATATATAGTGTATCAAAATATATATTTTTATTACATGTATAGCCCATGAACTGGTTTAATCTTTTCCCTTACTTCATGACAAGTCCACGAAAGAGACTGTTGGAATTCCTATTTTACAAATGGGGAAATGAAGTCATTTCCCCAACTGAATTGGAATTGAAACTTAGATGTACATCTGACAGAGAAGCAACCTGCAGGCAGTTCTGCTGCCTTTATTTTGCAATCCTATGCTTGTTTATTCAAAACTGGGTTGAACTGATGTCAATGGAACATAAAGGTAAGTGTGTTTAGGGTCACAGTCTTAACTTAGAATACCACTATGCATTTATGTATGTAGTAGTGTAGTAGCAAATGTAGAAGTGCAGGGTCCCTTCATGGTAGTCACAGCCTCACCCCCTCCTATCCTTTTTTCCCCTTCGTTTTTGGCTGCTGGGATGAGAATACGATCTTCTTCTCCCACAACAACAAATGCCCTAGGAGCCAGTAAGCATGAAATGGGATAGTATTAGCTACTGAGTAGAGTCTTCTCAGTGGTTGCCTCACCTCCTTTCACTCTGATGGGTTCCAGTCAGCAGGAAAGGACAAAGAAGAATGTTAGTGGTGGCCAGCCCACTTCCCTTTCATGCTGATTAGCTCATAGGATGCTGGAGATGTTGAGACCCTGCTCCCCAAAAAGTAAGATGTCTAAGACCCCCTGAGAACCTGGATGACCACACCCCTGTATGTATGCATTGATTGATAGGCTATCAGGAGTCTTCAAGATTCCACCCTCTTCACAGAAAATATAGGGTTGTTATTCAGAGTAGACCCATTAAAAATAATGGACCTAAGTTAGTCATGCTCATTATTTTCAATAGCCATACTCTGAGTAAGACTAGTATTGGATACAACCCAGAAACAGTGTAATTCCACCATCTCTAGCACATGAGCACACACACGAAACTGCCTAAGATGATGAGCCCACAACAGTCTACTTTAACTAGCTAGTCTTGAGGGTCTTAGGCAGAGTCTTTCCATCAATCTCAGATACTGTTAAGTGGAGATGCAGTGAATGGAACCTTTCATGTACAAATCATGTGTTCTTTCAGTCATGTAAAGCTCCTCCCTCAAAATTAAGGCATCTCATCCTCCAGGCAGGGCTTGTGTAGTGTACTGCTTATGCTTATATTGAAATATAACTATATTTAATGCAGTTTCTTATGTGAGAACTCCATATAATAACATCTTCTATTGCCCTCCCCCCAAATGTTTCCATCTATTGGTAACCATAACTAACTTTTTTCAGAAGTTCAGGCCATTATTAGCCACTGGCCTGGTTAACTGGGGCTAGAATGAGCCACTTCCAGATGATTCGACAAGAAGCTGTTTTCCAGATTGCTTGATCCTCTCCCCACCATGCCCAACTTTCAGGCTGTTGATGTGCCATGTGTAGCTACCAGGCAAGTGCAGGCAGGTAGGCTACTAAAATATGTTGTGGTCAAGCAGCTTTTACAGGCTTCTTTGCAAGGCTTCATTACAGGCTTCTTTCTTTTGATGGTGATGGGAAGTGACTGCTTTTGATTCTGTTCAAATCGATTACTTTGCTGAATTGTTTCAAGTTCGCTTTTGGCCCTGCGCTGAATGCAGGTATTCAAATGTACTAGAAAACCTAGCAAAGTCTTGCAATAGCCCATTTCAATCGTTGCACTCCCCTTTTCTTGCAAGCTCAGCCATTAACATAAAAGGATATGTTCAGCTGAGAGTACTTCTTAAAAAAACAAAAAAACCTCTATCGCCTTTGGCCATGCTGTGAAGACAGGGATATTTTACATCCTAAACCTCTGGCATTCAGAAATTCTATAAAAGCCTTATCATCAGGCACCAGACTCAGTGCTTTAACTGCATTTCATTGTTCCATATTCAAGATAGAATCAAAGGGAGGGGAAAGGCAGGATCAACTTTATCCTGTGAACAATGCCGGATGGTCCCCTTGACTGCTATTTAATTCAGATCTCTAATGCTCCAACTTGGAAAACAAAAGCAAAATAAGAGGGGTAAAAGTGTGATTGTATCTGTGTGTGTGTGTGTATGTGTGCATCTGTATGTGTATAGACACATACACTCTTATGCTAATGTAAACATGTTTCAGTACAAACACATAGACCCATAACACACACACACACACAGATAGGCTCATGTTATTGTTTTCTTAAGTCACAGCTCTAAGGTGTATACTCATTTTCTGGTTTTTTTCCCCCTTGTCCATTATCACGAGACAATTACATATGGTGCAACAATCATTGATCAAACCATACACATTACATTAAGTTGCTTGGGCTATCCTGATAATACAACTAATTTTAAGATTTACTGCTTTTCGGAGGCAAGCTACAAAATATTTAATTTTCCAATATCATATTAAGATTTCTTGGCATCAAATCATTTTGCAGATGGGACTATTGAGAAGATCATACTTGTATCCAAGTATCTCATATCTTTCATGGGCTAATTTTGAATACGTTTGGCTTTTTTGTTTTGTTTCTGTTTTTCAGTATTGTCATACCTTAGCCAAAGTTAAGCACATGTTTATATCTCTTCCACCGAAATCAGTCAGACTACAAATAACACATGGGCTGGATCATAACCTAGGTTATTGTTATAAGACACTGAAATGACAATAATGTTTCATGTTTCATCCAGTTTATCAGCCTAAAAACAAATCCAGCTTAGCATGAGTGATTGCATCAGTTTAATGCCAAATTGGGTCAGCAGCAAACTAATTATTCACAAGATTTGGTTTTCAGGTCAAAACCCATGATTTCAGTGCAAACTTAGATCATGTGAATATTACATATTTTGCACTATGGTTCACAACCATGCCTTCCCCTAGCTGTTGACATGGTTTCTACTTGGCTGCTGTTACTTTAGTGCCATTTCCTCCCTGACTGTTGTTCTATTATCCTCCTTAGATTAGCCACGTGGTCGGTCCTACCCAATCACAAATCACATAATGGGGTGACATAACAGTATTACATAGGCAATTCAAGTTGGATATGTGATGGTATTACAGAGGTCAACTGAGAGGGAGGGCAACCTAAAGTGAATAAATGAGAGTTTTTCCCCCCAATAGTGCCTCCCTCAGAAAGATGTCTTTTCAGACTGCCAAAAATGTCTGTTTATTATTATTATTATTACTACTTCTAATTCCCCCCCCCCCCGGTTCTTTCTGTAGTTACTTTTTTTAGTGCTTGCATGTGAACAATCCTGTGACAATTTCCATTTCACAGATAGGCTGAGGTTTAGGGAGAAAGCATTGTTTTTGGCCACCCAATGAATATAGAGCTGGACTGAGGTTTGAATCAATGTGAGGATCTCCCCTATGAGGAAAAGCTACACCATTTTGCATTTAAAAAAGTTTAGGAAAAAAGGTGACTAGAGGGGGATCATGATAGAGGTGTATAAAATTATGCGTGGTGGCAAGAGAGAAGTGTTTCTGTAATGCTAGAAATCTCATCAATACTAGAACTCAGTAGGTCTCATGGGGCAGCATTACATTCCTGGTGGAGACATGTGAGGTGGGGGGGGAGTGGGGATAAGCATGCTAGCTCCGCCTCTGGTCTCTGTTTGGATTGCCTTCCAAATCAGGAAAGGCAAAGCTCTGAAGCGAGGAGCCTACTGCACCCCTGGAAAAGTCAGGCTCCTAAAATTCATGCTTTACCACTGAGTTGTGGTCCTTGATAGGATGTAAAAAGAGCCCTCCTCAATCAGATCAAAGGTCTATCTTGACCAGCATGCTCCTTCCTATAGTGTAAAACCAGATGTTGCTTGGAAGCTCACAAGCAGGGTCACAAGAACAAAGGAGGAATGGGGGACCTCCATGAGTGCAGGAGTCTTCCTGCTCCAGACCTTCCCCTTCCACAAGTTGGATGGGGGTGGGGGTGGGTGAAGCTACCTCACTTATCTCCACCCCCCCCCATGTTTCCTTTAAATAGAATGTAATGCCTCAGGCCATCTGATGAAACTCTCGGGCAATACATTCAGGACAGACAAGAGAAAGGACTTTCTTACCGGAGACATTAGGAACTTATGGAATTCACTGCCACAAGATGTGGTGATGGCTACTGCTGCTTAGATGGCTTCTAATGAGATTTAGACAAATCAACTAAAGAGAAGAGGGTCTCTTAATGGCTAATAGCCTGGCTGGCTATATTGAACCTTCTTGTTCAGTGTCCCATTGCAGTGGTGGCTCCAGTGTCAGTGGGGCAGTGAAACCACTCAGGGTTTTAGTCCAAACTTTCAAGGAGCTGTCCAAGGTGTAGACAGCATCTTGGACAGCTCCTTGAAAGTTTGGAATAAAACCTGGAGCGGATTCACTGCTCCACTTATATTGGAGTCACCAGCCACCACTGTGCCACTGGATATCAACTGCTGTGGAACAACAGCAGGAGAGTCTATTTCCTTCATGCCATTTTTCATGGCATTTAGCTGGCCATTTTGGAAAACAGGTCACTCAACTATGTGGACATTTAGTTGTATGCAGCACAGATCTCGTTATGCTATTATGCTCTTTATATGAGTACAGAAAAGAACATGGGAAACATGGGAAGGTGCTTTATACTGAACCAGGACATTAGTCCACCTAGCTCAGTGTTGTCTACACTGACTGGCAGTGGCTATCCAGGGGTTCAGACAGAGTCTTTCCCAGCTCTACTTAGAGATGCTGGGGATTGAAGCTTGGAACTTTCTGCATGCAAAACAGACGCTCGATCACAGAGCTATGACCCTTCCCCAAGATAGGAAGCTGCCTTATACAGCTGGCTCTATCTAGCTCAGCATTGTCTACATGGACTGGCAGCAGCTCTATAGGGTTTCAGGCAGGGAATCTTTCCCAGTTTTACCTAGAGATGCTGGGAATTGAACCTGGGACCATCTGCATGCAAAGCAGATGCTTCGCTATTGAGCTATGGCCCTTCTCTAGTTCAATACATTTTTTGCTTTCTTCTTAATGACAAATCATCTTACCTAAAGCACAGACTTAGTGCCAGAGAGCACCAAGAGTTCATAGGTTTTAACCAAAAAAAGTAGTGTCAGAGCAATGAAACATGAGGTTTAAGCCAATACTTCCCTTTTGTTATAAGAAAGAGAAAGAAAGATCATTTATGGACATGATCTGCCCCAAGTGGGCAAAGTCTAAAACCAGGAATAATGACGGCATTCAGGATCCCAGGGAATGTCCAGCACTCAGAGGTGGACAGCTCCTTTCTGAACTGCATGACGACTTCCTAAACAGAATCTCTCAAAGTTTGGAACTGAAAACCAGATGCTAACTGTAGCAGGTTGACATCAGACCAGTCAAGTACAACCCTGGATGGGGCTGTGAGGATCTAGTTTTCCTTCTCAATAATTAATATTTCTGTCCCAGGAATTTCTGAAATTATATCTGCTATTTCATTTTTTTTAAATGCTGGCAGAAAACCTCTGGGAAAACACTCACAGATTTTTGTAAAGTTCATTTTATTTAAAACTCATCAGTGCAAAATTATTTCATGGACCATATCTTAAATATTATTTTTATTAGAATATGAGCTGGAAAATGGTGTCTGCGTGTACACGCATGCTCATTTGCAAGGAATAAAAACAAAATGTATGTATTTAAAGATAAGAATTCTAAAGTGAATTTTTTAAAATGAAAAATTTAAATCAGAGTGGTTTATATTCCCATCCAGATATGAAAGAGGACTGCAGAACTAGAAGAGTCATTACAAAAAAAAATGAAATAAATGTTTTGGGCTTTGTAAAGATCACTGTAATTAAAAGAACAATTACTTTCTCCAAAGCCAGACATACAACTGTGAAGCTGCTGCGATGCTTCTTAGAAGCTCTTTTGTCATTTAGGCTTCAAACTTAATGCATTTGAAATTGGGGACCAACTTCTCTGCTTACCAGCTGGAAGAATAGACAACGGGCAAAGGGTGGAAAGAGAGGAAAGATTGCCCTTATTTCTTTGTGGACAAGAAAACCTCCCGGTGCAGATGGAGAGACTTTCGTTAATGCCTCAGACGACAATTAAGAATGCTTTGCTATGAAGAAATAGCCCTGCATTAATATTGTATATGGAACAGCTGAAGGGCTGGAGCGCACTCAGCCCAGTGCAGGCCCTGAGCAGATGGAACAACAAGGCGGGGGGGGGGCAGAAGGAGGGAGGGAGGGAATGAAGAGGGGGAAATCCCATTTAGTAACCCCCCTTCTCTCTGAGATTTATACAATCACCCCTCTGGAGTAAAAGTTCTTTGTCTACAAGAAATTTACAGTTGGAAGTTGATCTTGTTAATCCAATGGTTTCCCCTCCACCCAAAGCTGCCAACTTCTTTTCAAATGATCCTCCTGTAACCCCAGAGTTTCTGTTGTGCAATTGATGCATGTGCAATCTCCCCCCACAACTCAACCTCCTCCCCTAACACTGATCTTTATACACTTTGTTTTAATAAGTGTTGAACTGGTTTGTTCGGCAGAACTTTCAACAAGTTTACAATTGAAAGTTTCAAATTCTGTACAAGAAAGAAAGAAAGATTCTTTTCCCACTTTGATTTTGCATAAACAACATTTGCAAAACAGAACATAATGCAAAAAATAAGCCTACAGTTTCAGCCATTGGAAGCTGAGATGAAAAATGCATTCAGCTCCCTAGTTGCTTCTTTGTTTGAAAAAAAGTCTTTACAATATAAGAATCTTAATTTTATGTGCAATTCATTCTTTGCAAAGAATCACTCTCTTTTCCACAAATCTCAAAATGAGACAGGTGCTGTTTTGAGTTTGCCAACTTCAGTTTAGAGAACTGTAAAAACATCACCACCACTCCTCCCCCCCAAACAAGCATAGGATCTGATTTTTAATTTGGGTTTGATCCCCTTAGCTAATTGACATCTTGTTGATCCACATGCACAGACAGATTAAAGCCCACGCACAGCTCAAAGATACAAAGCCAGCGAGTCCCAGTTGCTGTTCAGGGCATCTTGTTCAGGGCATGCAACAAATCCACCAGTGAATGACAGCAAACACTTAAAGCGAAAGAAGCAAGCATCAGATAAGCCAAGAAAAGTGAGAGAGTTTTTTTTTTCAACACGCACCTAGGAATGTTCCACACAGCTTCATTCTTGCTTTCTTTCTTTTCCTGAGTACTACCTCCCTTGGAACAACCACCATGAAAATCAAGCACAACAGTTCAAGTCACACACACCCAATTCTTCATTTCAAGAAAAAGTTACAGTCCAGAGCAAAAACTTATGCATCCAAGAGGCCCTCTGGGGAAGGCAGTCCAGCCAATGGGAGTCTCCCAAGCTGCTAATTGCAAATCAAGGCAGTCAAGAAAGCAGCCAATCGGGGGCCAGGCAGTTCTTGGGTACGCACAGCCTGATAGCTATTGATGCAGGAGACAATAGAATTGAGCTGAATGAAACTGAATGAGAAAACATAGACTGCTTGTGGATAGTGGTAGGGCTCTGCAAAGTCCTCCACAATGGGAAGGCTGTAGCTCAGTGGTAGAGCATCTGTTTTGCATGCAGAAGGTCCCAAGGTTCAGCCCTTGGCATCTGCAGGTAGAACTGTGAATGCCCCCTTTCTGAATCCCTGGACAGCTGCTGCCAGTTGGTGTAGACAATACTGAGCTAGATGGACCAATGATTTGACTTGGTATATAAGGCAGTTTCCTACATGCTCCAGAAAGCACTTAAACTGGTATATGTGTAGTCATGGCAGCAATCTACATATCAGCAGGTGGGGATGATGTACTTTGGTGTTGCAAGCTACAAGATATGTTTGACTTTAATAAAATATAAGCAAACTGCAACTGTGATTAAAGTTGCTCCTGATTTTTATCTAAAGTGAAATTCAGCATAATTTTATAGACTCCTGATCAGGCAGAAACTTTGGTTCAAATTTTGAGAAAAGTATCCCAAGACAATTAGGCAGCATTTCTCCCAGCACAGTTCTGTGTTGCCATACAATTCCAGCTAAAGCAGGAGAGACGAACCTCCAGTTTGGGGAGCTGATCTGACTCCCCAGTTTTTTCTTCCCCCTCCCCCACAAGACCCTACCAACTTTGTCAGCAAAAAGGGAAAAAATGGAAGTAGAGGCAGTCCTCAAATGGGGAAATCCCAGCACCCCAAACAGGATGCAAACTGCCCCCTCCCTGTCATCAGATCAATCACTTGATGAGCAGGGAGGGGTTGATAACTACCTCCTGAGATGATCTTCATGGATCAGCTGAGGAGGGGAAGGCTGGGTGTCAACAGGTGTGTGTGTATTTACCTTCGTGTGAGTGTGTCCCTGATGTGTGTGTAAATGTGGAGTGGTCACACCCACCATTGGCATGCAGCCCGCAGAGGGTTGTCCAAGGGTGAATGCAACTCTTAGTCCCCCCAAAGGTTGCCCAACCATGACCTAAAGCAAAAGTAAAGGAAAATTTGGAATTTTTTTATAAAGCAGCACATTTTAGGGTTAGGGACCATCCTTTGCATGCAGAAGGTCCCAGTTCCAATCCCTGGCATTGCCAGTTAAAAGTATCTGGTAGCATGTACTGGGAAAGATGCTTATGTGCCAGAGATTGTGGAGAGCCACTGCCAGTCCTAGTTGGAAAACAGTGGGTTAATACATGGCCCCCTCCTCTAGGATGCACACCTTAATGTGGTGAGGGGGTTTGAGAGTGTTGAAGAAGCTGAGAGCAATGCCGTCAGGAGTCTAGACCAAGAGGCTAGACTCCTAGCAGAGGCACCCAAGGCGGAATGGTCAAAGCTGAGACACCAGACTAAGATGCATCCAAACTCAGAGGAAGGCAGTTGTAAACCACCTCTGAATATCTCTTACCATGAAAACCCTATGAACAGAGTATCCAAAATGCAATAGGAGATAGTGCTGGAAGATGAGACCCCCAGGTCAGATGAATAAAGGACAAGTACAAGTAGCGCTGTGACTAATGACGCAGCTCGGTCAAAGCTGAAAGGAAGCCCAGAGGCTGATGTGCACAGATGTTAAAGGAGAGTCCAGAGTTGTATGACGCACACAATAGGAATATGGAATGTGAAAAGCATGAACCAGGGAAAGTTAGAAATTGTCAAGCAAGAAATGGAACGTATCAACATTACAATACTTGGTGTGAGTGAATTAAAATGGACAGGAATGGGGCATTTTTAATCAGGCAACTACAAAACATTTTATGCGGGAGATGAAAAATAAAGAAGAAACGGGGTTGCTTTAATATTGAGAAGTGATGTAGCAAATGCAATTAGGAGCTATCATGCAAAGTCTGAGTGAGTGATATCAATGAGATTAAATGGGAAACCTATTAACATAACCATCACCAAATGGTCAATATAGGAATCAAATTGATTATATAATTGGTAGCAGAAGGTGGAGAAGTTTCATACTTTCTGCAAAAACAAGACCAGGAACAGACTGCAGTACAGATCATGAACTGGTCGTATCAAAAATCAGAGTAAAGCTAAAGAAGACCAACAAAGCAATCATAATGCCAAAATGCAATTTAAACAACATCCCAGAAGCATATAAAGATCAAATAAGGAACAGGTTTGAGGCTTTAAACTTAGTTGACAGAGAACCAGAAGAACTATGGAATGAAGTCAGAGATGTTATCAGAGAAGAATGCATCTCCAGCTACGTTTTCTGAAAACGGGTACACAACCCTGGTCAAACTCCACCCCTTTTTACTCTAAAACCTGGTCAGATCAGCTGGAGTGTTGTTGTTTTTTAAATGAGCTTCAGACAGATTTTGCAACTGATTGGTAGATCAACCCATTGCTCTTCCGGGTGTGGCCAATAGAAATACTTTGCCGTAGGCTCAGGCAGAGTAAGTGACTGGCCTAACACTTTTTTGTGGGTGGTCCTGAAAGATCCTGAAGCCGGCAGTGGGGAAGAGAGGTGTGTCCAGTCGAGGGTAGAGTCACTCCAAAGTGCAGCCAGAAAAACCATTCTCACTGCTTTTGAAGTGACTAGGGTGCCCCTAGCCTTAGTTCCTAGCTCTGATCACTAGCGTGGATTTATAGGAGGACCAAAACATCTTGGTTGGGATCCAAAAACATAACTTCATTTTTTTATTGATAAAATTCCTGCCTGTCTTTCAGTTTCCAAAAGAACCCCAAAGCAGCTTCTACTTTCAAAACACAACAATGCAATAAAAACAGGAAACCCACACAAATGCATCAATTACACTGCTAAAGGAGCAGCCCATGTGGCAGGAGCAGATGGTGTGTGTGGAGGGGATGGAGGCACTTACCTGATCTCCTGGCAAGTACATTGCTGCTGCTTACCAGGATTGGGAATAGTAAGGCAGCGGCCAGTTCAGTGTGGGGCAAATGCATCACACGAGCCAATCCAGCACTCCTACTGATGCGTTTGCACCATGTTGTCCTCCCCAACACCTTGTCCCTACTCCTCCGATAACCTGCAGCAACTCACCTGCTGGGAGCATCTCTAGCCCATCATGCCATCTGCCACTGCTAGGTGGCATGTAGAACATGATCTGGGTCAGCTTAAAAGTACCCCACTACAGCAGGAGGTTAAAACAGATTAAAGATACTGTTGAATAGGAGTCATTGCTGCTGTCTTAAAACTCAAGAGGGAGGGGCCCAACTGGAGCACATTTGAGATAAAGTTTCACAGTCTGGGGTGCCACTACCGAGAAGGCCTGCTCATGTTGCCCTTCCAGCTGCACCTCCAAAGTGAGGTTCAATTGCCCCTTATGACTTGGTTTTAGGGGATAGGGAACTTCAAGCAGAAGCCAGAAACTGCTTGCAGAATGCAGACTTCGTAGCCAGTCCTACCATTAGGCAGAATGAGTTGGCAGATGCTGGGAAGCACCAGCAAGGTGTTGAAGGGCAGAGCTGCCTGCACTGCACCCCCTAAACTAGCCTTTTGTCCTCAAGTACAGCAGAGGACACTGTCCAATTGCAACTGCTGAAGTGAGATTCTGTGCCATCGTTTGTCTCAGGCAGCAAAATGTTTTAGGGCAGCCCTGGCAAACATCAGTTGCTAATACTGTAATAATTCGAGTTCTGGGAGCAGTAGTTTTTTTGATAAAGAATGAGGCACCGGTACTCATACCCTGATAAAAGTGTGGTGAGTGCCAGGACAAAATGGTTACCATGGGCAGCAAAAAAGGAGAGGTACCAATACTCTCTTGTAGTACCCATCTAGTACCAGGTATGCTTTAATTTGGATCCCTGCATTGAGCAGGGGGCTGGACTCAATGGCCTTGTAGGCCCCTTCCAGCTCTACTGTTCTGTGGTTCTATGATTCTACTCCATACCATCACAAAAAAAGCACTGCCTAGGAGTGAAAAATATATTTTTTTCCTGACTTTCTGTCTGGCTGCTGAATATGCTGGGGGGAAGGGAAGGGTTTTATAATAGATCATTCTCTTAGGAGTGAATTATTATAACAGACTTACCTTAACTCACAGAGTGCGATCAATGTCTGGGAATAATAGCGACACAAATTTAACACTCCAGTTTTTATTTATTTCTTTGTAAGCTGCAGGGTGGGGAGCCACTTTCAGATGGAGGTCTGGATCCTAAACTGACCAACCCTCTGCAGGAGCTGCCTGCCTGTCAATCACCCAATGCCATATGAGGTCAGGCGTGGATCCAGTCCCTACTGAAAGCAGCATGACTTACATTAGGCACCAAATTGAAACGGCGCTGAATGCAAGTTGTGCTGCAATGGAACAATGGGGAGCTCATGGCTTAGAGTGGACTCCTGGTGGTTCCTTTTCAGCCGCAGATTGCATTTGGTGTCATTTAACGTTGGTGCTGAATGCAAGTCATGCTGCTTTTGGCAGATGTTCCACTGGGGAGCTCTTGAGCGGATCTGATGTCTGCCACAGGCTGGAGGCTTCCCACTGCTGGTATATTGCCTTATGCTTTGGGTGATGAAGCTTTGGCAGAGCTTGTGTGATGCTCAGAATATTCAGTTCCTCTGGGAAAGCCAGTTTCTGTGAGGGAAGAGAATGTTGTCAGTGTGGCTGGGATTAACAGCCAACACAGGGACACCCTAAAGACTAGGAAGAAGCCCTACAACAGCAGTGGGGAACCTCAGACCAGGAGGCCAAATGCTCCTCTCCAGGCCTCTCTATCAGGCCCCACACCACGCCCACTCCCCAGCCACACCCCTCTTCACAGGCCACATTCCTCTCTGGTCCTGCTTCACAACTTTCCTGAATGCCTTTGTCTGGTAGGAATGTGTCTTTGAACTCTGACCATCCTTCTTGGGGTGTGTGAATGTATGCAGGACCTTGCCTACTGCAGAAAGGTAAATGTTACATTGGTTGCTCTGTCCACTTTTCTCTCTGGCCCTGCCCACCACTGCCATGTGGAAGGTTGTCTATAAAGTAATGTGGCCCTTGCGCTGAAAATGGTTTCCTCTTCCCCACGAGGAAGGGAAGTTAAGGGGCTTTGCATGCAGAAGGTCTCAGGTTCAGGCCCTGGCATCTCCAGCTAGCCCTGGGAGAGACTCCCTGCCTGAAACCCTGGAGAGCTGCTGCCAGTTAGTGTAGACAGCTCTGAACTAGATGGACCAATGGCCCTGACTCAGGGTATGGCAGATTACCATGTTCCTAAGGCAAAAAAAAAAAAAAAGCAGAAGGAAGGGAGTGGCATTAGCAACAGACAAAGAAAAAGTGCCTGAAGAATACAGGTGAAAAAGGAGGCTCGAAGAAAACAGTGGAGGAGATGAACCAAGCACGTGAGCTGCCTAGCAGACCCTCTCTTCATCATCAGAGGCCCTCCTGCAAGCTCCCCCTTTGCCTCCCCTGAAGTTAGGCAGATAGTAATCAAGGGGAGGGATGTCCTTGGTGTGGTCCTCTGCAACTGGGATGCCCTCTCCAGAGAGGCTCGCCTCGTGCCAAATCCAATGTTCTTTTGGCATCGGGCAAATACTTTTCTTTCTTTCTCAAGATTTCTGGTAGGTTTTATAGCTGTTTTCAGCTGAATTGTCTGATGACCCTGCTGGATTTTTGAAATCATTCTGATAACGTCTTTAACTATCTGAAGGGCTGTCACACAGAAGATGGTTGCTCCAGAGTGCTACAGAGTAGTTCTGTTTCATCATAAGAAAGACAGACACGGCTGTAAACTTTAATAAGTTTAAATAAACTTATTTCAGGACATCAGAAGGAAGGAAGAAAAGGGAAAGAGAAACTGAACTCACAACTCAGGAGGGCCACGTTCTGTTTCTAGGCCTAGATACATCAAGCCTTTAGTGTTTTTTCTTCTTCATAGTGCAGTTAAGACTCACTGCATGAAGAAGAAAGTCTGTTGCTTGTTCCAACACAGAGGGCTAGACTAGCAGTAATGTGTGAAAAGTGTAGAAGCAGATTTTGGCAACCTGTGACCATCTGGATGTTATTAGATCCCCAACTCCCACCAGCTCCAGTCAGCATGGTCAATGGCCAGGGAGGATGGGAGCTGTAGACCAAGGACATCTGGAGAGCCACAGGTTGCCCACCTGTGGTTGCCCACTTCCTAATGGCAAGAGATGCTTGACAGTGGAACAGCCTGCCTTAGGAAGCAGCGGGCTCTCTTTTTCTGGAGCCATTTAAGCAGATGCTATATGGACATCTGTACGGGATGCTGTAGTTGTGTCCTGCATTGGAGATCCTGCATTGAGCAGAGATGGTTGGACGAGATTACCTCCAAAAGTACTTCCAACTCTAAAATTCTATGATTTCTTCCAGCGATGTCTGTGCCTGTGTTTTGCTGCCTCTTGTGGCATGCAATTGGCATCAACCTGCCCTCCCCAATCAGGTGTGTCTGTCTCTGTCACTACTGACTTTCAGGAGAAAGTTGAAAACATTCCGGTTTACCCAGGCATTTGATGGCTGAAGGGGACCGTTCCTGGCGACCTGGAGATGACTGGATGGAAGAATGATTTTTTTAACTGTAATTGTGTTTTAGGATGTTTTAAAACTGTTTGTGGAATGCTTTTCTTTTTGTTGCTGTTAAATTGTGTTGCTATGTTTGCCGCCCCGGGCTCCTTCCGGAGGAAGGGTCAGATAGGAATGTAATAAATAAATAAATAAGCAAGCATTGCAGAGCTGACAGTTTGTATACAGCAGGCGTGGGGAACTTTTGGCCCTTCCAGATGTTGCTGAACTCCAATTCCCCTCAACCCCAGCAAGCATGACCGATCAGGGATGATGGGAGTTGGAGTTCAGCAACATCTGGAGGGCCCATGGTCCCCCACACGTGGTATATAGGAAATCCATGGTTCAATTCCTAGCATCTCCCCCCCCTTTTTAAAAAAGGGTCTTAGATAGCTAGGCAAGGGAGATGCTGTTTGAGACTTTCAAGAACTCTCATCAGTCAGACAGACAGCACAAGGCTCAAATAGCAACTCTACATGATCCCTGAGGTATCATGAAAATTTCTTTTACTTTACTTTATTTATTTATTAGATTGATACGCCGCCCTTTCTCCCAGTAGAAGCCCAGGACGGAAGTTCACTTCTGCAGGCTGGGGAGGGGGGGCTGTTACTTGCTACAGCTCAGCTCAACCCAGCACCCTTGCAGAATAGGGCCTTTTTGCATTGTAAGGCTTTGTACGAGGTGGAAGAGACATTTCATTATGGCTGCAAGCCGAAAAGCAGGGGGCAGCTCTCTATTCTGAAGGACAGATGGCAACTCTCAACTCCAGGTGGGCGGGGGGGTGGGGGAGAGAGAACTGGCTATAGCCCAGCAAAGGAGAGCCTTCTGCTAGCAAGGTGGCACTAGAGTCCACTAACATATCACTTTAGGGAAAAGTTAGGATTATTCATCAGGTCAGGAGTGCCTTGTTGGCTGCAGTGGTGTTTAGGGTGAGGGCTCGTGTCACACCAGTGACCCAGAGCTTGACACTGCAAAGAGGTGAAAGAAGAGATATATCTTTTGACTGCCATTTTGACTTCTTTTGACTGTCATTTAGTCCCAAGGTTTGTCTTGGGGATGCAGGGAACATGTTACACAAAGCCCAAATGTGAGTGTGTGGACTCTCTGGATCACTGACCCTCGTGTGGAAGGAAGTCAATTGGCTTATGTCAGCGCAGAGCAAAAAGTGTGGAAGCCCACCCACACCCCACACCCCCTGGGTAATTTGGGTGGGTGGGTGAGTGAAAACAGAGGGACAAAAATCTGCAATTGGAGAGACAGGTGGTGATTGTAATAAGAGCCAGACACAAAGCTGATATTACCTAAAGAGGAGTTTAAAGCAATTTATCCCAGCAGGGCTTAGCTATGCATTTTCTTTGGTTTGAGTTTGGAAGGAAGGTCAGCCCACCCCCCCTCCCAACAATGAGAAAAAAAAGAGGGTCAAGAGGCTAATTCACTCTTTTTGTACACCCATCTTCCATTGAGCTCTTTGTTGAACACATTTCAACTTCTTAATCCAGATATCTTTTTGGAAGTAGATGGTTTAACTTTAGGAAGAAAACAGCTTTGCTGGTGTTGTTGCTTAAATCTTTAAATGCACTTTTCTTCCTTCTCTGCCACACGTATATAGGAAATCCATAGCAGAGAAAGGGGGAAGTGAAATGAAAATCCACAGTGCCTCCTTGCATGACACCGTTAGGATTACGTTTAGTATCGGTGTTGAAGCTGCCATGATGCCAGACAGATGTGAGGGTTGCAGGGCAGGCCTGTTCACAGCAGGAAGATGCTGCCGCAGTTTCAGAGCTGCTGTGATTTTTCCAGGATCCAAAATGTACAGGAGCTAGAAGCCAGCAAGGAAACTCAGCGAGACTTTTGAATGGATGGTTACCCTGATGACATCAGTAGATGTCATAGAATTACATAAGAACACAAGAAGAGCCTTGCTGGATCAGACTAATGGCCCATTTGGCCAGCATCTCATTCTCACAGTAGCCAACCATATGCCTATAGGAAGCCCACAAACAGGACCTGAGTGTGTCAGCACTCTCACCGCTTGTGATTGCCAGCAAGAGGCAGACTGCTTCTGACAGTGGAGATAGAACATAGCTGTAGTAGCCATATATAGCCCTGTCCTCCATGAATTTGTCTAAACCTCTTTTAAAGGCATCCAAGTTGTCCACCATTACTTCCTGTTGGATCAAATTCCAGAGTTTAAATATGCATTGAGAGCCAGTGTGGTGTAGGGGTTAAGGTGTTGGACTACGACCTGGGAGACCAGGGTTCGAATCCCCACACAGCCATGAAGCTCACTGGGTGACCTTGGGCCAGTCACAGCCTCTCAGCCTCAGAGGGAGGCAATGGTAAACCCCCTCTGAATACTGCTTGCCATTAAAACCCTATTCGTAGGGTCGCCATAAGTTGGGATCGACTTGAAGGCAGGAGGGGAGAGTACTGTTGCGCTCAGGTTCTGCTTTCAGGCTTCCCCCAGGCACCTGGTTGGCCACTGTGAGAAGAGGATGCTGGACTAGATGGGCCACTGGTCTGATCCAGCAGGCTCTTCTTATGTTCTTATGTAAAGACTCAAAGTCTTCCCCAATAGCTTTACAGAACACCTCCCTTTTGCTCTCCCCCCAGGAGACATGAGCGGGGATTTGAACTCACAGACTCTGGACTCCCAGCCAGGCTCTCCTCCCTACTGTGCTATACCAGCTAAGGAGAGGAGGGACAGCTGCAGAGATTTCGGCAGCTATAGCAGAGAGATCTCCATTGGGCAAACCTCCTGCTCCACCTGCAAATCTCCTTCTCTGTCCACAGAAAGGGAGATGTGTCCCCTGCGATACCCTCCCAGGAATCATAGGACTGCGCCCTACGAGAGATTCAACAGTGCTTTGTTGTAACCCCTCTGACCCAAAGCAGTTGTAATTTAAGGGTGCTTCCACAATGTCACTATCTTGTGGGAGGGATTCAAGCACATCCTGGAAATTTTGATTTGTGCAATTAAAGTGGATTAAAGTGCTCTTGTCACCCTAGCTCAGCAAATCCACTTTTTCAAAAAGAAATGGACTTTTTGATAGTGAAAAGCACTGAAAAGTGAGAGATGAATCAATGATTAGCATGAAACTATATAAACATTTCACAAGCAAACCAGGATGAGTGCTTAATAAAGTCAGGACAGAGACTAACCTCTGTGTAAGCTTTATGCAAGCAAATCAGGACGAATGCTCACTAAAGAGTCATCTGAAGGAACCCCAAAATCATTCACAAGTCATGACTGAACGTCACATACCAGCTCAGCTAGAGCACAGGCAGTCAAATCAGACCTAACATAATTACCCAAAAATGTTGGGGGAGGGGAGAAATCCATTCTAGAAAAAATAAAAGCCCATATTGAGCAATTGTAAATCCCATGCTTAATGTCAGCAGAACCTCCTTTGCACAAATACTCATTGTGCTGTGCTCCTCTACTGAAGATGAGAGGTGACATTGTTAAGGGCTCCACGCTTGGAAAATGACTATAGCAATTATATTGCTGGCAATTGGAAACTTTTGTTCTTCTCCCATCTTCAGCCTCCTGGGGCTTTAATGGAAGGCAGTTAAGTACCTATTCTCTCCTCCCTGTTCCCGCAGCCAGAGTGGCCAGACATTGTGCAAGGTCACTTAGCACCTCCATTTAGCACACACTTTTCATGCATGGGGGAGATTTCAAATTGACGGTGCATCAGGAAAACACACACCCATGAGGACGAGTCTGATTTTATGTCATGTCCACTGCCTCTGAGAAAGAGTTGGAATAAACACACTGACAACAGAGGGGATGATGGATTCATGGGTGGAAACTCAGAAGATGCCAAAAACAAACAGGAAGGTTGCAGATTAATCCAGACAAGAACAGAAGAAATCATAGAATCATAGAGTTGGAAGGGGCCTTGTAGGCCATCGAGTCCAACCCCCTGCTCACAGCAGGAAATCCACAGCTAGAGCATCTCCCGCAGATAGCTGTCCAGCCTCTGCTTGAAGACATCCAGCAAAGGGGATCCCACCACCTCCCTAGGCAGTCGGTTCCTTTGCCGAACTGCCCTTACTGTCAAGAAGTTCCTTCTAATGTCCAATCTGAATCTACGCTCCTGCAACTTAAAATCATTAGACCTAGTCCTACCCTCTGGGGCAGCAGTGAACAAATCTGTACCCTCCTCTATGTGATAGCCCTTCAGGTACTTAAAGAGTGCAATCATGTCACCCCTCAGCCTTCTCTTCACCAGACTGAACATGCCAAGTTCCTTCAAGCTTTCCTCATAAGACTTGTTCTCCATACCAGCTATCATCCTTGTCGCCCTCTTCTGAACCCGCTCTAACTTGTCTATATCTTTCTTAAAATGAGGCGCCCAGAACTGAACGCAGTATTCCAGATGAGGCCTGACTAATGCAGAATATAGTGGGACTATTACTTCCCTCGACCTGGAAACTATAGCTCTGTTTATGCAGCCCAAAACCGCGTTTGCCTTTTTTGCCGCAGCATCACACTGCTGGGTCATGTTCAACTTGCGATCCACTACAATTCCAAGGTCTTTCTCACACGCACTACTGCTAAGCCGGGTATTTCTCATCCTGTACCCATGCATTTTGTTTTTTGTGGCCTAAATGCAGAATCTTGCATTTGTCTTTATTGAATGTCATTTTATTAATTTCAGCCCAATTTCCTAGTCTATCCAGGTCCCTTTGGATTTTATTTCTGTCTTCCATTGTGTTAGCTATCCCTCCCAGTTTCGTATCATCCGCAAACTTCATAAGGCTTCCCTCCACCCCATCATCTAAGTCATTGATAAAAATGTTGAAGAGTATCGGCCCCAGGACAGAGCCCTGTGGCACTCCACTCGAAACCTCCTTCCAGTCCGAAGCAGAGCCACCGACGACCACTCTTTGAGTACAGTTTTGCAACCAGTTGTGAATCCATGGCCAACCATTTGGATTGCAAGAGAGCCAATGTGATGCAGTGGGTACAGACTGTATACACTTGACTTCATAAGAAGTTAAGAAGAGCGCTGCTGGAACAGACCAGTGGCCTGTCTAGTCCAGCATCCTGTTCTCACAGTGGCCAACCAGATGCCCCTGGGAAGACCACATGCAGGAAGTGAGCGCAGGAGCAACTCTCCCCATTTGTGATTCCCAGCAACTTTGTCCTCCATGAATTTGTCTAGTCCTCTTTTAAAGCCATCCAAGTTGATGGCCATCACTGCCTCCGGTGGGAGTGAATTCCATATTTTAACTATGCGCGGTGTGAGGAAGTCCTTTCTTTTGTCTGCCTCAGACTTCCAACATTCAGCTTCACTGGATGGCCCCAAGTTCTAGTGATAAGTAGAGTGAGGAACTCTTCTCCCCAACTACCCTCTCTTCACTATGCATAATTTTATGCACTCATTTCATGCCCCTTCTTACTCACAGTTTCTCTAAACTAAGAACCCTTATATCTTTTAATATTTGCTGCTCACTACATAATCTTGGCTAAGTCACTCTTTGTCAGCCTCACCTACTTTGCAAGGCTGTTGTGAGGATAAAATGGGGAAGAGAAACCCCATGCATACTTTCCCAGAATTTCCTGGCAGATGGGCAGGAGGCAAATGGAATGAGTAAAAAGTAACATCAGCGTCTTTCCCAAATCTCTTAGATCAGAGCAAAGAACAAATCAAACTAATTTGCCACATTTTATGCATTTATTAATTAAAATATTTATGTGCCAATTTACTAAAAATTCGAATCAAACATTGATTTACGTAAAAAAAAATTAAATGCACAAAATAAAAAACAGAAGCAGCACTGCAAACAACTGTAATGGGCTAGTCCAGATAATGGCCCAGGATACCATCACTTTTTTTTATATAACATATTTAAATCTGTGAGTGTAGATAAACTAACATCCGACATGCAAGGACTCTATGTAGATATGGAGGAAGGGAGAAAGCAAGAACCCTCAACCCTGTGCTTTCACTGCAAGGGGGGCATCCTTGCCGGTATCCCAACATTAAACATCATTGAAACTTGAGCAGCAGTAGTGTTGTGGCAAATTCAGAAGTGCAGGGTCCCTTCAGGATAGTGATGCCATGCTCCTGTTACACCTATGCTCCCTTTTCCACTTTGCCTTGTCTTCCTTGCTCTCCCTGTCCTCTTGAAGCCCACACAGCACTGCAACAAGCATCTCTAGAAGCCAATCAGCATGAAAGGGGAGGCTGTAGCTTAGCTATTGAGAAGAGTCTTCTCCATGGCTGACTCACTTCTTTTCACTCTTATTGGCTCTAACCAGCACAAAAGTGCAAGGACTCTTCTCCGTGGCTAACACACTCCCTTTTCATGCTGGTACATCCATAGGGTCCTGGCTGGGACCCTGCTCCCCAAAAAGTAACGGATCTACAACCCTCTGTGACTCTGGAGATCTATACCCCTGCTGAGCAGCCTCAGAAACAAGACTTCAATCAAAAGCTTTCTGAAAAAAGTAGGTTTTAGAGAACAGTAAAGTGCTTCTGGCAAGAAAGCTTCAGCGTTTCACTCTAAAAGCCCTGCTCTGAGGTGTTGCCACCTGTGTTTGGTGGCTCTTGGAAATGGAAGGCTAAGTGACATTTTGGGCTGATTCAACAGAGGTTCCTCTTATATTCTTATTTTAAGAATTTTGCCTGTCTTAATTAGAATGTAACCCTCACCTATGTGGGGCTGCCTTTGAAAACGATTCGGAAATTGCAGTTGGTTCAAAATGCAGCAGCTAGAATGTTAACTGGAGCACGGTGCAGGGAGCATATCACCCCTGTGCTTTATCAACTCCACTGGCTCCCAATTTGTTTCCGGGCCCAATTCAAAGTGCTGGTTCTGACCTTTAAAGCCCTAAACAGCCTTGGACCAATGTACCTGAGGGACCGCTTACGCCCATATGTACCTGCTCGGGATTTAAGATCATCTGCCTCTGGTCTCCTCTGTGTGCCTGGAGTGAAAGACGTTAGACTGACCGGCACGCGGGAGAGAGCTTTTTCAGCTGTGGCCCCCAAGCTTTGGAATACCCTACCCCAAGAAGTCTGCTCTGCTCCCTCCCTGATGGTTTTCCGGAGACTTCTAAAAACGATCTTGTTCCGGAGAGCCTTTGGGAGGTACTGAAGGTAGAGCCTGACAAGGATTTTATGCCTTCTACATTAAATTTTATCTTTGTAGTCTCTTTAGTACCATTCCCTATATGTGTGTGTGTGTGTGTGTGTGTATGTACAATTTTACAATGTACGTGTTTGATTTTATTTTTGTAAGCTGCCTTGAGTGCCCTATTATAGGGTAGAAGGGCGGGATAGAAATATTTTCAAATAAATAAATAAACAATCCAAGAACATTAGTCTGCTGGATCAGACCAAAAGGCCTACATTGTTCAGCATTCCGTGTCTCACGTGGCCAACTGGATGTCTTTGGGAGGCCCACAGGTAGGGTGTGAGGAGGGCGATAGGCCTCTCCTGCTTGTTTACCAGGGACTGGTGTTCAGAAGCACATGGCCTCTGCTCCTAGAAGTAGTATATAGCCATGATAACAAGGGATGGAATTTCTAAAAATCTTGACATAAGCTTATCTGCACAGTTCCCCCCCCAACTCCTGCCTTGTTCCTTAATCTCAACAAGAAGTGAGTCATTCCCCCTGTTCCACTAAAGTATGAACAATTCTTGGATGATATATGCATGATTATTCATATAATACATATAATATTATACACGTATTTTTCACTCCAGGTGCCCTAAAGTAACCAGCACATAAACAGATACAGAGAACAATGCGTATACAGTAGCTGTATAAAAATATGTACTACCCATGAAGGCTATGTTTGTTCTTGTTGCTGTTAACATTTATTAATATTATTGTTGCGCGCCACCCCGAATCTCTGAGCAGTGAGAGATCTCCAGGGGTCCCTGCACTTACCCAGGGTTTGGTTTCCTTGGAAAGAAAGTCTGCAGAGTCTGTGGTGTCTTTATGAAATATGGTTTATTTATTTAAACACATTCCAACCTGAGCTAAAGATGGAGGGGTTCAAGTCATCAGCAGTCCAATATCTTGCTTTTCTATCAGGCTTACAGGAGGCATCCTAAAGCCATGGTGCTGGGAGCCAGCCTCTCTGCGTGTCTCCAGCTCCCAGGCTTTCCTCAGACTCAACTAAAAACACAAGCTTCTCTTAGGCCCCGGGGAGGGGGGGTTCTCCTGAAGAGTTTCAATAACAATGGGATCTCCCTAGCCCAGTTAATGGGCACTTGATAGACCCATTAGGTCATCTGGCCACTCTGTTAGATTAACAAAGGGGACTCATCTGGCCAGTGGAGCAGGTTTCTCACCTCCAGGTGCAGGGTTCCAAATCAGAGGCTGGAAGGTGACTCAAAGAAATGATCCACCTCAGTCCCCAAACCCATAACATTATTAACATTTTATTATTTATTTATTTATTTATATCCCGCCCTTCCTCCCAGCAGGTGCCCAGGGCGACAAATTTACTAATATTATGAACATTTATTAACATTTGTCAATGCTGCTGTTGGAGGCAGTATGTCTCTGAATGGCAGTTGCTGGGAATCACAAGTGGGGAGAGTGCTGTTGCACCAGGTATTGCTTGTGAGCTTCCCATAGCCATCTGGTTGGCCTGGTTGGCCACTTAGAACAGGATGCTAGACTAGATGGGTTAGTGGTCTGATTCAGCAAGCAGGCTCTACTTAGGTTTATTTATCTATTTATTTATTGTATTTATATACCGCCCCATAGCCGAAGCTCTCTGGGTGGTTTACAGTAACTAAGAACATTAAAAACAAATATACAAATGTAAAACACATCTTCTAAAAACAATTTAAAACACAATTTAAAAAAATTAAAACAATTTAAAAACACATGCTAAAATGCCTGGGAGAAGAGGAAAGTCTCAACCTGGAGCTGAAAAGATAACAGTGATGGTGCCAGGCGCACCTCATCAGGGAGATCATTCCATAATTTGGGGGCCACCACTGAGAAGGCCCTCTCCCTTGATGCCACCCTCCGAGCTTCCCTCGGAGTAGGCACCCAGAGGAGGGCCTTAGATGTTGACCATAGTGAATGGGTGGGTTCGTATCGGGAGAGGCGTTCCATCAGGTATTGTGGTCCAAAGCCGTGTATTGGTTATATTTTCCAAGGTTATATTCTTATGTATGCATTAACATAACATTATGCTGCAGAAATATAGTACACATGTGACTTGGCATATATGTATAATAGACATGTGTTTGGGGGTACAATTTTGCACATAATTTCACATGTAATTAGCTGGGTATTTCTAATCTATATAATATTTTCCTAAGCTGCCATGCAGCATCACATGGGGGGGGCAGCAAGGCGGCAGGACAGCAAGCAAGGCGGGGGCATGAGGGAAGTAAGGACGGCTGGTGGGGGGGGTGGGCAACTGAGCGAGCGAGGTGGCCAGTGTACAGCGAGTGAGGCAAGAGAGCGGGTGTGGGGCGGGCAGGAGAGTAAGGTGAGTGGGTGGGTGTGGAGCGAGCAGGCAAATGGCCAGGGGGGAGGGGGAGCAGCCAGGGGGCAACTGAGGGTGGCAGCAGCCTGGGAGGGACTCAGGTAAAGAGTAATAATAATAATTAATAATAATAATAATAATAATAATAATAATAATAATAATAATAATAATAATAATAATAATAATAATAAATGCACTAGGTGGGGAGGCACCCTAGGTGTGCTGCCTGGAGCTGTGCAACAGTGCTGTTTGTCAAGGGGGAAGCAGCAGTGCAGTGAAGGAACAGGCAAGGAGCTGTTCCAGGGCAGCCAGCACACACCAATGTCTGGAGGCACTGGGGGAATTGCAAGTGGGGGTTGGAGAGAGGAGTGGGGTGCCTAGGGGGCACCTGGGGGCATCTGTGAGGGCTTAGGGGTTGCATTTGTAAGTGTTTGTGTATCGGAGTCCCTGTATATGTGTGTGTGTGTGACTCCCTCTGTGTCTGTGTGTTTGGGGGTGCCTGGGATGCGTGTTTGGGGGTGAGGGGTTGGCGAACGAAGCAAGCAGGGACCTAGTTTAAAAAATAAAAACCAGTGACACACAACTTGGACATAAACGGGAGGTCTGTTGCAAGCAAAGTTCAGTGAGATTGGAACCACAAAATTCCATGTATAAATCCATTTAAAAAGGATTCGTCCCGCAGTCCTAAGCATAACTAGTCTCCACGGATAGCCTTATACTCCACAAATTTGTCAAATCCCCTTTTAAAGCCACTTAAGTTGATGGCAGTAATCACATCTTGTAGCAGCAAATTCCATACTTTATGCACTGTGGTTTATTATGGACGGAGTGTGCCTCTATTTTTATTTTCATGATTTATTTCTTATAAGAATTAAAAATCCAAGGGAAAACCAGTACATTTTCTGAATCAGATATGATGTATTTATGACTTCAACCCCCAAAATCGATACATGATATTTTGTTGCACTAGTGACCTGTTTCTCAACCCTACATTTAAAAATTAAAACAACTGAAACCATGCATCCAGATACCTGTGATTATACTGTAGCCTCATTAAGGTTGTTTTGCTTCATTGATACAGGGGAGAGTTGGAATATCCATAACATTTTTATATTGTTTTAAATTTTTAAATTGTGTTTTAAATTGTTTTTTAAAAGATGTATTTTAAATTGTGTTTGTTTTTAGTTACTGTAAACCACCCAGAGAGCTTCGGCTATGGGGCGGTATACAAGCATAATAAATAAATAAACATCCTGGGCCAATAACGGGATGGTATTCTACCTCTAACAGGCTTTTGATCAACAGGAGATTTAGAGGGTAATGATGTGGGGAATGAAAATTCTAGGATGCAAGTCATATTAATAAAAATGGAAGGAAGTGACCCCACTGGAGGTGTAGGCCGTTGGAAAGAAGATTAATGTTGGCAGCTGACCAATATTTGGATGTCCACCACCCTATCCACTGAAGAAGAATGGGCAAGAAGAGTAAGAAGTAAGTAGACTTCAGCTGCAGTTTAGAAATTTCGTAAGTTTAGTGTCAAACCAGCAAGGAAATATCTTGATCCACCTCCAAAATTCTTTTGAATTAGAGTATTAGGAGGAAACAGAGATGGCCAAATCTAACTATTCATTTTACACACAATTCTGTTCTATTCAATTTTTGCAGTGATCTACCAATTTTTCTTAAATCCTTCCAAAATACATGTTTAAATCTGTATTTTGATATGCTAAAACTGCCAAATTGGTGCATTGCACCAGTCAGAGAAATGTGAAATCCAGTGGATAGCTGAACTGCAGGTCATATATTAGTTTGAGAGGAGTGGACATTTTGAATAGAAGTCTTCAATGGCTCCCTTGGAGGGATACGAAGAGGGGTTGGACTAGATGACCTTTGAGATATAATCCAGCTCTGTGATTCTATGGAATCCCTCAAGCAACACTAGGAGTGAAGAAATCTCCCCTGTTCTCTTGGGTGGTGGGATTAGGGAGGCGGGGAGAAGTTGCTCATCTTTGAACCTGGGTTTGGTAGGCTAGACCTTTGGTATGAGGAGTCTGAACCAAGCAGCTACTAGAGAAGGCAGCGGGTGCCACCTGAGGCAAATCAACCTGGCATTAGTGCAGGTAGCAGCACTCCTTTACATTTCCTGCTATTTTGCTTGAGGGTGTTAGGTTATTGGTTATGAACACCTCTTTACCCTTTGACACTTGAGATGTATGTTTTCAGGACCCACCCTATTCTTGTTAATGTAATGTGTTTTAACTGGTTTTAAGTGTATTTTAAATGTCTGTAACCTGCCCGGGACCTACAGGTGAAGGTAATAATAATAATAATAATAATAATAATAATAATAATAATAATAATAATAATAATAGTTAAAAGCAATAGAGCTACAATTCCCAGAGTTCTCTGGGAAGAGGGACTGACTGTTAAACCACTCTGAAAGTTGTAGCTCTGTGAGAATAGGAGTCTCCTAACAACTCTCAGGATCCTTCACAAAGTACACTTCCCATGATTCTTTGGGGGAAGTCATGACTGTTTAAAGTGGAATAATAGTGGAATAAATGTCTGATGTGAATGCAGCCTGGTATAAGGTAGCTTCCTATCTTCCTATATTAGAAGAGCCTTAATTCAGTGATAGAGCATGCCTTTTGCATTTAGAACACTGCAGCTTCAGTCCTCAGCATCTTCAGGTAGGACTGGGTGAGACACTTGTCTGAAAACATAGAGAGCTGCTGCCAGTCAGTGTGGATAATACTGAGCTAGAGACCAATGGTCTGACTCAGTACAGGGAAATTTCCTCTATTGCTAGAGCTGCATGGGTTTTTTTTAGTAAAGAGCACCAGTGGACAGAGTTGTCAGACTACAGCTAGGGAGATCCCGGTTCAAATCCCAACTCACACGTAAAGCTCACTGGGTGGCCTTGGGCCAGTGACTAACTCTCAGCCTAAGCTACCTCGCAGGATTGTTGTGAAGATAAAATGTGGTGGTGCTGAAATGAGAGAACCCTGCACAAAGCCTTCAGCTCTTTGGGGGAGTGGTAGTGTGTAAGCACAATAACAGTTTGCTCCTGTTAAATGAAATGCCCACTGCATTCCCCAGACCAAAGTGCAGTACATCAGAAGCCTGCCCTCTGTAGCATGCTGAGCATATTGGTGAATACATCCAGACCCATTCACAAAACCAATGCGATGTAAGCATAATCTTGCACAAGTAGATTAGAAGCACTTCCTTTACCAGTTAGGCAATACTTCCTAATTGTTCTTTCTAGATTGGCTATCAGTGCCTCCATTTAAATCCCTCCCTTTCTCACATCCCCCCCCCATTACTTTACACTAAAAATATAGAGCAATAACAAGTCCAGGCTGTCGAGTTCAACCTGATAGGTGCTGTCAAAGCTGTCAGAGGGTGGCGGCAATAAACATTTCAGCTGCCTATCAATTTTGCTGCAATAAAAAAAGTCTTGACCCTGAAAAAATCAGGTTCTGCCATAATGAATGCTTTGTATCCAAATATTTGCATTTTAGCTGACATGGTTCATTTTCTGCTTTAAAAAAAATCATAGTCATAAACAATCCACTTTAAAAACTTGATTGCTAGGAACTCACAGGACGAATGAGCTTTTTCTTTCTTTTCCTTTTTCAGTCACTTCTCATCTAGCTGCATCTCAGGGACATTTCACACGTTATTTATTTCAGCAGCTACAACATGGTTCTCTGTTCCCCCTTCATGCCTTTGCCTTTGCATAGACCCTGGGATGGTGATCTCCATTGGCAAGTGACTAAGCCTTCCCATTCTCCAGCCACCATTTGGCCAGATGAGCGATTGCTTGGTGGGGCACAGAGGTCCTGCTTTCTGATCCATGGAAATCTTATACAGCTACTCTTCTGGCTTTTGAGATTTCACCAGGCATTTCGCACATCCTTGAAAACATGAGAGCCAGAAACTTTTTAAAAGTTGGAAAATTCAGGATGGGCAAAAGAAAGTACTTTACTTTAGTGAGTAAGGAGAGGGCTCAAAAAGGTGTACAACATTTATGCATGGTGTGGAGAAAGTGGATATGCATGTGTGGAGAAAACAGCATGTGAGCACAACAGCACTCTCCTCGCTCACTACCTCTTGTGGGAACAAATTCCACAGTTTTACTGTGCACTGTGAGTAGAAGTGGGTTGTTTTTTTTGGTCTGTCCTGAATCAACATTCAGCTTCATTAGATGGCTCCTAATTCTAGTATTATGTGAGAGACAGTGATGGCTGCCCGCTTGGATGGCTTTAAATATTAAAACCCATACAGCATCTGTATTCTAATCGCTGGAGCAATCCGAAAGGGCGGGGAAACCATATTTGCATGGAGAGGGGGGACTTCTCTCTTTTTTTCACAGCTTTTGTCCCCTTCTTCTCCTGCCTCCCACAAGGGGCAGATTTAATGGCAGGAAATTGTCACTTTGCCTAGAAGAAACTCACAATGTTGGCCGGTGGGTGGATTTCACAGTTTTCATCTCTGAAAGCTGTGCTTGCTGGCAATCGTGGGGGAATAAATATCCCCCCCTTGGCACACATCCACAAATGCTTAGGAAAATATCATGCTTTGTTCATGTGCCAGAAGAGGATGTTGTAATCAGAGTCACTGAAAGACCAGCCTGCTCACCCCTGTTTGAATTAGGATTAAAAGATATAGGAAATAGCTGGAGAAAGGAAGGGAAATCAAATGGGGGGGGGGTGAAAATAAAGAAAAAAAGCAGCAGTGTGAAGAACTGAAACAGCAAGGAGAAAAAAAATCACGGCATGGATTTTTTTAGTCAATGTCAAAATGACATTTCCTTTAAAGGTTGGCACGTTCTTAAGTAGAGCCATGGCCGGTAGAAGGAAATGAGTGCTTTAGAAAGTAATGGAAGAGGCCAAATAGATCCGGATGAGTCAGGCTCAAGAAGTAAGCCTTGTTTACCAAAATGTGTGCTATGTCATGCTAGTTTGCACCTCACCATCCATTGGGACATCAGGATGACTCAGGGGCCTTGCCTGATGTTACGTTGGTGGGAGTGGGAGATTCTGTAGGATGACTCCATCCTGCACAACCACTCAGGGATTTTTGAAGCTTTGGCAGTGATGGGGCTGGAGGAGTGGAAGGCCGGGAGGCCAACAGTAGGCGGAGCCAGAGCTGACGACAGGCAGAGCTGACTCGGTCTAGTTTTGCCCCCATCCTCATTCCTGCTGGGTTCTACCTAGGGCAACACTGAGACTACAGAGGAGGAAGCCGACAGCCAGGGCCACCTCCTGGTCTGGTTGGAAGTGGCTGAGCAATCCAAACTATAGGAAACCAGCATAATTTACACTGGCCTGAATTAAGCCAGAGTGAGTTACCCCTGTTCCAAGCTCTTTTCAGGAGCGGGGCTTCTGCCTAGCAGAGGGAGGGCACGCTTTGAAAATAGAATTCAACTTATACCACCCTTTTTGCCAGTGTAACTTCCACTGAGTGCTAGGTCACGTGACTAGGTCTAACTCAGAACACACTTATTATTATTATTATTATTATTATTATTATTATTATTATTATTATTATTATTAATTGCATTTATATACCGCCCCATAGCCAAAGCTCTCTGGGCGGTTTACAACAAATTAACATTAAAAACAAATATACACATTTAAAAACACATTTTAAAAAGCAATTTAAAAACACATGCTAAAATGCCTGGGAGAAGAGGAAAGTCTTGACTTGGTGCCAAAAAGCTAACAGGGTTGGCGCCAGGCGCACCTCGTCAGACAAATCATTCTGTAATTTGGGGGGCACCACTGGGAAGGCCCTCTCTCTTGTTGCCATCCTCCGAGCTTCCCTTGGAATAGGCACCCGGAGGAGGGCCTTAGATTTTGAGCGTAGTGTATGGGTGGGTTCGTGTCGGGAGAGGCGTTTCATCAGGTATTGTGGTCCCAAGCCATGTAAGGCTTTATAGGTTAAAACCAGCACCTACAAGGCAGTTTCCTATGTCATCTAGGTAGGCATTTATTTATTTACAACATTTACATACTTCCCAATTAGACTATGGACAGTGGGCAATACAAATTTCAAGCCATCATTTAAAACATACAAACAAACAAACAAGTGAACCAATAATCACACCACTTTAAATAGTCATGGCTTCCCCCAAAGTATCTGGGAACTATGATTTGTGAAGGGCGCTGAGAATTGTTAGGAGACCCCAATTGCCCTCCTACAGCTGCAGTCCTTAGAGTTCTCTGGGAAGAGGGGCTGACTGTTACACCACTCTGAGAATCGCATCTCTGTGAGGAGAACAGGAGTCTCCTAATGACTCTCAGCAGTAAAATGCTGATGAACTTTCATGAGGACATTTTTATTTTTTTTAAAAAATCACATTGTTGTGGAAATCATCTGCCCTGTGGCTCCAGTCTGTGGGCCTCAGAGAGGGCCAATTCATCTTCTCCTGAAGAGGGGATGACCCGCCCAGCTCCAGATCCATCCCTGAAGCTATTCAGGGGGTTGTCGTGCCCCAGGCTGGGAGGGGAGGATTTGATGAGTGAGCCTCAGACGCTGATCACTGTGATGAGGAACTAGGGGAGGGGGGAAGCAGTTGGGAAAGACCACAGAGCATTCAGATTCCAGTCACTGGCACCTTGGCTTTTCCTGACCCTGGTCCCCCTGTCGAAGTGCAATCAGGACTGTCAGTGACTGCCTCTTTGAAACCTGGAGGCGCCACCTGCTTCACCTCAGGTTTCCCAGCCTGGTGCCCCTCAAGTTCCCACAGCCGAGCCAACTGACCACCCATCATTCTCAGAGGGGGAAGCGGAGACCCAAACCCCTTTACCCCATGCAGGCTGGAGGCAGAAGCAGGAGATTCAACAGTCATTAAGGAGGAGCCAAAGACTTTATGCGAAAGCCAAGCCTTCTTAAGGGGGTGCAACGGGGGGGGGGGTGTTCATTGCTGAGTCAACATCTGTAGCTGCAAAGAGATGCTTGGTCAGAGTTAGATAGGGCAAAAGTTCCTAGAAAGTGTAGTTAGGTTGATGAGTTGTAAAGCTTTTGATATCTCTATCACTTTAATAAAAAGAGAAAAAGTCACAGAACCATCTGAGTCTGAATTCCTCAGCTTTGGGCAGGACAGGGTTGGGGCTAAGGAATTATTAAAAAATTAAAAATATGGTCGGGGGGAGGAGGAGGCGCTACATAGTCCTTCTCTCCCTCCTTCCCCAACTGAGAGCAGGCAGGTGCAACCAGCACACTTGGGATAGAATACATTTGCTTGCCAGCTGGTAAGCAAGAAAATCCCATCCTGCCATTGCTGGTCATTGCTCCTTTGCGAGCTGCTTCTCTGCATGCAGGGAAGCCACCCACGAACAAGCAGTGATTGGCACCACGCAGGATGAATTCTCTCATGTATCAGCTGATAAGCAAGAGGATGCCATGCTGTGGGGTGCTCCTTTATGAGGGGCTTGGGGCTTGAGGAAGCCTGGGTGGAAGAAGGAGAGCTTGGGCAGGAAAGGTACCTACCTTCTCCCACAAAGAGGTGCTTCCTTCCCCCATTTTCTCTCTTCCTTCCTGCGCATGCCTGCCTCTTCTTTCTGCCCTACATCCCACCCCCGAGAGCTCTGGATCACTCTGGGCTGCCTTACCTGACCCACAGAGATCCAGGGCTATCTTACCCTAACTCGGCCAAGGCCCAGATGCCTTTGAAGATGTCCTCGGCCGAATACAGAGCACAGCCTTAGTGGAAATGTAGAGAACTGAATTTAAGATTGGAAAAATGAAAAAAAAAAACCTTGGAGAACAGAAATAGACAGTTTTGTCCATTTCTACTCTTGAGTATCAGTTGCTGGGGAGTGACCACGTCCAAGGACTATTGCCATCCTGCTCTGCTTGTGGGTTTCCCAAAGGCAGCTAGAAATAGGAGGATGGACTATATGGATCCAGGAATACTTGTCTTTTTAGAAGTTCTTAACACACAACTGAACTTCCAGGTGGGGGACCTTCTGTTGCAAGAAGCAGAGCTCTAGCGAAAGCTTTTGGATCAGTCTGAGGCTAAGCTAGGAGTCGTTTAGCCCATCCGATCACCTACATCCAGTTACCCGTTTGCTCCATACAGACTTCCTCATTGCCTTTCTCTCCATTGCAACCCTTCTGGAGTGGGACAACCGCTCCAATTTCCCTAAGGAACAAACCCGTCTTGTTTGCTTGAGTTGCTGCCTAAGCTGTGCTTGTGCTTGCTGTGAATGAACCTGGCAGGGAAACCCAAAGAGTACAAGGAGGGAAAGATCATTACAAGTCCCAGGGGTGCACTGATAATTAATACCTCTGGTAGACAGCGCTTGCGGTATGTCAGGGGATGCCACGGAAGCCATGGAAGGAATGGGAACCCCCCTCCAAATGATGGATTTCCCCTTAATCTATGAAGGGGGAAAGCAGAAACAAGAGAAGGGAGGGGAGAAGAGAACTGGTAAATCCAGTTTGCTCATCTATCTATCTATCTATCTATCTATCTATCTATCTATCTATCTATCTATCTATCTATCTATCTATCTATCTATCTATCTATCTATCTATCTATCTATCTATCTATCTATCTATCTATCTATCTATCTATCTATCTATCTATCTCAGAGCTTGGAAAAGTTACTTTTTTGAACTACGACTCCCATCAGCCCCAGCCAGCATGGCCACTGGATTGGGCTGATCGGAGTTGTAGTTCAAAAAAGTAACTTCTCCAAGCTCTGATATCTGTCTGTCTGTCTGTCTTCTAGCATTAAAGTGAAATTTCATATCAATCTAACCTTTATCCATTTATATATATCTATATAAAAATAAAACACTGCTGTGTCACACTTTGTTAGCCGGATTCAATGACATGACTGTGCTTGGTGCAAGGTATCCTAATCACGCAAGGTATCCTAATCAACCCCCTCCAAAAAAAAAGGCAGGCCTCTGCCTTGAGGAGTTTGCAATCTACATTTTTACAGTGGAGGAGAGAACAGAGAGGAGAGGGATGGGAGAAAGCAGTGTAGGGAAAGGTAGGGAGACCCTTGCTGAAATCCACAAACATCACCCTTGGGTTCCCCTAATTTCAGCCCTGTTACAGCCCCCATAGCTTTTAAAATCAGTAGCTAAGGGATGGAGCAGGACAAAAGGTAAGGTGGGGCAGGTCCCATTGACTCCCCCCTGTAATCTGAGCTACTGGGAGAGGGGCAAGGGCTGCAGGGTGACTGAAAGATTGCCTCCTTCCCTACAGACCCTCTTGGGTGTTGAGATCAGCAGAGGGGGCCCTTTTGGGAGTTCTTCCACCCTCAGAAGCTTGGGGTGTTGGTGGCCCAGGAGAGGGCATTCTCTGTGGGCAGCCCCTAGGCTGTGGAACTCCCTCCCCGCTGAGGTGTACCTGGCAACTTCATTGCACAACTTTTGGCAAATGCTGAAGATGCACCTCTTTGCCCTGGCCTTCAACACCTCAGATGTTTATTTTTAGGACCCACCCTATGTTCTGCGATGCTGTTTAGATTTTTAACGGTGGTCTTTCCCAACTGCTTGCCCCCTCCCCCCAGTTCCTCATCACAGTCATCAGTGTTTGAGGCTGACCATCAAATCCTCCCCTCCCAGCCTGGGGCATGACATCATTTCCCCTCTCATGCCGATTTCCCCCCACCCCAGAGGTTTTGGCTTGTTTGGGTAAGCTGTATGAAACTCTCTCACCAAGTTTGGCACGTGGACATCAGTCTCTGCTTCCCAGGATTGCTCTTCTGGACCCCTCCACTGAATCAGGTATTGCAGCTTTCCCCGGTGCTGGCGAGAGTCTAGGATCTGCTCCACCTCAAACTCCTCCTGATCATTGACCAAAACCAGAGGAGGCGGAGCCTTGGGGGTACAGTGGGGGTCTGGCGGTTGCTCTGGAGTTAGCAATGATCGATGGAAGACAGGATGAATCTTGAGAGAGGTGGGCAGCCACTAATGAAATGTCACTGGATTGATCTGGGCCTTCACTTCAAAGGGTCCCAATCTTCTAGCCTCTAGTTTAGTCCCAATCTTCTATCCTCTAGCAGGGAACTCGAGAGGGTAAATAGCATGTGGAAAGCCACACCTTGTCCCCAACCAGAGTCTCTGAGGCAGGCTGGTGATGCTGATCTGCCACCCTTTTGTAGTGAAAGCTGTTCCTGAAGTAATTGCTTCATTGCCTGTAATTTTTGCACAAACTCCATCTCCGCTGGGATGGCCGGGATGGTGCCAGGGGTGGCAAAAGTATGGTTGGAGTCCCAAGTTGGCAAAGAATGGGGTCTGCTGAGTGGATGCGTGCACTGAGTTATTGTAGGCAAACTCCGCCAAAGGCAACAGGGACACCCAGTTGTCTTGCTGGTAATTTACATAACAGTGGACATACTGCTCCAAGGGAGCATTTACTTTCTCTGTCTGGCCATCGGTCTGGGGGTGATGGGTGGATGACAGCTTGAGCTCAGTCTGTAGCAATTGCCATAAGCCTCACCAGAAACGGGTGGTGAACTGAGCTCCCTGCAGTTTGGATTGACCTGGTACAAAATTGCCATGTTCAAAGCACAGACTACACACCCATAAATGTTACCATAAATGCTTTATTTTAAAAAATCATTTTTCAAACAGCTTGTTTCTGGAAAGCATATTTCATAAAGAATGAGTGATTCAGCGTTCTTACCTCTCAACAACAGAGCCTTACTGGAACAATTAAGCAGCAAAGAAGACAAGCCCCATCAATTCATTTTTTTCCCTGTGCCGTGACTTACATGGCCCACCTTCCTCACTGAAAAAGGACACAGTTAACAGCACATTTTTTAAAAAAGGCATTCCTCCAGTAATGTACACTATTTCATCTGTAACCTGATCAGAGGTGTAATGGCCCAGGGTCTCAGTGGGTCTTAGACTCCTTACTTTTTTGCGAGCAGGGTTCCAGCAGGGTCCCTATGTCTCAAATGTCCTATGTGCCAATCAGCATGAAAGGGGAGTGTGTTGGCCACCTGGAAGAGTCTTCTAACATGCTTCCTTGTTCTTTCCTGCTGATTGGAGCCACTCAGAGTGAAAAGAGGCGAGTCAGCCACTGAGAAGACTCTTCTCAGTAGCCAACACACTCCCCTTTCATGCAATTGGATCCTGGGGACATCTGTTGTTGTGGGAGAAGTTGAACGTGGGAAGGAGTGTGGAGATGACAATGGAGAGTGAGTGAGGGGATGTGGCTGTGAGGGGACATGGCATGACAATCATGAAGGGTCCCTTCTGAATCTGTCACTACACTACTGAACCTGATGACTGTCAGAGGCTACACTGAAATTAAGCTAGTCTGAGGCTACAATCCTCAGTGGGAACTGAACCCAGTGGGACTTATTCTGAGTAAACATACATAGGATTATTCATTCATTCGTTCATTTTATATCACATCCTTCTTCCCATGGCAAACACATAAATAATAAAGCTTTTTAAAAAAAACTAAAAAACTTTTAAAAAACTTTCTAAAAACAGTTTAAAAATTCTAAAAACTGTTTAAAACATTCAAAAAAACATATCTCAGCCAGTAATCTCAGGGTGGCCAGGAACGGTGTCTTTCAGTCATCAAGCACCTGGGTAAACAGGAATGTTCTTTAATTCCTCCTAAAACTTAATAATGTGGGAGACAGATGCACCTCACTAGGGAGGGCATTCCACAGTTCAGTGTGTTGTGTTTAGTATTAGTCATCCTTCAAGTAAACCCACTGAAATCAATGCACATGACTAAGTTAGATCTATTAATTTCAATGGGTCTTCTCTGAGTAGAACGTACAACCCAGAGGATCTTTCCACATAGACTTAACACTTCTGGGGGCATATGCTAATATCTAAGTTATCCCTGATTCTCGATTAACGTCTACTTCCGCCAAAGTACTTAATTTTGCCTGGATAGTTAATTCTCAGACTTTCTGCTCTTTCATTTCCAAGCCTTTTATTTAATGGCTCTGAGATTCATTTCCTCTGACTTTACCACAATTCACTACATTTATCAAGTACCTAGTCATTTTCAGAATTATTTTCTAACATCACATTCTTTGCAGAATATTGTTTATACAGAATATTGAAAAGCACATTTATGAGTGCATTTTTTTTTAAAAAAAAGAATGGTTTCTTTCTGGTGTTTCATTTATCTAACAGCTGTTGTTTTTGTGCTCTTATCAGTGTTGCTATGGTTTGGGTGCCAATGTTGGTGCCATTATTGTGTTCATCGACTGAACACCTTGAAAAGAATGAATGGGCTGGTACATTTCCATCATCCACAAAGCGCCCTGAAAAGTACAGATGCAGTTGTGTGTGTTTTTCACTACTCCGATTCACTGAGAACTTACAGAACAATCCAAACCCCTCATCTGTCACACAGAAGGGAGTTTGGATGGGTTGGAGAGCGCAGCCCTACAAGCTTCCACTGGAAGGGGAGTCCCCAGCAAGGACAACTGGATACCAGCTGCTGGAAACCACAGAAGGGGAGAGTGCTCTTGTGTTTAGATCCTGCTTCCCATAGGCATCTGGTGGGCCACTGTGAGATCAGGATGCCTGCCTAGATGGGCTTTTGGTCTGATCAGGCAGGCTTGTCTTCTGATCTTGCTCCAATATACCTGCCAACAGCTGGTGAGCAGAAGCTATTATGGGTGGCAGGCAAGTTGGAACTAGCCAGCAGAAACCCATGAAATGGGAAAAAAAGAAAGAAAAAAAGAGCTGAATTCTGCAACCTGTGGAAATTATGCAGATTGAGCATGTGTGCATAATTATTCTTATTTTGCATAATTTATTCTAAATCCCCCCCCACACACACACACATCAACCACTCCTCTCTGGCTTTTGAGATTTCAGCAGGCATTGCCCACTGTCTGTTTGTCTGTCTGTCTGTCCATCCATCCGTCTCCTGCTTCTCATCCTAAAAAAATAGACAACATTGGTACTATGATTCTTAAACTTATTAGTTACATGCATACTACAGAATGTTTGCAGGGTCCAACAATATTTAGAACACACGGTCCAAATTTGGAACACTTAAACCTATGCCAGATTTTAAAAAGATCTTTATACAGTACGCATGTAAGTTATGTTGTAACTTATGCTATGTTTTAAAAAAGCATCGTACACTAATGTTGCCTGTTGCTTCTGTCTAAAGCTCCTGCAGTTCTTAACTCTGAAACATGCAGAATCACAATAAAGAATTTTGCTTTATTGAACACCAAAGCTATTCCTCTCTTTTCATCCTGTTGTTCTAGCTAGCCAATATTGTCTGCAGCTCTCTTGCATATTTCCTCTCACTTGCAATATCTTTGGCTGGGGATCCTGGGCGCTGAACTTGGGATCTCCTGCTTGCAAAGCGCATGCTCTATCAAACAGGTATGGTCTCTCTTGCATCTACTCATTTTTGGGTATAAAAATATCGCAGGTATAAACAAACAAACAAACAAACAAACAGAACCCCTGATGTGTGAAGACATCCTGAGAGTGACAGCTCAGAAGTCCCAGATTTAAATGTAACCTCAGCCACGAACAGACTGGATGTCCTTAGGCAAGACGGTGTTGCTTCAGCATCTGCCCTGTTGGCTTGCAATGTGAGGATAATAGTACAGCCCTGCTCTATAGGGTGGTTGTAAGGCAGGGATTGCTATTGGAGGTCGACTTGAAGGCATATAACAACAACAAAGGCAGGGATGGGAAACCAATGGATTTTTAGATGCTGTTGGACTCCAGCTCCCATTTATTCCAGCCAGCAGGGACAATGGTCAGGGATGACGGGAGTTTTAAGCCAGCAATGTCTGAAGGGCCTCACATTTCTCCATTCCACTTGCAAGGAATACTAGGCAAATGTCTGTTATGCAGTTCTCATACTCCAAAAGTGCTAAATCAATGCAAGGTGTTGTTGTCATAAAGAGAACATTTTAGGCTTTCCTTCATATATATTTTTTTGTGGGGGAGCGGTCTTCATGCTGACAAATCTTAAAATCCCATTTCCTCATCATCCTGTGTTGAAGTTCATATCATGACACATATCAACTGTGCAATCCTCTGTGTGAGCACGGAAGAGAATCTTGGGCTGAGCGGCCGTCATATTTAGGACCAGCTCTATTTAAATGAGCCTAGAACGGTGGCTCTCCACAGCAGATGGCTTTGGAAATAATGAAGGCTAAGCAACGCATGCCATCCCCCCTCCTCCCCCATGCATCACCCCCCCCTCCGGTGCTCTCTGTTGCCATGGCAGACCATGAGGCTGAAATGGATTCTGCTTATTAAATTTGCAAGCTCTTGTGTACTCGGAATGAATGGTGCTCTGTCATAAAGAGGCCCAGCCTCCTCACGATACTGGGGTAGTTTTTTATCTTAGGAAACCAGGCACTCAAACAAAGGCAGGCGAAGGTCTCATTAACCTATTAACAGCGACCTCAGAGAGTTCAACCGCGGGGGCTTTTTAACGCTGAGTGCAAGGTGTTTTCCAGGAACGCTCATAAAAGCCAACGCTCCTGACAAGAAGCATAGATAGATAGATAGATAGATAGATAGATAGATAGATAGATGTGTTTTTCCCAGGTTAACAAAGCAAAAATCTCTCTCTCTCGGTTTGTTTTTAATATGTCAAGATCCATAAAGCACAGGAGAGGCTCAGAGAAGAACATCAGGATGAGGGGCAGGCAGGAATGACACATCACATCTTAGTGCCTAAGGCAGAACATCCAAGCCGTGTCCTCAAATGGTGGTAAAACATAATAGCAAAATATTTATTGAATGCAGAAGGCCCCAGGTTCAATCTCTGGCATCTCCAGGTAATGTTAGGAAAGCCTCCTGTCTGCAACCTTGGATTGCTGCTGCCTAGCCAGTGTAGGTAGTACTGAGCCAGGTGAGCCAATAGTCTGACTCAATGTGAGGCAGCTTCCCATGTTACATCATGGAAGCCAAGGCAGTATACGGGTGGTTCCAACGTGGTTGCCCAAGTGGGCGCCTGCCTGACCCAGACCTGCTTAGCTTCAGCCAGATGGAAGCCTCATGTGCCTTTAGGCAGAAATTCCCCAGTGGAGGGGTGGGTGAATAGCTTCTCTCTGTTTCTCATTTTTCTAGTCTTAAGTTCAGTTGTCCACTTTTTCACATAATTTTGTGGATTTTTTAAAAACAGCATTCATTAGCATTTTTATGTAATTTCTCCTAAGCTGCACATTTTTGTATGCATTTTTGTACGTTCATTTCACACACACACACACACACACTTGTACTGTATTTATTATGTATTTATATATTTGTATTATGACTTATGGCAACCCTATGGTATCCTTTATGGAATCAATCCATCTCTTGTTTGGTCTTCCTCTTTTTCTACTCCCTTCTGTTTTTCCCAGCATTGTTGTCTTTTCTAGTGAATCATGTCTTCTCATTATGTGTCCAAAGTATGATAACCTCAGTTTCCTCATTTTAGCTTCTGATGATAGTTCTGGTTTAATTTGTTCTAACACCCAATTATTGGTCTTTTTCGTGATCCATGGTATGTGCAAAGCTCTCCTCCAACATCACATTTCAAATGAGTTCATTTTTCTTTTATCCACTTTTTTCATTTTTCACATCCATACATAGAGATTGGGAATACCATGGTCTGAATGATCCTGACTTTAGTGTTCATTGATACATTGCCAAAGACACTTGAAGAGAGACACTGCTTACAAGTGCCTGTACGCTAATGCTAGGAGCCTCCGAACCAAGATGGGAGAACTGGAGTGCTTGGTCTTAGAGAAGAGCATTGATATAGTGAGCATAACCGAGACCTGGTGGAATGGAGAAAACCAGTGGGATACGGTTATCCCTGGATATAAACTATATCGGAAGGACAGGGCAGGACGTATTGGTGGCGGAGTCGCTCTATACGTGAAAGAAGGCATTGAATCCAGCAAGCTCGAAACCCCAAAAGAGGCAGACTCCTCCACAGAATCGTTGTGGGTGGTGATACCGTGCCCCAGGAGGGACTTAATACTGGGAACGATCTATCGTCCCCCTGATCAAAATGCTCAGGGAGACCTTGAGATGAGATATGAAATTGAGGAAGCATCCAAACTAGGAAATGTGGTAGTAATGGGTGACTTCAATTACCCGGACATAGACTGGCTGCATATGTGTTCCAGTCATGACAAAGAAGCAAAGTTTCTAGATATTCTAAATGACTATTCCCTAGATCAGTTGGTCATGGAACCGACCAGAGGGACGGCAACCCTGGACTTAATCCTCAGTGGGGACCGGGACCTGGTGCGAGATGTAAGTGTTGTTGAACCGATTGGGAGCAGTGACCACAGTGCTATTAAATTAAACATACATGTAACTGGCCAATTGCCAAGAAAATCCAACACGGTCACATTTGACTTCAAAAGAGGAAACTTCACAAAAATGAGGGGATTGGTAAAAAGAAAGCTGAAAAACAAAGTCCAGAGGGTCACATCACTCGAAAATGCTTGGAAGTTGTTTAAAAACACTATATTAGAAGCTCAACTGGAGTGCATACCGCAGATCAGAAAAGGTACCGCCAGGGCCAAGAAGATGCCAGCATGGTTAACGAGCCAAGTCAAGGAAGCTCTTAGAGGCAAAAAGTCTTCCTTCAGAAAATGGAAGTCTTGTCTGAATGAAGAAAATAAAAAAGAACACAAACTCTGGCAAAAGAAATGCAAGAAGACAATAAGGGATGCTAAAAAAGAATTTGAGGAGCACATTGCTAAGAACATAAAAACCAACAACAAAAAATTCTATAAATACATTCAAAGCAGGAGACCATCTAGGGAGACAATTGGACCCTTGGATGATAAGGGAGTCAAAGGTGTACTAAAGAACGATAAGGAGATTGCAGAGAAGCTAAATGAATTCTTTGCATCTGTCTTCACAGTGGAAGATATAGGGCAGATCCCTGAACCTGAACTAACATTTGCAGGAAGGGATTCTGAGGAACTAAGACAAATAGTGGTAACGAGAGAGGAAGTTCTAAGCTTAATGGACAATATAAAAACTGACAAATCACCGGGCCCGGATGGCATCCACCCGAGAGTTCTCAAAGAACTCAAAGGTGAAATTGCTGATCTGCTAACTAAAATATGTAACTTGTCCCTCGGGTCCTCCTCCGTGCCTGAGGACTGGAAAGTGGCAAATGTAACACCAATCTTCAAAAAGGGATCCAGAGGGGATCCCGGAAATTACAGGCCAGTTAGCTTAACTTCTGTCCCTGGAAAACTGGTAGAAAGTATTATTAAAGCTAGATTAACCAAGCACATAGAAGAACAAGCCTTGCTGAAGCAGAGCCAGCATGGCTTCTGCAAGGGAAAGTCCTGTCTCAGTAACCTATTAGAATTCTTTGAGAGTGTCAACAAGCATATAGATAGAGGTGATCCAGTGGACATAGTGTACTTAGACTTTCAAACAGCGTTTGACAAGGTACCTCACCAAAGGCTTCTGAGGAAGCTTAGCAGTCATGGAATAAGAGGAGAGGTCCTCTTGTGGATAAGGAATTGGTTAAGAAGCAGAAAGCAGAGAGTAGGAATAAACAGACAGTTCTCCCAATGGAGGGCTGTAGAAAGTGGAGTCCCTCAAGGATCGGTATTGGGACCTGTACTTTTCAACTTGTTCATTAATGACCTAGAATTAGGAGTGAGCAGTGAAGTGGCCAAGTTTGCTGACGACACTAAATTGTTCAGGGTTGTTAAAACAAAAAGGGATTGCGAAAAGCTCCAAAAAGACCTCTCCAAACTGAGTGAATGGGCAGAAAAATGGCAAATGCAATTCAATATAAACAAGTGTAAAATTATGCATATTGGAGCAAAAAATCTTAATTTCACATATACGCTCATGGGGTCTGAACTGGCGGTGATCGACCAGGAGAGAGACCTCGGGGTTGTAGTGGACAGCACGATGAAAATGTTGACCCAGTGTGCGGCAGCTGTGTAAAAGGCAAATTCCATGCTAGCAATAATTAGGAAAGGTATTGAAAATAAAACAGCCGATATCATAATGCCGTTGTATAAATCTATGGTGCGGCCGCATTTGGAATACTGTGTACAGTTCTGGTCGCCTCATCTCAAAAAGGATATTCTAGAGTTGGAAAAGGTTCAGAAGAGGGCAACCAGAATGATCAAGGGGATGGAGCGACTCCACAAGATGCAGTAATGGCCACCAGCTTGGACGGCTTTAAAAGAAGATTAGACAAATTCATGGAGGACAGGGCTATCAATGGCTACTAGCCGCGATGGCTGTGCTGTGCCACCCTAGTCAGAGGCAGCATGCTTCTGAAAACCAGTTGCCGGAAGCCTCAGGAGGGTAGAGTGTTCTTGCACTCGGGTCCTGCTTGCGGGCTTCCCCCAGGCACCTGGTTGGCCACTGTGAGAACAGGATGCTGGACTAGATGGGCCACTGGCCTGATCCAGCAGGCTCTTCTTATGTTCTTATGTTCTTATCTTTGCATTTGAGGACCTTTTCTAGTTCTCTCATAGCTGCCCTCCCCAGTCCTAGCCTTCTTCTGATTTCTTGACTATTGTCTCCATTTTGGTTAATGACTGTGCCAAGGTACTGATAATCCTTGACAAGTTCAATGTCCTCATTGTCAACTTTAAAATAACATAAATCTTCTGCTGTCATTACTTTCGTCTTTTTGACGTTCAGCTGCAGTCCTGCTTTTGTGCTTTCCTCTGACTTTCATCAGCATTCGTTTCAGATCATTACTGGTTTCTGCTTGTAGTATGATATCATCTGCATATCTTAAATTACTGATATTTTCCCCTCCAATTTTCATACCTCCGTATATATGCAAAATGCACCTTTTTATGTACATTTTGTACATACCACTTGGCTGGAGAACTGCATTGCAAATTTCAAAGGGTGGCTGTATTTTGGTTTGCTTCTTGATTTGATCTGGAAAGTGCAAATTAGATAGGGTGGCCTTTAAATGTGAACTGAATGTAATTTCTCACCCATCGCTAACCCACCATCAGGATAAGAGCCTGCCTGCTCCAATCCAATGTTCGGTCTTTGCTGGAGATATTTAAGATGCTGTAGTTCCATCCTGCATGGCAGATCCTGCACTGAGAAGAGGATTGGACTAGATGACCTCTGAGATGCCTTCCCACTTATGATTCTATGACTCAACGTGCATGCAAAGCATGCCTTCTCCCTTTAGTACTCAGGTTTGCTTCAAAGGGAGACAAAAGGGAGCCTGACATATGGAAAGATGTAAACTGGAGGCTAAAGATGGGGGAGGGATTCAGTCGCTTTGCTTTTTGCAGTCGGTTGGATGCTTCAGAATGCAACCCCCAGAATGCAACTCCCATCAGCCCCAGCCAGCATGGCCAATGGTCAGAGATTATGATGAGAGTTGCAGTCAAAAATGTCTAGAAGGCACCAGGTTGGGGACAACTAAATGAGGCTGCCCCTCATAACTGTTTCTCTTTGGGAATCCCCAGGGGAAATGACAGAGGACGTAATGTGTTGTCTTTCAGTGCCGCCTCTGCATAAGTTCTCAAGCCAGAGAGCCACTCCTTTAATTTTTCTGCAACTTTCTCCAATTTCTATTACAGATCAGACTGTTCATCCATCTTGCCCACCTCTCCTGGGTCTCAGGAACTTTCCCACAGCTGCTGCTAAGGAAGTAGAGGGTGGAATTTGGTTCAGTTCTCATTTAAAGGTGAATCCATCAAATGTTTAGTTGCTGAAACAATATGAGAATCAAAACACAACCTTCCTTTTATTTATTACATTTATACCCCGCCTTTCTTTCATGCTAGAAACCCAAGGTAGCTTACATATGGTTCCCAGGTGGTCTTCCATCCAGGCACTGACCAGACCTGACCCTGCTTAACTTCAGCAGGGAGCTGGCCTCATGTGCCTTCAGACCATAGCCTGGGACATTCACACTTATCCAAATTCTGCAATGCACTTCTCCAGCCAAACAATGCTTGCAAAAATGTATAGATTAGAGGAAAGTGAGCATACAAATGAATATCATAGAAAATAACACAGAAAATGCATTATATCAGGAGACGTTGCTTGAAAAAAATGTGTACTTTAGTCAAAACTGCATGCAAACGTGTTTGTTAGGAGAAATTCACACTAAAAGGCTGCAGAATTTTTTAAAAAAACTCTTTTGCAAATTGCTGCAGAAATGTGGAGAACTAAATTTAAGACTGGAAAAATGAAAAAGTGAGAGAACCTAAACTGAGGGATCTGTTCCATCCCTACCTCCTACCTGACCTTTTCTAAACTGGAGATGTCAGGGACTGAAGCAGGGACCTTCTGCATGCAAAGAAGATGCTCTACCCTTGAGTTAAAGTCTTGTGTTAAAAATGGTCTTCTGAATGCAAAGCATGTGGTCTCCCTCCAACTTTACTTGAGAGGCAGGCAGATCAAGCTCATTTGCTTAATTCTGTTGCATGATCACCTGCCTTCTCAACTTTCTCTCCAATGTCTTGCAAAGGATGAATCTGACCTTGTTCTCTAAAGCCTGTGCTCTGGGGCTGATGTCTGGAACTTGGTGTCAGTTCTTGAGGGACTAGCTGATGGCCAGTGTATGCTAGGTCTAGCAGTACTGCCCAGGACCACAGCATGGTTACAATGGGACCAAGGTCACTATAGCTGTGATGGTGTCTCTAAAACTAATATCCCAAAGTCAAAAGTACTCTTGACCAGGGCCCAGTTGTATTCTACTATGGAGGTAGGAACAGAACTCTGAATCGTGGTGTTCCTAATTTTTAATGCAGACCTGCTGACTTTGGAATTTGAGCAAGGGTATATGCTAGAGAGGTGACATGATGTTTTCAAATTTTACAATACTTTTCCATTTTTATTTTTATGATAACAACTGACCTTGACATTTAACATTTAGATTTTGGATTACAACACTGCCATTAAAACTGACTGTTTAGACAGTGTTGTACAGTGATGAGAATGTTGGATGGGAACAGTGAGAGACCTGGGTTCAGCAAATCTCCACTCAGCTACAAAGCCCACTGGATAACCTTGCTGTACCTGCTGTGTTTGGAGATGGCAACTTGTCTTTCATTTCAGCAAAAGTCTCTCAGCAGTTGCAGATCTAATTCCAGCTCTGGCAGATTCATGAGACTTCCTGAACAGATGGTCCTGACTCCGGGTCAGAATCTGAGAGGTGTCTACCAGAGGAGCCCGGAGGCTGAGTCCCAACAGCCACTAAATGTTGTGGCTATCACCATCTCCTCCCCATTGTTCTTGCCATGCATCTCCTCCAGCTTTTGGGCTAGCTGGCTGAGTGGGAGGTAGTGCTGATGGAAGCTAACAACTGTGCGGGCCTGTGCAGTCGGCAGTCATGCCAAACTTGTGGGCTCAAGGTGCCCAACACCTCATGAAAATTTATGGCATGTGTGTGACTCTTGTGTGGCTGCTACTGTACACACACACACACACACACACAGAGTTATCTCCCCCAACTTGGCATTAACTTGACACAGCCCTGCCTTTGTTCTGTGAGCAAATGGAAAGGCCTAGCTATCAAGAGTGGAGTGAGCCAATGGCACCGGTCCATAAACCAAAACTTAATTAGAATAACAAAGGACCTTGCCACACTTCTGGGAGGAGATTTTTTTTCCTCCCCCCTCCTTCCAGACTGCAGGCATCATTAAATAAGCGAGCAGGGCTTAATGGGCTTTAGACACTCAAAGGCTCAGCTTTTCTAAGCCCAGCTGTCGTGAAAGGGAGTGTTAAAAACATACACACACCACAGACCCAAATAACTAAAAAGTGCCCAGGCCCCACTGACAGGCCCTCTCTCTCTCTGTCTCCCTTTTAAAAATTTTATGTCAAAAGGGAGGGGGGTGGAGTCAGTCTGTGCAAAATTGTGAGCAATTAATGTGAAACAAAAGGAAATGAATCCCCAGGGCTAATTATATGGAGTATACATCCAGAAAAGAGGAGCTGAAGAGAGAGAACCAGAGGGTGTTTTTTTTGGGGGGGGGGCGGAATAGGAGACAGAGAGACGGCAGGCCATGATGCTGAAGAAAGAGATCAGTTGGTGCAGCAAATATGCATAAATTTCTTGGAGCAACATAAAGAAGCCAAGAAGTAGTGGGAGGTTTGGGAATGTCCCCAAGTGAGTCATTTTTTGGATGTCTGTCGGCTTGGAGCAGCCCCTGATGCCTCCCCCCTTTCTTTCTTTGAGAGGCCTCATGCACAAATGGTGAGCCAAGGCGAGAAAGTGTGTGTGTGGGGGGAGCAGGGACTTTTGACTGTTCTCTCTATTTGTTCAGAGGGAGGACCTAAACAATCTGCTCCAGAGTTTCGTCCTCGTACCCTGTGTACACAAATTGGAATCCGAAGAAAAAAAGAAAGTTGGCAATTAGGTTGACCTACCTACCTACCTATCTGTCTGTCTGTCTATCTGTCTGTCTGTCTGTCTGCTTCGCCAACATTTATAGGTGCACATAATTTCACTGGAGATGAGTATGCACCACATATGTTATTGCAATGGACACAATTGTGTTACATTACATACCATCTTTTTCATGTAGAAAGAAGATTCCTTGACATTTGGGGATGTGCATGTACTTTTAAATCATGTTCCTCTTGTATGGGGGCTAACAACAGGACAACAAGAATGGACTTTGGGCTCATCTACATAATTGTTTACTGTGTGTTTGGTGCTACTCACATCTCATTTTAATTTGCATGGTTCACATGATGTTACCAGCAAACAGAAGCTATCATGCAGTTTCCCCCTGTAAATCCGTACTAACCCAATCCACTGATAATATGAAAAGGGAAGAAAAAAAGTCTTCAGTCCGTATCTCTAGTGCTTGCAGATTCTCTGCTCTGATGCTTTTAGGTGAGAGTGTCAATCATTCCGCTCTCTATGCCCACTACCTCTTCCTCCCTTCTTTCATTTCATTTCCTGTGGGCTGACAAGCAACTTCCGGCTGCTCTCCTCCATTCTGCTTGCCTTTTTTATGTTGCTGCAAACGGTGCCTTATTTTTCTTTTCCTCCTAAGCTGTGTGCAAAAACACTGCTCAAAAAAAGATTTATATTTCAACTGTATTGTACCAGTGAAAATTATCGTACTTCCGAGTTGTTTTTTTTAAAAAAATGGAACCTACTGCAGCTGATAGAACAAACTAAACATTCTTGGTTGCCAAGCAACCAGAGGGAGTGGAAATATTAAATGAGAGGGTGTGATCATTAGGAAACTGCGATCGATCTTTCCCCTCAGTGTGAATAGAAAACAGCGTGCTTGCAGCTGGCATTGAGCCCTTACTCTGGACAATGCAAACAGAAAATTGAGGTTTTGCCCTCCTGAGGCTGCTGAACCACAACTCCCATAGTCCCTGGAGATAGTCATGATTGCTGGGGCTGATGGGAGTTGGAGTCCAGCAACTTCTGGCCACAGGTTCCCCACACCTGCCCTATGGAGAAGATATTTGGCAAGAACCAGTAGAGTCTACTTAGATCAAACTATCTCAGCTTTCTCTGATTCCTCTGCAATAGCACTACACTCATTGCTCAGACCCAAGCAAAAATAGAAGCTTAGTTGCATGACATGTGCAAAGTTCCAGCTGAACTGAGGTTCAAGTGTGTGATTGGCCTGGAAATGTGGATGCTACATTGGAGTGGATCTTAACCTGAAGAGAAGTTGAAAAGAAGGAGACTGGGAAAGGGTGGGAAGAAAGGGTGTGGTCCAGTTCCGGGCACCACCCTTTAAGAAGAATATAGACAAACAGGAACAGGTTCAGAGGAGAGCTCTGATCAGCAAAGATGGTCAGGAGCATGGAAAGCAAGACCTATGGAGACAGACTGAAGAAAGTGGACATGGTCAGCCTGTGGAGGAGAAGACTGGGCTGTGTGGATGGGACAATCTATCCATTTTGGTTTCTCTGCACTTCTCATTTTTTCAAACTTAGATTCATTTCTGCTCATTTTCACAGCAGTTTGTGATTTTTTTTTTTACAAAAAAGTCATGAAAATTCGTCAGCATTTTAGTGTGAATTTATTCTAAAATATACATTTTTGTATGGAGTTTTGCCTAACATAACGCATTTTGGGCAGTGTCCAACTAAATAGTTTAATGTGTCGAAGGATTGCCACTAGTACAATGGGACTTCCGCCCCACCTCCCTTCCGTGTGCACTCTGCCCCATCTCCACATCTGCTTGGTAGGGCTGGGGGAATCTCCAGATCAGATTTAGGGGGTGCGCAGGGTGAGCAGAGGAGGAGAATGCTCTGTTGCAAAAGGAAAAATCCTTGCATGGATGCAACAGTCACTTCAGTGCTATGTTGAATACATCTCTTTGTATGTTATTTTCACTAACATATGCATGTAGCAGTCTTGATGCCCCGTCCACATCTACTGTAGTCCCCAGTGAGGTGTCCAGTGCAACATCTGCTGCAACTTCTTGGGAATGGTTTCAGTTGATGCAGCCTGATGACATGGACAAGATGCTTTCGATGATGCGGTCAGCAACATCTCCTCTCGACCCTTGCCCTTCTTGGCTTATTAAAGCTTGTCGAGGGGGTCTGACTGAGTGGATCCAGGGTGTGGTCAACGCATCATTATTGGAGGGAGTGGTTCCATCTGCCTTAAAAGAGGCGGTGATCCGACCACTCCTGAAAAAGCCCACCCTGGACTCATTGGTTTGTGACAACTACCAACCGGTTGCAAATACCCCCTTTTTAGGGAAGGTGATTGAGAGGGTTGTGGTGCAGCAGTTGCAAGTACTCTTGGATAAAACCGATTATCTTGACCCATCCCAGTCTGGGTTCAGGCCTGGTTATGGGACTGAATTGGCCTTGGTTGCACTGATGGATGACCTTTATCGGGAGAAGGAGAGGGGGAGTGTGACCCTGTTATTCATACGTGATCTCTCAGCGGCTTCTGATACCATTGACCATGGTATTCTTCTGGGCCGACTTGGTGAGCTGGGTATTGGAGGCACTGTTTTACAGTGGTTCCAATCCTATCTCCAGGGTTGCTCTCAGAGAATAGCATTGGGTGACTGTCTTTCGGCCCCCTGGCAGCTGTGCTGTGGGGTGCCGCAGGGTACCATCTTGTCCCCCATGCTGTTTAACATCTATATGAAGCCCTTGGCAGCAGTCATCAGGAGCTTTGGGGCGAGGTGTCAGCAGTATGCTGATGATACCCTGCTCTATTTCTCCATAACATCTGAATCAGGAGAGGCCGTGCAAGCCCTGGATTGCTGCCTGGATTCGGTGGTGGGCTGGATGAGGGCCAATAAAGTGAGTCTGAATCCTAGCAAGACAGAGGCGCTGTGGGTTGATGGTTCCTGAGTTCGGATAATTGGTCAATTGCCTGCTTTGGATGGGGTCGTACTCCCTCTGAAAGAGCAGGTCCATAGTCTGGGGGTGCTCCTGGATCCATCTCTGTCACTAGAGGCCCAGGTGACCTCAGTGGCTAGGAGTGCCTTTTACCAGCTTCGGCTGGTGAGACAGCTGCGGCTGTTCTGGACCAGGTTAGCCTAACCACTTTTGTCCACGCACTGGTAACCTCCAGGCTGGATTACTGTAATGCGCTCTATGTGGGGCTGCCATTGGGGTTGGTCCGGAAGCTGCAGCTGGTGCAAAATGCGGCGGCAAGACTGCTCACTGGAGCAGGGTATTGCCAACATGTCACCCCACTGCTGAAAGCATTGCACTGGCTGCCCATTTGCTACCGAGCCAAGTTCAAGGTTCTAGTTTTGGTGTACAAAGCAGTTTGGGACCAGGATACGTGAAAGACCGTCTTACCCCTTATATACGCAGGCAATCACTGTGCTCTGCAGTTGAGGGCCTCCTGCAGATACCATCTTATCAGGAGGTTCATTCTGCACAACATACGAAACGGACCTTTAGTGTGGTGGCACCTACCCTGTGGAATTCCCTCCCTTTGAATATTAGGCAGGCACCGTCTCTGCTATCTTTTTGGTGCCTTTTGAAGACTTTCCTCTTTCAACAAGCCTTTTAGGTTGAGACCTATCCCAGTCTGCGTCTGTGTTAGAATTGCTTAATATGTTTTTTAATAATGTTTTTAACCCTTTTTTAAAGTTGCGTTTTAAAAATGTTTTTAACGCTGTTTTGTTTTAATATATTTTAAGATCTGTTTTTATGATGTTTTAGTGTTTTTAGTGCTTTGTTTGCCGCCCTGGGCTCCTGCTGGGAGGAAGGGTGGGATATAAATTAAATGATAAATAAATAAATAAATGTACATGCACACTTTACCTTAATATAGGCATTTTTGTATGCATTACTTGGCTGGAGAAGGGTAATGCAAAATTTGGAAAAGTCCAAATTTTGAAAGGTACTTATGTTTTGGTTCATTGTTTTGGAATTTGGCAAGTTTGCCTTTAAAAGCAAATTGAATCTAATCTGAATTTAATTTCTCCCTCCTCCCTAATGAGGCAGGGCATATTGGCACTCCTCATATACCCAAAGGGTGGCGGTGGCTGGTGGCCTCATGTTAGTGTGGCAGTAGAATCCTTTCCGGGTTTTAGTTTGAACTTTTGAGAAAAAGAAAGAAAGTCTGGATTAAAACCTTAAGTGGATTCCACTGCTCCACTGACATGAAGCCATCAGCTGCCACTGTCAAAGAGCTGTCACACAGGAGAGGGCAAAGGCTTGTTCTCTGCTACCTCAGAGAGCAGGACTAGATCTAATGATCTTCAATTACAGGAGGGTAGATTCTGGCTGAACATTAGGAAAAATGCCTTAATGTTAAGAGCAATTTGACAATGGAACCAATTACCTAGACATCTCCTGGCTGGAGGCCTTTAAGCAGAGGCTGGACAGCTACCTGCTCTAGCTCTGAATGTCTTGCATCAAGCAGGGGGTTACCAGACAGGTGTAGAAGCCCCCCTCCCAGTCTCTGAAAGCAAATATTGACTTCAGGGGTGTTACCTTTCTCAAAAGCAGAAAGTGCTATACCTGTAAAGTGAAACCAGTGGGCTGTATCCAGCATTCTCTGTCTGCGAGCACAAGGGCTCTTGTACGAGCAGATGTGTGACTTTAATGCTGTGCAACAGAAGAATCCAAGGCAACAGGTGCGCTAGTGGAAACTTGTTGAACAACAGATTGCACAATCTATTGTGCAACAAAGTCACCAGCAACCTGCTTATGCATTCTCTTGTGCAACAACATTCTGCTGGCACAAAACATTTCATCAGCAGAGCAGGTCTACTGCTAAGTTGCTGCTAAGTAACCTCAACTTAGCGTTGCATTGGATACAACACATAGTGAATAAACACTGACTAAAGGGGGTCATCCTATTTATTCAGTGAAAGATGCCAAGGATGTATGGATGCCAAGCACTTTTTAAAGCGCTCCTGTGGTAAAGAGGTGCAATCGACTGTTCTCCAAGGCTACGCTTTTGAAAAGAACATTGAATATCTGAAAAATTACTAGATTCAGAAAAACAAAACAAAACTAGGAAACAACAGGAGATGCATTGTCTTTGGCTTATTTTTTTCCTGTGAGCAAATAAAACATCGAGGAAGGTGTTATTCATCTTGCTCTGCTCATAATTAATATGCATTCCTCTGATTCCTTTCTCAATGTGCCACAATGTTCAAGACAGAGAGAGGGAGAGAGTCAATGCCGGTGGGTCATGTGCCTTCCTGTACTTTGCAGGGTTTTCAGTTTGTACAACAACGGCAATACATGACAGTGAAGTGATCCTGCCCATACCAAAAGTGGATGGGGGAATTATCTTTCTGCAAAGCAAAGGCCCCATTCAGATTTGAATCTACACATCAGGGTGCAATCCTTTCCCCCAAACATGTGTGCCTTCATGGAGTAGAGGTTCTGGAGTGGCTCTTCTCGGAGTGAAATGGAACCCTCCCTAGTGCGGGTGTGCCATGGGAGCTGGAGTTTTCTGTGAGTGCTCCATGGCAGCCAGGATCTGCACCTCCAATCAGAAACCTCTTTCCCTACTTCACATAGGGATGGTCTTGAACAGAGCTTGGAAGTAATTCGTTACAAGTAGTGAATTACTTGTCATTCATCACTTTTTTGAGGAACGAGTGGGTAATTCCTTTACATTTTGATTGTAATAGAACGGGGAGTAATTTTATTACTTTTGTAGAGTAATTGTAATGTTTCCAGTATTACTTTTGGGCATTACTTGGGGGGGGGAGCAGGGGAAGTCTTCTGCTCCTCTGATTTGTGGATGAAAATCATGTGCCTCAAATTGGGCTTATGTGCAGCATCGCTCTTCCCTTGTGCTCTGTGGGTGGGTAGGAGGTGACGAGGGAGGAATTGGAGAGCGAGATGGGGTGAAGCGGAGAAAACAATTGTTTATACAAATGAACGGTGGCGGAGAAGAGAGTGGAGGGAGAAAGGAGCCAGACGACAAGGGGAGGTGAAGGGGGAGAAAGAGGCAGCAGCAGAATGGAGATAAAGAACTGTGGAGGTGAAAGATGACAATGTGTGTATGTGAATACTGTGTTTACACGTGGCACACAAAGTGGCCTCCACCAGCCTCCCTGGCTACTGGGCTGCATTTGCAGTATTTTAACTTTTTTGCATCTCAGGGGAAAATGTTTGCTTGGATGAGTGTCCCTTAGTTGGTGGCAGGGCAGGGTCCGGGAGGTGGTTAAGTAAGAGAGATTATGCTGGCTGGCTGAGTGGGGGGGTTGCACTGGGTTTGATGTGCAAAGATCTGAGTAGTGGCCTCTGCTTCCCTCCCCACCTCCCTTACCAGCGGAGAGACCACCATTGCTATCTTATGGATAAAAAGAATTATTCTACTACCTCTGTATGTGTGTGTTTTATTTTTTATTTATATAACAGGCAATGCAATGCAAGAATAAGAAGGGAATTCAACAGTTTCATTTTGCTCCTAGAAATCTCCCTCCCCTGGGGTTACACAGAGACCCATCCCTGCAGCAACTTCTTGCACGGCTCCCACAGGCAGGGAGTGGTGAGGTAGTTGGAACCCCCACCCTCATGATGTTACTTGCCTGCTGGCTTGCTTCCCTTCAGCCAGTGTTCCTCAGACTTTGGGCCAGGTAGGGCTGGCACCAGACTGCAGTGGGCCTTTGAAGGCAGTGCTGATGGTGGTGGTGGCCACCGCTGATGACGCAGCAGCATGACCATTGCTGCTGCTGCTGGGGGCATAAATAGATCTGGCCGTGTCAGTGCACAATGTACCTGCCATCACCCCAGATGGCGGTAGGGGCTTGTTGACACCCCCGCCACTATCTTGGGTGATGGCAATCATGGACACACAGTGCGCCGATGTGGGAAGCGGTGTGGTCAGCCTCCACCGGTGATAGCGGGGGTGTTGCCTGGGAGGGTTGCTCCCGCTCTGTGATCCATGTGATCAAGGGGATGGAGCGACTCCCTTATGAGGAAAGGTTGCAGCATTTGGGGCTTTTTAGTTTAGAGAAAAGGCGGGTCAGAGGAGACATGATAGAAGTGTATAAAATTATGCATGGCATTGAGAAAGTGGATAGAGAAAAGTTCTTCTCCCTCTCTCATAATACTAGAACTCGTGGACATTCAAAGAAGCTGAATGTTGGAAGATTCAGGACAGACAAAAGGAAGTACTTCTTTACTCAGTGCATAGTTAAACTATGGAATTTGCTCCACAAGATGCAGTAATGGCCACCAGCTTGGACGGCTTTAAAAGAAGATTAGACAAATTCATGGAGGACAGGGCTATCAATGGCTACTAGCCGCGATGGCTGTGCTGTGCCACCCTAGTCAGAGGCAGCATGCTTCTGAAAACCAGTTGCCGGAAGCCTCAGGAGGGGAGAGTGTTCTTGCACTCGGGTCCTGCTTGCGGGCTTCCCCCAGGCACCTGGTTGGCCACTGTGAGAACAGGATGCTGGACTGGATGGGCCACTGGCCTGATCCAGCAGGCTCTTCTTATGTTCTTATGTTCTTATGGCAGCATTGGATCACAGGGCACATACTCTGTATGCTAGCTCAGATCACAGAGCAGGAGCTACACCCACCCAGCCCCAGCAGCAGGGACCCCTCTCAGCTGCAGGGGCCCTTGGCCAGTGCCCAACCTGGCCAACCTGGCCACCCACTGTGGACCTCCGTCCACTTTCAAGCAGGTGGCAGCACCCCCCATCCCACACCCTGGTCATTTGGTACCCCTTCTGTTGGACAGATGCCTGCAGCAGCAGCTCCAACAGTAATAATAATCATAGAGAGGAAGGGGGATAACAGAGGGGGAAGCTGTCAGAGGAGGAAGAAGTGAAAGTAAAAGGAGCAGGAGGAGACATGAAAGAAACTGGCAGTTTAGGGGGAGACAGTGATGAAGGGTGTCCATTGGGAATGGGAGGGCAGTCCTCAGGTTTACAGGATCTACTTTGTCTCCTTTGCTAGAACATTGCCGTCCATCAACCAGATCCAGGTGCAAAATAGTGGTTCAAGTGGGTGGACAGGGTACCTCTGAGGACCTACTGAGCCCTGGAATGTGTGGCCCTTAGCAAAACCTGGCTCACTAGCCCTTTCTCACAGGCACACAAATCCACTCCGTCCCTCCTCCCCCCATGTTCATTTTCAGCAACCTAACTGGAGGGGGGGGACTTTTTAGTTGTTGCTGTTGTTACACAGTTGGGAACCAGGAACCCTTTGCTGATCTGTTGCAAATCACCTAGAGATCTACCAGCAGATCCTTATCTACCATCTGTCCACTCCTGTTCAAACTAATTTATTTTACACCTTCCTTGTGTCACACAAATAACCCATGCACTTTTGTTTTGAAGTTGCTAAATCCCAAAGTTTAATAAATCAATCTTAATGGAGGGATTTCCTTTGTTTCCCAACACTTAGCATATAATACCATATAAAAAGCAACTTTTTCTTTGTTCCTCGACTGCATCGTTCAAATAAGTTAATCAACAAACAATCAAACACACATATCTTGGGATCTAAAGGAGTTATGTTTCCAAAATGAAAGGTAATTTCCTGCCAAAACTACTTTGTTTTTTCAGTGCAAGGTAAAGGTTTCTCAACAACCTGAGCTTTCAGTGGCTAATGAATGATATTGGTGCTTCCTCCTTCTTAAGAGAGAACACTTCTGTCCTGACATTGTTTTCAGGTGGGATTCAATCACATAACAGCAAATTCATGTTGTGCAGTTATAACCAGAAAGTCTTCTCCCAAAATCCCACTACCTCTAAAAGAGGTCTCAAAAAGTGAGGTAAGGAAAGTGTAAGGAAAATGCGCTTGAAATTATGGGATAATGCTTGCTTTGGTGCAACTATCATCTAATCTCCCTGAAAATAAATCAGAATGGGTGCTCAATAAACAGGTCCTCTGGAATCACCCAGAGTCATGGTTCTTTGTTGTGGAACGCTGGAATATAAACCTTGACAACAAAGAAATAGTTGCATGGAATATTCTAGACTAGCTTTAACCAACCTGGGGCCCTCCAGTTTTGGACTATTTATTTATTGCATTTGAATACCGCCCCATAGCCGAAGCTCTCTGGGTGGTTTACAACAATCAAAAACATTAAAAACAAATATACAAAATTAAAAACACATTTTTAAAAAGCAATTAAAAAACACATGCTAAAATGCCTGGGAGAAGAGGAAAGTTTTGACTATTTATTTATTTATTACATTTATATCCCACCTTTCCTCCAAGGAGCTGAAGGTGGTGTACACAGTTCTCCCCTCCCCATTTTATCCTCACAACAACCCTGTGAGGTAGGCTAGGCTGAGAGACAGTGACTGGCCTAAGGTCACCCAGTGAACTTCATGGCTGAAAGGGGATTCAAACCCTGGCCTCCCATGTCATAGTCCAGCACTCTAGCCATTACCCCACACTGGCTACAACTCACATCAGCACAAGCAACCATGGCTGTATGATGCTGGAAATGATGGGAAAAAGACTGGGCTGGCTGGGGCTGATGGGAATTGTAGTCCAAAACATCTGGATGGCACCAGGTTGGCAAAGGTTGCTTTAGATCACATTTTCTATCCTCTTTTAAAAAAAGATTGTATTTAGGATAATTAGTCTCTGATTATTTAACCTGTATCTTATTGTTTAATATTTGCTTTGTCTTTTTAAAAAATGTTGCCCTTATGAAACCTTGATTGCCAAGTCTGTAGCACAAAGGCAAAAATTAATACAACGTTGCTTTGAAAGGAGAGGGCTATCAAGGGAAGCAAAGACAAAAGTCAAGAGGCTTAAAAGGGAGGACAAGAGTGTCCTTTCCAAGCACTGTCACAACAGGGCAGGGTCAAACCAAACCCAGGACTCTGGCCCAAAGCCGGCACTGTTGAAAAGAAGAAAGGGCACCCACGTGCGAAGAGGGAAACATTTGATCAAGCGCCCTAACAAAAGCTCCAGCCTCCTTCGCCAGCCCAGCAGCAGGAGCACAAAACCGAGGCACGTGCGCTCAAGGAGGGAGACAAGTGAAAGGGGCCGTGGGTCCTCGAAGGTTTTGGCAAGAGCTCAGCTCTCCAAGCAAAGGGGCCGGTCTGGACCTCCAGGGACTATAAAAGCCCTTCTGAATAATCATTGTCCGGCCACCTGGACTCTGGGAGTCAGCAGATTTCTCTGCCTCTACTAGGCAGACCTTGGAGAGGCAGCCAGATCCCTTCCTCCTCCTCCTCCCTGCATCCATCTCTCCAGGCCTAGTGGTGGTAGTTTGGTGTGGGGCTGGGAGAGATCTGCATAAGCATCTGTATGCAAATCACAGGCTGTCAGGGCTAAACTTTGTTTGGAATGGACTGGGGTGGGGGATGCACAAGATCGCTGTGCTAGTCAGCCTTCCACCCAAGTCGTTCTTTTTTTAAATGTGTACTTTATTAGGGCTTTCACATTACAATAAAACTGTACCATCCCTTGTTCCTTTCCCAGCCACCCTTCCCAGCTCCTCCCTCCCTCTGCCCTCGTGCCCCTCTTTCTTCTGATGTTCAGTTGTTGGGCGTGTTGTGGACAGGCTCATATGCTCAGATAAAGGTTAAGGGAAATGAGTGTCAGTGTTCTGCGGGAGCCCCAGGTTAACAGCCGTTGGGTTAGAGAAGCATCCATCCTTGCACTGCGTGTGCCTCCTACTTCTTCCGGTTATGGGTTTTACTCAGCAAAGAGTTCCAGAAATGCACTCTAGATCTCTTGGAAGTCTGATTTTTTCAGTGTAGTTCATAGAGGAGGATTTCCTCGTGGTCTTGTGTCCAGTTTTCTGTGCTTGGCGTGGTCCAGGCTTTCCACTGTTGAAAGACTATTGGTGTTGCTGCCAGCATGCCTTGATGGAACCACACTTCCTGACCTTTTGATAATCCCTACCTGGCAGGAATGTAGCCTATTACTGAGTTGGTGTCTCCTATTAATATGGATTTGTCTTAGAGAGGTAGATGATTAAGAGCCATCCAGATCATTTGTCCCAGATAGCGGCTCAGAAAACAGCCTGAAGCCACAATGTGCACATTGCAGACTTGGTGTCCTCCAGATTTTTGCACTACAACTCCCCATGCTGGTTAGCGTGGAGAGAGAGTTTCCCCATCCCCAAACCACATTTATGGCAGGAGCAAGGAGAATTACTACACAAGGCAGGATTTGTAAGGTGAGGCAGCAGAATGGTTAGAGCGTTGGACTAGAACTGGGGAGAGCCAGACTGGAATCCTCATTCAGCCACAAAGCTCACTGGGTGACCTTGGGCCAGTTGCTTCCTAACCCACCCCAGAGGGCTGTTGTGAGAATAAAATGGAGGTTAGGTGTCATGTATTCTTCCTTAGGCCCTTGCTGAAAAGGCAAGATATAAATGTGATGAATAAATAAAAACAAAAATTTCTATCAAATGATACATCTAGGACAGCCCAATCCAACCTAGTGCCCACCAGATGTTTTGGACTACAGCGCCCATCATCTGGTACTATTGTCTACACTGGCTGGGGCTGAAGGGAGTTGTAGTCCAAAATATCTGGAGGGCACCAGGTTGGCAAAGACTGAGGTACACAGTACACAATGTGATTAGGGATGGGGTTTGCCGCCTAGTTCCTATCTGCTTCTTTTCTGATAGTCAGTCATTCAATCCTGATCCACCCTTTTATTGTTCCTGCTTGTTTTGCATTTGCCAATTTGATCCGCTGTTTGGATTTTTTTGGTGGTGAAAAAAAATCATGTAATTTTTAACACAAATGCTTATGTAAATCCATGGAAGTTAATGGATAATAGCAATTGTAATTACGAAGATAATTACGTAAAATTGGGAGAAAAAATCGGGGGGGGGGGAAGCCGTGCTGATTACAGCCGCTGCCATAAATCAGTGCCGGTCTGAAAAGACAGCGGACTGTTGGATTCTGTTGAAATCTGGTACTAAGTCCGATTTAGTGGATATTCTCACCATCCTTAAATGTGACTTCAAACTATCTTCTGACACATGTTTCTAGACACGCTCCTTTCTTTGTTTGTTTGTATTGGCCTGTGAGACTTTCTGAAGAAACAACTATGGAAAGGACATTGACATGCCTGGCGTAACTCTTTGTGCAAAGATCTCTCAAAGCTTCTGCATGAACTAGATATGAAGAGTATCATAAGGGCCCTGATCTCCTGCTAATTCTCCTTGCGGGAGAAAAATGCAGAGGCAGAGATGATTCCACTATAACACTTAAGATCAACATCAAAATATTTTGTTGATTTTCCAAGTTTTGCTGTCACAGTATACTTAGGAACTTACGAATCTGCTTTCATACCAAATCAGACCATTGGTCTATCTAGCTCAGTATTGTATACACTGACTGGCAGTAGCTCTCCAGGGTTTCAGGCAGAGGATGTGCCCATCCCTATGCTGGAGATGTCAGAAATTGGACCTGGGACCTTCTGTATGCAAAGAAGAGGCTCTGCCACTGAACTACTGCCCTGTTGAAGGCAGCTTCTTCCCTGGGATATAATTTGCATGCTGGAGGCACCGGCAATATTGTACATTTCTTCTGAATTTGTGGGCTTCGATGCTGGATTTGGGAGCTAGTTTCTTTGAAAGACCCATATCAGAGTCCAGGGGAAAACCCATCCCATGTGTGGGCAGGTAGTACTCTAGCTCTGTTGGGAAGGACACTATTGACATGGCAGTGTGTAGCCCTCGTGGTGTGCCATGGCATGTCTCAGGAGATGTAGAAGCCTCCTTATACCCTGCACCCTTTATTTATTTGTTTGTTTGTTTATTTCAATTTGGGAGCCCCTGTATAGAGTGCTGATTAACGGACTTACCAAGAGAAAAAGACATGAAAGAGGTACTCAGAGGCAGATGTAGGTTTCTGCCATTTCTATGCAGTGCAAAAACATATCCAAAATAAGAACAGTGGCCCGTTTACCACAGCAGTAATTGATGAAAATATTATCTTTCTACAAATGCAGTGCTAATTTAGCACCTATGGAAGGGAAAGAAAACCACAATCCCAGTTAAGTCCCATTGATTCAAATTTTATTTTTATTATGCATTTATTTTATCGTTACATTTATATCCCACATTTTCTCCAAGGAGCTCAGGGTGGCATAGAAACAACCGTGTGAGGTAGGTTAGGCTGAGAGGCAGTGACTGGCCCGAGGTCATCCAGTGAGCTTTATGGTCACGTGGAGATTTGAACCCTGGTCCTCCAGGTCATAGCCCAACACTGTAACCACTGCACCACACTGGCTGTGCTGACAAGATCAAATCAAATCAAACCTGACAGCAAATTCTGATTCTAATTCAACAATTTCAAGCTGGAGTTTTCCTTTGAAGTTGAAGAATAGTTACTCTGAGTCAGGAGCAGAATGTCATGGGTAGGGATGAGATCTGTTGGCTGGTGCTGGTTCGAAAGCATTCCATCAATCTAACAGGCTGGTATAAATTCGAGTTCATTCTTTGTCTGCAAGCTGCTGTTTTTACCGGATCCCTTGAAAAAAATATTAATATCAATATTTTTAAAGGAAATATCAATTTCCCCCAAAAGAATCTGTGGAAAGTCACTACATAAAAATCCAATCTGCAATGATACTGAATATGTGAATTAATGGAAAAACTTGGTACCAAATCTGAATTGGGTGGAATTCTAGCCGATCCCTAGTCCCAGAAGATTAAACTGCCCTTCCACTGATTTTTGAACATTGCTATTTTTGTGTCAGATTTGGGCTTGTTTATAATCATGCACAGATTGACCTTTTTGTCCTATTTAGATTGCACAAGGGCATTGTCAGCAGGTGAAAACATACATCATGTAGAAGAAAAAGGAGTAGGTGACTGAGTCCCTGACAATATGACGGATGAAACAGAGGTGTGATGTGCTGCCAACAGCTTTTACTTGTAATTGCTGTGTTTTAGCTGTTGTTGTTGACCAATCTATTCCCACCCATCTTGGCTTGAACAAGATCTGAAGACTGGTGCCATGTTTGCACAAGAAACATATTTCCTGGCCCCCGCCTTTTACGTACCATCAGTAACAAAATTTGGAAACCATCAGAAGCCACCTCATCACCCAGTTTGTGCTTTTGCATTAGAACTGGAGACTGCAAAACCAGGAAACGAAAAGGATAGAGAAGTACATGTGAGGAGCATTCCCTTTTAACTTAATAAGCATTCAATGGGGGGGGGGAAACCCCATTAAGGACAATTATAGACATTTCCAAATGCGTCCTGTTTATTAAAAGCACAAGCAGTTTCAGGGCTGAGTTAATTGGGATGAACAGAAATCAAAGAAGAAAAATGTCTTCATTTGTATAAGTGACAAAACTGGGGATTAATGGGGCTTGTGTGTTTATACGTGGTTTCTCCTTTGAACATTTCACAGGCGGCCACAATAGAATCTGTTTCTTTATGAGCAGAACAGGCTGGAAACTTAACATTGTTTCTGTAATGTATTTTGATTTGCAAATAGAGCAGGTGGGAGAGAAGTAAAGATTATTCTTTATTTATTCTTTATTAGAATTATATCCCACCCGTTCTCCCAAAGGAGCCCAGGGCGGCAAAATTTATTAACAAAACAATTTAACAAATAAAGGGGGGGGGAAGTATTCTAAAAAGAGTTTAAAACATTCTAAAAAAACACTTAAGAGTTTAAAACATTCTGAAACACAATTACAGTTAAAAACATTTGGCCTTCCTCTTTTTCTACTCCCTTCTGTTTTTCTCAGCATTATTGTATTTTCTAGTGAATCATGTCTTCTCATTATGTGTCCAAAGTATGATAACCTCAGTTTCATCATTCTAGCTTCTAGTGACAGTTCTGGTTTAATTTGTTCTAACACCCAATTATTTGTCTTTTTCGCAGTGCATGGTATGTGCCAAGTTCTCCTCCAACACATTTCAGATGAGTTGATTTTTCTCTTATCCGCCTTTTTCACTGTCCAACTTTCAAATCCATACATAGAGATCGGGAATACCATGGTCTGAATGATCCTGACTTTGGTGTTCAGTGATACATCTTTGCATTTGAGGACCATTTCTAGTTCTCTCACAGCTGCCCTCCCCACTCCTAGCCTTCTTCTGATTTCTTGACTATTGTCTCCATTTTGGTTAATGACTGTGCCAAGGTATTGATAATCCTTGACAAGTTCAATGTCCTCATTATCAACGTTGAAGTTTCATAAATTCATAATTCCTGAAACAATATGCGAATCAAAACGGAGCCATCCTTCGAAATTCACACTTCTCACAACTTTGCAGTGCGGTTCTCCAGTCAAGTAATGTGAGCAAAAATGCATCTATGAGGGTAAAGTGTGCATAAAAATGTGCATATTCATGAAAGTAACATAGAAAATGCCATATAATATATAGGTTACAATAAAATGTGTATATTAGGCAAAATTGCACACAAATGTGTATATTATGAGAAATTCACACTAAAATTCAGATAATTTTCATGAGGATTTTTTATTTAATTGTAAACTGATGTGGAAATGTGAAGAACTGAATTTAACTTTGGGAAAACGAGAAACTGAGACAAGCCAAAGTTGACACATTTCCCCATCCCTAACTGCAAAGTAACTTGGCTAACCCCCAAAACTTGTTTGTCATAACTTCTTCAGTAGGGTGCCTTCTGTACATGTGGAGGCCAGCCCCCCAGTGCAATTTAGAACCCTGAACTCTCTGCATCACATTGGGGATTCCCCATGCACACAGCAGGCTCCTCTCTGCAGAGATTCGGATGAACATGATGATGGCAATGCTGGAGGTGGGAGAAGCACATTGCTTTGGGGGGCAGGACTAAATTCATGACCACCACCTCTCTTGTCACCTCACGTACCCTCTTCATGCAAGCAACATGCAAAGGAGGCTTTCGAGTGAAATACATTTTGCACTTATAGTTCAGTTTCCTTCCAGGAACTCAATGAAGTGTTCAGAAGACAGTTCTTTTCCTCGGCAATGGCCCCTTCCTGATCAAGTTTGCTTCAGCAAGTTTACAATGTCATGTAGCCTTCAGATCATGTCCTGGGACCACATCCCAAAATGCTAATTTGCCACAGCCGTGCACATTAACTGCTTGATAAGCTCAGAGCTTGGAAGAATGCTTTTAAAAAGGAATAAATAACAATTACTGTTACATAGCCCCAAAAAGGAATAAATTACCAGTAGAATTACAATTGTTCTGCAAGGAATTGATTACTTTACTGTTACTCAAAAGTAATCACTACAATTACAGTTAAGTTACTTTTTAAAAAGTAAGAGTGCCTACAAGGTGCTGGCCTTGGCTGCTACACACCTAAGTAGCCTAAAACAACATTAAAAATAAACACACACACAGAGAGGTAGTAGAATATTTCTTTTTATCCGTAAGACAGCAGTGATGCTCTCTCTGCTGGTAAGGAAGGCGGAGAGGGAGGCAGAGGCCACCGCTCAGATCTTTGCATGTCAAACCAAGTGCATCCCCCCCTCCACACACACTCTCAGCCAGCAAGCATAATCTCCTCTTAACCACCTCCAGGACCCAACTAAGGGACACCCACCCAAGAAAACAGTTCCTCCCCTGGGATGCAAAAAAGTTAAAACACTGCAAATGCAGCAAAGTATCCAGGGAGGGCGGCGAAGGCCACTTTGTGTGCTAAGTACAAACACACACACACACAAACACTGTCATCTCTCATCTCCACAGTTCTTTATCTCCATCCTGCTGCTGCCTCTTTCTCCGCCTTCATCTCCCCTTGTCGGCTGGCCCCTTTCTCTCTCCACTCTATTCTTCTCTATCACCGTCCATTTTTTAAACAATTGTTTTCTCCACTCCATCCCATCTCACTCTCCACCTCTTCCCTTGTTGCCTCCTGAACACCCATAGAGCACAAGCGAAGAGTGACACTATGCAGAAGCCCAGTTTGAGGCACCTGATTTTCATCCACAAAAATTTCCCCTGTTTCTTCCCCTCCAGTAATGCCCAAAATGTAATGCTGGAAACATTAGAATTACTCCACAAAACTAATAAAATTACTCCTCATTCTATTATAATTAAAATGTAAAGAAATTACCCACTTGTTCCTCAAAAAAGTAATAAATTACAAGTAATTCATAACTAATTACTTCCAAGCTCTGAATAAGCTGCTCCTTGTATTGCCCTGCCAAGTGGCAGAGATAATTTTACCACTCTCTGGCTTTTGTGTATTTCTGATAGGGCATAAAATCAAGTGTGGTTAAGATTTTCTCCACCACTTGGCAGCAAACCTATGGATGACTGGCTTGCCATGTGGCTAGGTGCACACAGTTGGTGAATAGCACACCTGCATGTATCTTTCCAATAGCCTACTAACTGGCATATAGTGTAATTGTCAAGACATCCAACAATATATGGCTCCTAACAGTTAAGATCATCATCTTTCTTGTCCTCCTCGATCTCTCAGTGGCTTTTGATACTGTCGACCACAGTATCCTTTTACATCGCCTGGAGGAATCGGGAATAGGAGGCACTGTACTACGGTGGTTCCATTCCTTTCTTTCCGACAGGCATCAACAGGTAGCATTGGGGGAGGAGGTTTCAGTCCCTTGGCCTCTCAATTGTGGTGTGCCACAGGGCTCTATCCTCTCTCCCATGCTATTTAATATCTATATGAAGCTGCTGGGGACAATCATCAGGAGATTTGGGCTGCAGTGTCACCAATATGCGGATGACACAGCTCTATCTCTCGTTTAAATCTTCACCAGAGTCAGCTGTGGAGACCATGTCCAAGTGCCTGGAATCCGTGAGTGGATGGATGGGAAGGAACAGGCTGAAGTTGAATCCTGATAAGACTGAGGTGCTACTCGTGGGAGACAAGGGAAGGTTGGGAGATGTTGACCTGGTGTTCGACGGGGTGAAATTGCCCCTGAAGGACCAGGTCCGCAGCCTTGGTGTTGTTCTTGATTTCAAGCTGTCCATGGAGGCTCAGATTTCGGCAGTGAGCCGGGCAGCTTGGTATCAATTACACCTCATTCGTAGACTGCAGCCCTACCTTCCTGCTCATCAGCTCCCACTGGTGGTACATGCCCTGGTCACCTCTCGGTTGGATTACTGTAATGCGCTCTACGTGGGGTTATCCTTGAAAACGGTCCGGAAATTACAACTTATACAAAATGCTGTGGCTCGACTACTTACAAACTGTCGCTGCTGGGAACACATCACTCCAGTGTTGTTCGACCTACACTGGCTTCCAGTTATTTTCCGGGCCCAATTCAAGGTGTTGGTATTAACCTTTAAATCCCTATACGGTCTCGGCCCAGTTTACCTGATGGAGCGCCTCCAGCGCCACCAACCATGCCGCCCAACAAGATCAGCCACACAGGACCTTCTCTCAATCCCGCCAACTAAAACAGCTAGGTTGGCGGGGACAAGAGAGAGGGCATTTTCAGTGGCGGCCCCCACTCTCTGGAACTCCCTCCCGTATGACCTTCGGCATGCCCCTTCCCTGAATGTATTCCGCCAAGCTTTGAAGACCTGGCTCTTCAGACAGGCCTTTGGGACTTATGGGGAGGGTTAAATTTTTACGACGAATAGCCTACTACTCTGTACTGGAATTGTTTTATTGTTTTATTGTTATATTGTATTTTATGATGTATTTTATTATGATGTAATGTATTGTTGTTAAATTGTACATCGCCTAGAGTGGCCATTGGCCAGATAGGCGACCCACAAATTAAATTATTATTATTATTATTATTATTATTATTATCATCTGAGGTCCTTCAGGTTCCATGATTTCCCCCATCTTAATTAGGGTAAAGGATTTCAAACCAGTTCCAGAAGGTGAGATGGAAACTTTATTTCCAGTTGGATTTACAACTTATTTTTAAGTCAACCTTCTCCACAGATACTCTTGAATCCACAGCATTGTCTTATTCTGCTCTGCTGATGACCTCAACCCATGACTTCATTTAGGACTTTCCCCAGCAAGAGGCGAAATGTAAGACCACCCACACTGATCAATAGGAGCTCATTCTAAAGTTAAGAATAGTTTTGCATAATCACAAGGGAAGGTGAATTTTTGTCAGAAGATCCTTTAAAAAAATCTGAATTCAAACCAACATTTGCCTTTCTTGGTGTACTGTTCAGAGATCCAATGTTCAGCTCCAAGGCCAGAAGTGAAAGGTCACCACCTCATTCACGGGTGCTTGTATCCTACTTTCCTCTCTCTCTCTCTCTCTTGACCTATGTATCTATTGCTTTATGATCTAGCCTCCTTTAAAAAGACCCCCTTGAAAAGAAAGGTTCACTCTTAATGAATAGGATCCTTTATGGGAAGATAATTTACAGTATGTAACATCTGCCAGGTGCAGAGAACTTACACACTCAGATTTCATAATTAAACTTCCCAAAGTGTTTTTTAAATAAAACCCCAAAGAGTTCAATTCATTTTTTGCGTGCAGTTTTTGAAGCTCTGATGATGTTTTACAGAGCTGAAAACAATCTGAAAAAAAGAAGAAAATTTAGAACTTACAAATTTAGTGCACATTACCTGTTCGTACACTCTGGTTTTGTGGAATTCAAATTTTGGGGTGAAGGTCACATTTCTTTGACTGTTTTAACATTTTTTAATTAATTACTTTTTTTAATGCCAACCTTTACTCAAAGTTCTCAAGGCAGCATGAATGGTCTTTGTTCCACTCCCTCCACTTCTTATGCTGACCACAAAGTGGGCTAGGCTGAGAGATAGTAACTGATTCAAAGTGACATAGGAAGCCATGGTCAATGATATCAAAAGCCGCTGAGAGATCAAGTAAGAGTAACAGGGTCGCGCTCCCCCGTCCTTCTTCCGATAAAGGTCATCCATCAGGGCGACAAGGCTGATTCAGTCCTATAACCAGGCCTGAACACAGACTGGAAAGGGTGGAGATAATCTGTTTCATCCAAGAGTACTTGCAACTGCTGTGCTACAACCCTCTCAATCACCTTCCCTAAAAAGAGGGTATTTGCGCTCGGTCGGTAATTCTCGCAGACCAGTGGGTCCAGGGTAGGCTTTTTCAGGAGCGGTCAGATCACCGTCTCTTTCAGGGCGGCTGGAACCATTCCCTCCTGCAATGATGCATTGACCACACCCTGGATCCACTCGGTCAAACGCCCTCAGCCAGCTTTAATAAACTTTCAATATTGTTTGTAACTGCAGAAGTTTTGGGGCTGAAATATTACTTTGCTTCCAATCAGTGCATGTCCCATAGCTTCCTGCTGATATCCTATAACTTTTTATACCACAAATGTTCTGGGGTTGTTGGTTCTTGTCGGTCCAGCTTTTGTTGTGCTATAGCACAAGAGTGCCCCTCCAGTAAGGATGGGGGAGGAATATGATTCAATTTGCATTTAAAGCCAAATGTATCACATTCTTACTTTCCAAAACAACATGAGAATTGAAACACAGCCATCCGTCAAAATTCAAACTTATCCAAATTTCTCAATGCAGTTCTCCAGCGAAGCAATATTTGCCAAATGCATGTATGAGGGGAAAGTGTGCATAAAAATGAATATATGAGTGAAAATAACATACAAAAATGCATTATATCATGAGAAATTGCTTGCAAAAATGTGTACATTAGTCAAAACTGCAGACAAAAATGAATTTATTAGGAGAAATTCTCACTAAAATGTAGACACACACAGAAACTATCATAGTAGTAAGACTAGCTCAAATTATCCTTCTCCTTGATTTGCTAGTTTTCTGTAGGATATATTGTCACTGGTCAAGGGACAGAATTTAAACACACAATACCACCCCTGAAGCTTGAAGCAGTGCAGTCCAGGGAAAAGATTGATTCTGCAAGGGTGATCCTGGTGTACAGAATGTGTGTGCGTGTGTATAAGAGTGTGTGTGTATTAGTGTATGGTTGAGCTGTTAGTGGGAACACTGAGTCTCTAAAGAGCTTTGCTCAGTGTGTATTTCCTTTTTCTGCATACATTTCATGCATGCTTACTTGGGAGTAAGTCCCACAATTCAACTCATTGGAATTTATATCCAAGTATGTACAGTACTGGGATGATAATGCATTTGCAGACCTTGAAAAGGACTGATCCTCTGTTAGGATAGAATGGTAATTTTCTGAAATGATCTGACAAAATTGGGAAGGACAACAGTTGCCTCTGAGGTCTTCTGGAATGTCTGCTGGATTCCCAGACTGGGTAACAGCAGAAGAGGCCAGAGAGCAAAAAGATGGAACAGCGAGGATTTCAGGGGTGGATCCAGAATGTAAACATGACTGTGTGTCCAGCACACTACAATAAAAGTGAAATTCTACCCTAGGGAGACACTCCTTCACTAAATTCTGCAGCCTGTATTAAAACTGAGTGTATTTGCATATTTTCTTCTGAATTTGCATAATATATTCTGTCATTATTTTTTTATTTCACATAACTGCTTTTCCTGGCCACAGGGAGTTCTTCAGGCCAAGGTTGCCCCACCTTCTGACCCCCGGGATTTTGCTATCCCCTGGCTGCTGAGAGGCCAACAGGCATGGTCCCCACACTATGAAGCATATTTTTGCAAACCATAAGGCTGGTTGTCTGGGTTGTGGTTTTTTGCATGTTAGCTGAGATTCCCAGGACACTGAACTGCAAATAATTGGGTGTTAGAACAAATTAAACCAGAACTGTCACTAGAAGCTAAAATGATGAAACTGAGGTTATCATACTTTGGACACACAATGAGAAGCCATGATTCACTAGAAAAGATAATAATGCTGGGAAAAACAGAAGGGAGTAGAAAAAGAGGAAGGCCAAACAAGAGATGGATTGATTCCATAAAGGAAGCCACAGACCTGAACGTACAAGATCTGAACAGGGTGGTTCATGACAGATGCTCTTGGAGGTCACTGATTCATGGGGTCGCCATAAGTCGTAGTCGACTTGGAGGCACATAACAACAACAACAAATTGGAGGTTACTGATTCATAGGGTCGCCATAACTCGTAATCGACTTGAAGGCATATAACAACAACAAAACTTTCTATAGGATACTGAAGTTATAGGCGGTAGGGATGGGTGGCTCTGATGTCAGTGGGGCAGTGAATCCACTCCGGGACAGCTTCTTGAAAGTTTGTACCTTGGTCAGCTTCTTTAAAGTTTGGACTAAAACCTGGAGTGGTTAGAGTTCTCTAACATTGCAGCCACAAGTCTCCACTGATTATAGAATGTCTGTTACATATTAGGATTGTTTAAAATTACATTTTGTGTGTGTGCATGCTTAATGTCTCTTCCTTTGCCTCACACTGACATGTATGAGCGAATCAAATCAGCCTGTATGCTGGGTTCATGGCATATCCAATGCTGATGTCCATCTCTGCTCCCCTAATGGACTTTCGGGCCCAGGGCTGTTATTTCCTTGTAATGGTGTGTGTTTTATTCTTCAATCTTTCCCCCCTTTCCTTCAGAGACCTGCTTTTTAAAATGCACATCATAACTTCGGGGTGTGCGTGCATGTGTGTGTGGTGGTGGTGGTACTGGAAATTGCAGCAATCAGAAAAAGCCTTGCTATTAGCAGCATCTGGGCCTCTGTTTTTCCTAAGAGTGGACACTTTTTGTGTGTGTGAAACAATTACTGCTAATAATGAGCTAGGAGAGACTGGCCTCTAAAAGCACTTTAGCACAGCAATTCAGAGACTGTCATCGCAGCTCCCTCCCCCTTTCCCTTCTCCTCCCCTACCCGGAGACAAGAGCCTCATAAGGCTGCCCTGAATGGCATCCATTCCAATCTCTTTAAAAGAGAAGGGTTCTCTTTCTCCACCGGAGGTTAACGATTGACCAGGGAGACCCTGAAATCTTTTGTTCATGGAAGTTCTTCATGACATAAATCCTCCATTGCTCCCTCAGGGTACTCTGGAGCTGAAAGGCAGGGGGAGAAACCTCAAGAAAAGTCTTCTAGCACAACTTGGCTTCCAAACGTTTAAACCCGCATTCTCCTGATTCAGTATTTCCCCACTGTTAACCAATTACGGATAGGAACACAGGATGCTACCTTATACCTTATATCATTGGCCCATCTAGGCTCAGTAATGTCTACACTGACAGGCAGTGGCTCTCCAGGATTTCAGAGCCAGCCCTTCCTGGAGATGCCAGGGATTGAACTTGGGATCCTTTGCAAGGAAAGTAGATGCTCTGCCATTGAGCTATGCCCCCCCCCCCCGGTTTTTTAAAACAACAGCAGGAGCAGAGGGGAGCACAATCCCATCTCCTTATCCTTCACAGGCGGTTTTGTTGCGCTACTCATGCCTGATGGGAGAAGAACAGGCAAGGCTGCCAACTTTTGACCAACGTCTGCTCCTGTGCTTTGAATGGTAGCTTTATCTACAGACATTCACGGGTGATGGTGCTTATTGTCAGGTTGTGAAAAGATCCACGGGAGCATTTTATATGGTCAGTTGGCAACCTGGGAGGAAGGGGAGCTAAATGGCTTCATTCAGTTCCTTGGGGAATCACCACGTGCGATCACACGCAGCTCAGCAAACTGCAGCTGTGGAAAGGGAGGGCATGGATGATGCTCCTGGTGCACATAGTATATAGTATACAGTAGGAGTCTGCATTTGCTCTGGGAGGCAATTTGCCTGTGATGATCTCAGTACGCAGCTTTTAACAACATAGGGTGGTAGAAGATTATGTCGTACTCAGAGTAGAACCACTGAAATCAAGTGAGTCATGACCAACTTGAGCCCATTGATTTTGATGGGTCTACTTTGAATATGACTTAGTCAGAGATACCACACATAATATATAATCCATTGGGCCATATTTATAATGATTGACGTAAGCATAAATAGGGAAGAGCCATGGCATTGGTAGAGTATCTGCTTTTCATTCACAAGGTTCCTGGTTCAGTCCCTGGTATCTCCAGGTAAGGCTGGGAATGTCCCATGCCTGGAACCCTGGCGAGCTGTTGCCAGTCGGTATAGACAATACTGAGCTAGGCCACATTCACACCATACATTTATTCCACTGTTATTCCACTTTAAACAGTCATGGGTTCCCCCAAAGAATCCTGGGAAGTGTAGTTTGTGAAGTGTCCTGAGAGCTGTTAGGAGACCCCCTACGTCCCTCACAGAGCTAGACTTCCCGGAGTTCAATGGGGAAGAGAGACTAACAATCAGTTTCTGCATATATGAGAAAATACGTTAAAATTATGGTACAGATGGTGTTGGACCCCAGTACTATTAGCACATTTTGTACATGAAGTTTCCACAACCTGCTGGCATAACTGTGGGCAAAGAGATACTTGTTCTCATGTATGGTGGACCAGTCTGAAGGTTGTAACTTTCTGGGGAAAAGTGCAACAAGGAACCTCTTTGATATTGAAAGAACCCATTAACTTTACACCTCAGTTAATGCTATTATCTGTCTTTGAGGGTCCAAATTTTGATATTAAGTCTACAGAGCTGCTTACATTTCTTATGACAGCAGCTAGATTATCTATAGCACAGGAAAGGAAATCTCTTTAGACTAATTAAATTTGGCATTATTGTATGGAAAATTGCCGTGGCTGAAAAAAATTACACACCAAGTTAGTCTAATGAGAGACAGGTAAACCACAGGATTTTTATCTAATACGGCATACGTTTATATACAAACCAGAATGATATGCATTATCTCCATCTTCAGCAGCCCTGAATATATGGAAATCAAAAGACAAAGAGCAACAATAGTAACAAAGGTTTTGAAAATTGTGTTTTAAATTGTTTTTATAAGATCTGTTTTCAATTGTATTTGTTTTAATGTTTTTAGTTACTGTAAACCGCCCAGAGAGCTTCGGCTATGGGGCGGTATACAAGTATAATATAATATAATAAATAAATAAAATAGCTGCTTTCTCTGATTTATTCTTGTAATTAGATGACATTTTGTTGGGTGCCTGGTCCTTCCCTCCACCCCACAGGTTACTTTAAAATGGAATTAAGATTGATTAAGAAAATGGATTGTTTCCTGGATAATTCATTCAACCATAGATATTAACAGAAGACTCATGGATCTTCCTGTACTGCATTTATAGTTTGCAACACAATAACTTTGCATACACAAGTATGGATAGCTCACCCCCACCCCATCTCTTACTTAGGGAAGTAGAAATGCCAGTTTCTGTAGTACTAGAGCACTTATATATTATTTCAAGCTGGCCAGGAAGAAAAACTGCTCTTGGCATAATGACACATGGCACAGAGAAGTTGTGCATTAAATGCAGCTTCATTAAAATAAAATAAGAGGCTTGGTGATCCATGAGCTAAGGAGCTTGTGCTCCTGATTTTAGATGAGTTGGAAGTGTTTGTGCATCACAGTTCAAGACAAAAGCTAAACAGGGAAGGACTATGACCCCATCTCCAACATATATTGATACCACTTGGAATGATTGTTAAACCACTCTGGGAACCGTAGCTCTGGAAGGGGAACAGGCATCTCCTAACAACTCTTGGTACCCTTAACAAACTACAGTTCCCAGGATTCTTTGGAGGAAGCCATGGCTATTTAAAGTGGAACAATAGCATTTTAAATTTATGATGCAGATGGGGCACAGAGAAGAAAGACAAGAATTCCGTGGAGGCTAGTGCTCATTAGAACTGATAGGCTGGAAGGCAGAGAGGCCAACAGTAGGTGGCAGCAGAGCAAATGAATGGTGGAGCCAATCAGTTTTGCTTTTGTCTTTGTCCTTGTCCAGTTTTGCAAAGGCAACACTGAGACTAAGGAGGAGGAGGAAGTTGACAGCCAGTGTCACCCCCTGGATTGGTTTCAAGTAAGGAGGTAGGTAGGTGAGGGCTGACTGAAAGCAGACTGATCATGGTGGGGCAGTGTCTCACTTGCTCTAATGGATGAGCCACCACTGTGTGAATGTCTACTGGAGTTGTTGTTGTTATATTATTATTATTTATTACATTTGTATACCGCCCCATAGCCGAACCTCTCTGGGCGGTTTACAACAATTAAAAACATTAAAAACAAATATACAAATGTAAAAACACAATTTTTGAAAAGCAATGTAGAAACCCATGCTAAAATGCCTGGGAGAAGAGGAAAGTCTTGGCCTGGCGCCGAAAAGATAACAGTGTTGGCGCCAGGTGCACCTCATCAGGAAGATCATTCCATAATTTGGGGGCCACCACTGAGAAGTGAACTGTCTTGAACATTTGGAACAGAAGAATCTAAGATGAGCCTGTCTGGATCAGATCTGCTGGTTTCTCTAGTCCGGCATCCTTGCTCTCCACAGTAGTCAACAAGATGCCTCCAGACTGGGAGCAGACCAAAGGCTCATCTGGCTCATTATGTTGATGCCCCTGGGAAGCCCACAAGCAGGGCCTGGGGGCAATTGTTTACTGCCTCCAGCAACTGATATTCAGTGGCTCTGAACATGGAAGCCAATGTATACATTATTAATCAAAGGACTCTGTAAGCACTGTACATCATGGAACTGTAGATATAACACAGCTAAAATCCATCAAAACTATTAAAATGTACATAAAATAATTGTCATTAAAACACAGATATAATCATCAGAACTTTTATTTAACAAGATTTATATGCCGCTTAATCATAAAAAACCTTTAAGAGGCTTCCTTAAACAATATAAAGTATGCATTTAAAATACCAATAAAATCAAATGATAAATGATTACAGTTGGAGTGTTTGTGGAGTATGTATGACTGTGTGAATGTGAATATGAAACTGGGTCTTAATTTATATTGATTTAGTTTAAGTTAATTGAATTATTTTAATTAATTACAGCTGTACAGGATACGGAGGCAGGTCTCCGGACTGATTTTATCAGGGTGGGTGGCCTGTTGACTGTGATAGGGATAGAGGCATGTGCAAGCTGGGGAGGGAGGTGGGGGGCCAAGTTATAGGAAGTTTGGGCGGCAGGCGCTGGAAGGGTGCTGCTAGCAGACCATGCCGGAATAGGGGAACATGGGATAGATGCATTATATCTATCCCATGTTCCGGGTCTGCTCAGAACCAGACGAAAACTGGGGGACGCAAGGTTCCTTCCGACATAAGAACATAAGAACATAAGAAGAGCCTGCTGGATCAGGCCAGTGGCCCATCTAGTCCAGCATCCTGTTCTCACAGTGGGCAACCAGGTGCCTGGGGGAAGCCCGCAAGCAGAACCCGAGTGCAAGAACACTCTCCCCTCCAGAGGCTTCCGGCGACTGGTTTTCAGAAGCATGCTGCCTCTGACTAGGGTGGCACAGCACAGCCATCACGGCTAGTAGCCATTGATAGCCCTGTCCTCCATGAATTTGTCTAATCTTCTTTTAAAGCCGTCCAAGCTGGTGGCCATTACTGCATCTTGTGGGAGCAAATTCCATAGTTTAACTATGCGCTGAGTAAAGAAGTACTTCCTTTTGTCTGTCCTGAATCTTCCAACATTCAGCTTCTTTGAATGTCCACGAGTTCTAGTATTATGAGAGAGGGAGAAGAACTTTTCTCTATCCACTTTCTCAATGCCATGCATAATTTTATACACTTCTATCATGTCTCCTCTGACCCGCCTTTTCTCTAAACTAAAAAGCCCCAAATGCTGCAACCTTTCCTCGTAAGGGAGTCGCTCCATCCCCTTGATCATTCTGGTTGCCCTCTTCTGAACCTTTTCCAACTCTATAATATCCTTTTTGAGATGAGGCGACCAGAACTGTACACAGTATTCCAAATGCGGCCGCACCATAGATTTATACAACGGCATTATGATATCGGCTGTTTTATTTTCAATACCTTTCCTAATTATCGCTAGCATGGAATTTGCCTTTTTCACAGCTGCCGCACACTGGGTCGACATTTTCATCGTGCTGTCCACTACAACCCCGAGGTCTCTCTCCTGGTCGGTCACCGCCAGTTCAGACTCCATGAGCATATATGTGAAATTAAGATTTTTTGCTCCAATATGCATAATTTTACACTTGTTTATATTGAATTGCATTTGCCATTTTTCCGCCCATTCACTCAGTTTGGAGAGATCTTTTTGGAGCTCTTCACAATCCCTTTTTGTTTTAACAACCCTGAACAATTTAGTGTCGTCAGCAAACTTGGCCACTTCACTGCTCACTCCTAATTCTAGGTCATTAATGAACAAGTTGAAAAGTACAGGTCCCAATACCGATCCTTGAGGGACTCCACTTTCTACAGCCCTCCATTGGGAGAACTGTCCGTTTATTCCTACTCTCTGCTTTCTGCTTCTTAACCAATTCCTTATCCACAAGAGGACCTCTCCTCTTATTCCATGACTGTTATGTAATGCCAGGTCTGTAACGCAGAAGACCTCACTCATCCACGACATGATCTTGGATGGGCGGGCAGACCTGGCATGCATTACGGAGACTTGGCTGGACGAAGCCTCCGCTCCCATTCTTGAGGCCATGTGTCCACCGGGTTTCCGTTGCGCACAGCAGCCGAGGGTAGGAAGGCGGGGAGGGGGCGTGGCAGTCATCTATCGAGAGTCCTTGGTTTTTGCCAGACCTCCTCTTCATAGGACCCAATTTGTTGATTGTATGTACTGGAGGTTGGGCCCGAAGGGCAGTTTAGGGATCCTGCTGGTGTACCGCCCACCCCGCTGCACAGCAGACTCCCTGGCCGAGGTGCTGGAGGTGGTCTCGGCTGTACGGGCGTTGTCCCCAGAATTGTTAGTGCTGGGTGACTTTAACGTGCATGCTGAGACCACTCTCATTGGAGCCCCTCGGGATTTCCTGGAAACCATGGCTTCCTGGGAACTGCACCTTAGTAATATTGGGCCTACCCATGTAGCCGGTCATACTCTTGACCTTGTGTTTGTCCTGGGAGAGGAGAGAAGTGGTCTGAAATTGGGAGTGGTTTATTCCACCCCTGTGTCATGGTCAGATCACTACCTGGTAAACATGAACTTCTCGATACCATGCCCCCTCCGCAGGGGTGAAGGACCTATTCAAATGGTCCGCCCCAGACGCCTGATGGATCCGGATGGATTCCTGACTGCGCTTGGGGAATTGGAACCTGCTGAAGGTCACCCGGTCGAAACCCTGGTGAAGGAGTGGAATGATGGTATCACCAGGGCATTAGACCGGGTGGCTCCGAAACGTCCTCTCCCCCTGAATAGAACTCAGCTAGCACCATGGTATACACCGCGGTTGCGTAGTCTGAGACAGGAGGTGAGACGACTAGAACACCGGTGGCGGAAACCCCGCTCCGAAGATGTCCGGACACAGGTTAGAGCAGCAGTAGCTGCCTACCAGGTGGCAATAAGGGCAGGAAAGAAGGCTTTCTTTGCTGCCTCTATTGCGTCTGCGGAGTGCTGTCCCAGGAGGCTGTTCCAGGTGGTCCGAAGCCTGGTCGGTCCAGTTGCTCAGGAACCCTTGGAACAGTCAAAGGCCTCCTGTGACATATTAGCAAAGCACTTCGCTGATAAAATCGAACACTTATGGAGCTCGATTCCGTGCGCCGTGGATACAGTGGATGAACCAGAGTTGGCCAGTTGCACGCTGTTGGGATTGGTTTCAGCTTCTCCCTTCTGAGGATGTGGACAAGGTGCTCACAACTGTGAAGCCTACCACTTGTCTAACTGATCCTTGCCGATCGTGGCTCCTTATGAGCTGCAGAGAGAAATTGGGCGAGGGGATCAAAGCGGTGGTAAACGCATCCTTGAAAGAGGGTGTGATGCCATCAGCCTTCAAGGAGGCAATTATAAAGCCCATCCTGAAGAAGCCCTCCTTGGATCCCCAAGTTTTTAATAACTTCCACCCAATTTCGAATCTACCATTCTTGGGCAAGGTCATTGAGTGAGTGGTGGCCAACCAGTTGTCAGCACACTTGGATGAAACGGATTACTTGGATCCATACCAATCGGGTTTCAGGACTGGTCACGGAACTGAAACAGCCTTGGTCGCTCTGGTAGATTTGAGGAGGGCATTAGATAGGGGAGAATTCTCCTTTCTTGTCCTCCTCAATCTCTCAGCGGCTTTTGATACTGTCGACCACAGTATCCTTTTACATCGCCTGGAGGGATTGGGAATTGGAGGTACTGTATTGCAGTGGTTCCATTCCTTCCTCTCCGATAGGTTTCAACAGGTAGCATTGGGGGAGGAGGTTTCAGACCCTTGGCCTCTCAATTGTGGTGTGCCACAGGGTTCTATCCTCTCTCCCATGCTATTTAACATTTATATGAAGCCGCTGGGGACAATCATTAGGAGATTTGGGCTGCAGTGTCACCAATATGCAGATGACACTCAGCTCTATCTCTCGTTTAAATCTTCACCAGAGTCGGCTGTGGAGACCTTGTCCAAGTGCCTGGAATCCGTGAGTGGATGGATGGGAAGGAACAAGCTGAAACTGAACCCCGATAAGACCGAGGTGCTGCTCGTGGGGGACAAAAAAAGGTTGGGAGATGTTGACTTGAAGTTCAATGGGGTGACTTTACCCCTGAAGGACCAGGTCCGCAGCCTTGGGGTGGTACTTGATTCCAGGCTGTCCATGGAAGCTCAGATTTCGGCAGTGAGCCGGGCAGCCTGGTATCAACTACACCTCATACGAAGGCTGCAACCCTACGTTCCTGTTCATCAGCTCCCACTGGTAGTACACGCCCTGGTCACCTCTCGACTGGATTACTGTAACGCACTCTACGTGGGGTTACCCTTGAAAACGGTCCAGAAACTTCAACTCATACAAAATGCGGCGGCTCGACTACTTATGAACAGTCGCCGCCGGGATCACATCACACCAGTGTTGTTCGATCTACACTGGCTTCCAGTTGTTTTCCGGGCCCAATTCAAGGTGTTGGTATTAACCTTTAAATCCCTATACGGTATCGGCCCAGTTTATCTCACGGAGCGCCTTCAACGCCACCAATTATGCCGCCCGACAAGATCAGCCACACAGGGCCTTCTCTCAATCCCGCCGACAAAAACAGCTAGATTGGCGGGTACTAGAGAGAGGGCATTCTCAGTGGTGGCCCCCACCCTCTGGAACTCCCTCCCACAAGATCTCCGGCACACCTCTTCCCTAAATACATTTCGTAAAGCTTTAAAGACCTGGCTCTTTCAACAGGCCTTTGGGATTTCCGGGGAGGATTAATTACTGAGACTGAAATGCCTCCTACCCTGTTTTAATGTTATTGTCTGCTGCTGTATTGTTTTTACACTGTTTTTATATTGTACCATTGTATTTATCATATTGTGTTTTAACTGCCTTGTACGTCGCCTAGAGTGGCCGTTGGCCAGATAGGCGACACAGAAATTAAATTTATTATTATTATAAAAGCAAGTACACACACACACACACACACACACAAATAAAATTACATGTTAAAATTGTATACCTGGTAGGCTTGCCTAAACAAAGTTTTTAGGAGGGGCTGAACACAAAATTACTGTTGTTGCTTCTGCTGTTGCTATGATGACGATGGTGATGATGATAATGAAGAATTTATATCCCACTTGAAGGAGCCCAGGGCAGCCAACACATCACCACAATAAAGTCATAGAATGCTTTTTAAAAAGCATTCCACAAAAACACCTGCCTGGTATCAATGGGCAGAGTGTTTCAGAGTGTAGGTCCTGCCACAGTGAAGGATCAATTCTTTGCAAGTGTGGAACAAACATTATGTGGCACTTGTAAAAATCAAAACAAAAAAAGGGGGAGTATCAACTTGAGACCAGAATTTTCTGTGGATACGTTGTAAGAACAAGCGTAATTTGTTATTATTTAGACCTCTTTGATCCAGAATTTGTTGGGGTGAAGGAAGAGAATGGTGTTTGCAGCTCCTGACAGAGAGTCCTCTGAAATGCGCTGAGCTTAATAAACTGCCCATTACCAGTAGTGCTGGAGCATGCCTCCTTTTTCTTTCATTATCTTAGTGCTTCCGCCACCCTTTGTGCTTAGCCTGCAGTTGTGAAAGTGCCAGTTCTGCAGATCAAAGGGGTCAAGTGGGCATATGTGGGATAAATAAACTGGTCCCAAGCTGCTGAGGGCTTTGTATCATAATAGTCAGTGGTGTCTTCTGGCTCCATGTCAGTGGGCAGTGGAATCTACTCCAGGTTTTCGTCCAAACTTTCAAGGAGCTGCCCAAGGTGTGCACCTTGGACAGCTCCTTGAATGTTCGGACAAAAACCTGGAGCAAATGCCACTGCCCCACTAACATGGAGCCACTAGACACCACTGGCTGTAGGAATCTGCCACTTTTTGCGTACTTTCCATTGAGAAGTATGAACACATGTGGAGCTCTGCATGGATTGGCTCAAAAATTAAAATACCAGTTCATAAGGTTCATATCAATCCAGCTCATATTTAAAGACAAATTTATCTAATCCTCATTTTCCAAAACAATAAACAAACTCAAACACAGCCTTCCTTCAAAAGAATCGCTTCTCCGAATCTTGCAGTGCATTTTTCCTGCTAAGTAATGCACATAAAACGCATATACTAGGGTAAGATGTGCATAAAATGCATATATTAGTGAAAATAACGTATAAAATGTGTTCTTTTAGGGAAAACAGTTTTACAAAAATGTGTATATTAGGCAAAAATGCATACAAAATTGGGAGAACATTGGACTAAAAAGCTGATGAATTTTCATGAGGGCTTAAAATAAATAAATAAATTACAAACTGATGCAGAGAACTGAACTGAAGTTTGGAAAAAACTGAAACTGTCCAGTTGGCCCATCCCCTAGATGTATTTCCGGACTGTCACAAGAAAAGTGTGTGTTTGTTTCGTGTGGTGGTGGTGGGGATATGCACGCCAAAAGCCGGCCTGACCCGGAAGTGTGCAGTCTTGCAGCCGGGGTGCTCTGTCTCTCTTATCTTCCGCCCAATATCAGAACATACAAAACAGGCAGCTGCTTGGAACAGGGCCGTCTGCTATAGAGAGAGGGCAAGAGGGCAGGGAATAAGTTATTTACTCTTCACAATGAACAGACGCCTAAACAAAATGAAGTCGGAAGCTGTTTGGGGAATATTAGAAGAAGGAGGTGGATGGCAGAGTGGGGAGTCAGTAAATGGATTAGAAATGCAGCCTGCCTCAGCCTGGCTTTTAACCAATGCATGCGGGGAGAATAGGCAACGAAATATTTCTCTAATTACATTACAGATGCTCAAATTAGGTTGATTAAAAACTTTCTCTTTCTTTCTGTCCCCCTCTATCTTCAAAAGAAAAAATATCTGCTGTGAAATTTAATTTTGAATGGGAAAGTTAGGACAATTATCAGATCCCCCCACCTCCCACCACCATTATTCTGACATTTCATGTTGCACATTGCACTATTTCTCTCCTCTTTCATCTCCTCTTTTTCTGCTCTCTTCCACTGCAATCTCTCTCTGGAAAGTGTTCTTTTAAATGCGCAAATATATCCTAATCTGCCTTTACATTACACGACTGCCCAAGTGGAATAAGCAAATACAGGCTGGCGACTTAGAAAGAATGCTAACGAGGGTGTTTTTCTGCTTCTTTTTAATTCCTTTCCGAAATGACCACTTTCTCCTTAGCATGACACCACCGTCTGAAGGGCAAACCTCCAGTTTGAAGAGAGATGCCGTGATGACTTTTGATACTTCCATTAGAGACGGACGTAGCAATCAACCCAGACGGTGTTGCATCTGGCGCCTTTTGAAAGGTGAGAATCTGTGTGCGTGTGTGTGTAGACTAATGCTTCCTAACTGTCCTCCTCTTCTTAAATATATGCTTAGTAATTATATTACAGAGAATAGATAGGGGCATATTATTTACAGAACCTGTTCTCATAATACAAGGTCTAAAGGACACCCATAGTACTTCAGATAGCTATTTGGATTCAAGACACCTAGCACAGATTGGCAAGTGCCCCTGTGTTTTTGTCCCCTTCGTTTGCTGTAAAATGTGCCTTGACTCACTCACATGAGCCACCTAAACCTAGTTGCACTCTGCAGCCCCAGTGAACTGGCACGACTTGTTTGAGACTCCTCTCGGCTCATGATTCAATGTGCAATCAATTAAACTGTGGGTCAGGATGTGAGTAAATCCTTCATTGTTCTTCTGGCTTTCCCATGAATTCTGGTTTAACGAGAGGCCCATGCAGGCGTTTGTGTGAATACATGCGGGCTTAAAGTGGAGAGGGGGACAGGGGTGTACACACAAGCCCTGTCCCCAGCATCCTTGCATGCTCTGGCTCTACTTTATGGGTGGAGTGCAAAGCTCTAAAGGGAGATTCTATGCTCTGAGTTCCCATTGTCCACAGACTGGCAGTGGCCTCCCGGGGCTTCAGAGTTTCCCAGGCTTCCTTGGATACACCAGGGATTGAACCTGGAACTTTTTGTGGGCAAAGTGTGTGCTCTACTACTGAGGGACAGCTAGGGATGGATGGTTCTGTCCCACTGTCAAATCACATTGCCACTTGTGCACATCCTGTGAGAACAGGATGCTGTACTAGATTGACTATTGGTCTGATCCCGCAGGCTCTTCTTATGTCCTTATGAAAAGCCCTTCTGGATCAGACCAGTGGCCCATCTCATCCAGCGCCCTCTTCTCACAGTGGCCAACCAAATGCCTATGGGAAGCCTGCAAGCAGGAGTTGAGCGCAGTTGCAGTTTCCAGCAACTGGTGTTCAGAAGCATGTTCCCTGTGACCGTGGAGGCAGAGCATAGCTATTGTGGCTAGTAGCTATTGATAGCCTTATCCTCTATGAATTTGTCCAAACTTCTTTCAAAGCCATCCAAGCTGGTCTTCATTACGTCTTGTGGAAGCAAATTCCATAGTTTAACTATGTGCCATGTAGGAGGAGGAACAGAAGGAAAGCAGTATGCAACGCATAAGCAGAGAAAACATCCTGATAGCTGCCCTCTAAAGAGGTCCTTGGCATTCGGCTCCTATCAGCCCTGCTCTCTCCCCATGCCAAGACTTGGAAAGGGATCCTCCGAACATGGAAAAGGGCAGCAAAGAAGCTTCACTTGGAAGGCAGAAGTCAACAACAGAGTGCATAGGTGGACAAACAGAATACGTAACCCATTATCAATGCAATGAGACCCGACAGAGAATATAACAGGTGAAGAGCCCTGTTGGATTCGATGAAGGGTCCATAGTCTTCCGGCAACCTTTTTCCAACAGAGGCCACTTGAATGTATCCAGGATGCCCAAAGGCTGAGCCTGAAAGCATCAGTTCTCACCTGCTGTTTGTCCACAGCGTCTGATATTCAGAGATATGCTGCCTCTGGACATGGAGGTTCCATTTAATTATGATAACAGAAGAAGAGCCCTGTTGGAACAGACCAAAGGATGGACATAGGCAAAGCTTGAAGGTAACAGTTCTGCCCTGCTGTTTGTCCATAACATCCAGCACTCATCTGGTATTCAGAGATATATTGCATCTGAACATGGAGGTTCCATTTAGTTATCATAACCTGAGGTGTTGTGGCCAATTAGCATAGACAGTGCTGAGCTAGAAAGGCCAATGGTCTGACTTGGTATAAGCAATTGCTTCATGTTTCTTCCTGGCAAAGAGTTCATCACGTGACTGTAACTTCTCGTGCCAAAGAGGGCGAGACTGCAGCACCAGTATAGATAAGAACTTAAGAAGAGACCTGCTTGATCAGACCAAAGGCCCATCTAGTCTAGCATTCTCATTCTCACAGATGCCTACGGGAAGCTCCCACAAACAGAATGTGAGGGCAGCAATCCCCTCCCACTCATGATTAGGGTTGTCACAGCATCCAGAGAAAAACATCAAAGCAAGCAGAAATAGCTGCAGCTCACATGTTCATCTGCAGCAGGGCCAGTTCTAAAGGGCAGCCAGGTGGGGCACTGGCCTGATGGCCCCTGGAGCTACAGGGGGCCCTCCACTCTCCTTCCGCAGTCTGTGGAAGCATCCGCGGACCGCCATCCCCCCGCTATCCCCCCACTTTACCTACCTTTCCGTTGTTTTTTGCGGGGTGCAGATTTGCCATCAATAAAGTTGGTGGCCGAGGTTTCCTTAAGGGGCTGAAGCCTCTGCCGCCATCTTGGCTGATGGCACGCATGCGTGCTACACGCTCGCGTTGCTGCCATCAACAAAGATGGCGGCAGAGGCTTCAGCTCCTTAGGGAAACCTCGGCCACCATCTTCATTGATGGCAAACCTGCGCGTGCCAAAAACACAACGGAAAGGTAGGTGTAGTGGGGGGATGACGGGGGCCCGGAAGCTCCTGTCTTGCGGCCTGCAGATGCTTAAGTTCCGTGGATCGCGGAGGGGAGCGGTGGGGCCCAGGGCAGGCTGGTACCCAAGGGCCTGGCATGCCTGGGCCTGGCTCTGAAATTCTGCAGTCAAGTGAATATGATAGGTGTTGATCACATCTTGGATGCTGTCTTCTTTCAGTCTGCAAATGATACATAATTAATTGCCTTTTTTACATTGTTTTGATGTTTCCTTTACATTGAAATGAATATGTTACATAAGTTATATAAATAGTTAATTTTATTTATTTATTTATTGCATTTGTATACCGCCCCGTAGCCGAAGCTCTCTGGGCGGTTTACAACAACTGAAAACATTAAAAACAAATATACAAATTTGAAAACACATTTTTTAAAAAGCAATTTAAAAACACATGCTAAAATGCCTGAGAGAAGAGGAAGGTTGTGTAATTTACACTAAATAGGAGACTGAGATGAATAACATAGCATTTGGCAGAAATTTATCTGCAGCAGAATGGAAACAGCACTGATTGTGAAGAGTACAGGCCGGAAGAGAAACTGCTGCCTTCTTACATTCCTATGTGTGATCTTCATTGTAGCTTAACTATCAGTAAGTTTCTTCTTCAGGAATTTGTCACATAAAGATTAGGGTGGCAATTAGGTAGATCAGAGGATGGTATGCTAAGTATCTTGTACAAGTCCAAGCAAGGATGCCTGTGGCTGGGGATGGGGCAGAAATCCAATTTAACTCGCATGTAAAGCCGAATGTATCAGATTTGCATTTCCAAAAGTATATGAGAACTGAAACATAGCCATCGTTCAAAATTTGCACTTATCCAAATTTTGTGATGCAGTTCTCCAACCAAGCAATGTTTACTAAAGTGCATACACTAGGGGAAAGTGTGCATAAACATGAATATATGAATGAAAATTACATACAAAATCCATGCATTACAAATTGCTTGCAAAAATGTGTAAATTACTTAAAACTTTGTGCAAAACGCATCTATTAAAACAAATCCACACTTTAAAATGCTGAAGTGTTTTCGTAAGGACTGGAAAATTGCTGCGGAAATGTGGAGAACTGAATTTAAGACTGAAGAGATGAGAAATGGAGAGAACTGAGCTCGATTCAAGGTGCTGGTTTTGACCTATAAAGCCTTACACGGCTTGGGACCACAATACCTGATGGAACGCCTCTCCCGATACGAACCCACCCGTACACTACGTTCAAGATCAAAGGCCCTCCTCCGGGTGCCTACTCCGAGGGAAGCTCGGAGAATGGCAACAAGGGAGAGGGCCTTCTCAGTGGTGGCCCCCAAATTATGGAATGATCTTTCTGATGAGGTGTGCCTGGCGCCGACACTGTTATCTTTTCGATGCCGGGTCAAGACTTTCCTCTTCTCCCAGGCATTTTAGCATGTGTTCTATATTGTTTTAAATTTTTAAATTGTGTTTTAAATTGTTTTTAAAAGATGTATTTTAAATTGTATTTGTTTTTAGTTATTGTAAACCGCCCAGAGAGCTTTGGCTATGGGGCGGTATACAAGTTGAATGAATAAATAAATAAATTAGGCAGATCTTTCCATCTCTACATGTGGCAGATATTTTAGCGGGAGTACAAGGTGAAACTGCCGGTGTCCTACCTACCGACTCCCTTTTCCTGTCTGAATCCCCTTTAGAGTCCACAGCATTAGCTTCCTGACAGAGAATCTTGCTCAATGTTCCTGAGTGATGCCAAGCAGATGGCAAATCCATCTACAGAGGGAGCCAAAGCATGCTACATGGCAAATTTATAAAGCTCACAGAGTGATTTCAGCTCACTGTGGGAAGCTGATGCGAGGCCTTCAAAAGGACAGACGTTCCGCAACAGATTAGCAAGGGAAATGCAAATGGCTGCCAACTACCCATGGGGTTATGGATCCTGGTGTGATATTGTCATGCCAAAACTGAATCACGGAAGTTGCATGCAGTTTTGCGACACCAGCCAGCCAATAAATGCAAATATGCTTGATTTGCATGATATACTGAGATTCCTGGGCAAATAATTTTTTTCCCCACGTCTGGAAATTCAGACTACCCTGCCTCAAATATATTCATTGAAACACTTCTGTTGAATCTGGGTAAAAGTTTTCAGTAAGTATTCAGAAATCAGCAGCTGATATTTATTTCATTTCATGAGTGAAGTTGCCGTGTGATTATTTAGCCAGGGAAACAGGGAGTCTGAAAGTTAAGTTTTGATGGAGATATTGAATGTAGACCAAGGCCTCTAACTCATCAGTAAAGCACATGCTTTGCATACTAAAGGTCCCAGATTCAGGTGGGACTGGGAAAGACTCATGTCTGAAACCTTGGAGAGTCATTCCCAATCGGTGCAGACCAGGAATAGGAAACTGGCTACCCTCCAGATGCTTTGGACTACAATTCTCAGAAGCCCCACGTAGCATAGCAAATGGTCAAGGATGATGGGATTTGTAGTCCAGAACTTCTAGAGGGCACCATGATGTACTGTAGTTAAACAATACTCGGCTTGATGGTGAAATGTTTTGCACCAGCGGAACATTGTTGCACAAGAGAATGTGTAAGTAGCTGGCTGCTGACTTTGTTTGCTAACAGATTGCACAATCTGTTGTGCAATGAGCTTCCACTAGTGCAATTGTTGCCTCGGATTCTATTGTTGTGCAACATTAAAACTCACCCTTGGACTAGCAGAGACGCAATGCTGGATAGAACCCTATATTTTAATTTTGGTATACTAGGGGCTGCTGCCCCTACTCACTTCACTCACCAACCCACCCATCGCCAAAGCTCCCCCACTCCCGTTGGGTAACAAAGTTTTCCCCTTTACCCCCATGCTTCACCAAGGCCCCCTTCCCCTCATGGGTTGCAAAAGGCTCCCCCTTTCCCCCAAGAGTTGCCCAAGCACCCATGCCCCTCTGAAGGGGTCATCAAAGCTCTCTCTTCCCCCAAGGGTCAACAAAGGCCCCCCTTCCCACCCATGAGTCACCAAAGGCTCCCCTTTATGTCTCCAAAGCTCCCCCTTCTCCCCCATGTGTTGCCTAAGCTCCCCCCACCTCCACTGATCACCAAATCTCCCATTCCCCCCTCTCCCCATGGGTTGCCAAAGTTCTCCTGCCCCCCACAGATCACCGAAGCTCCCCCATCCCCCACTGGCTGCCTAAGCTCCTCTACTGCTGCACCCCTACACTGGTCGCCAAAGCTCCCCACATGGGTCACCAAATCCAGCCTCCCACTCACCTGCCAAGTCCCAGGACCAGGCCACAGCCCTCTCACCCACTGTGGCCTCTGCGCCCTCTGTGGTCTACGCATCCTCCTGCTGCTGTGTGGTTCGTGTGGCCTCCACCATGACAACCTCCATGGCCTCCACTGCCAGTTAGCCTGCCTGCTTGCTCAATGCTCTTTGCCGCCACGCCCTGCTCCGATTGCCATGCCACATGATGTCGTGACAGTGTGATGGCTTACATTTTATTATATAGGAAGATAAATCTGTCTTCCAATTTTGAAAGGAGTGAGGCTTCCATTCATCCTTTCCCTGATCCTGGTCCCAGACTATTAAGAGATTTAATTCAATTCAAAAACATTTATTGTACTAGCCAAAGACCATGACAAATGCATTAAAATGTGAAATTTAAATGTCGGTGCCAGCCCTTCGAACTGACCCAGGAAACAAGCAGGTAGACCAATGAAGCATTAGTACAAAGAGTAATGGGAACTAACTTGCTAGCTCCAGGTAACAAAGCAATGGATGCCTTTTGGACTGTCTGAGCTGTCTCCCAAGGCAATCCGACAGCGGGCATATAATAGAGCTTGGAAAAGTTACTTTTTTGAACTACATCTCCCATCAGCCCCAGCCAGCATGGTGGCTCATGGTGGTTGTAGTTCAAAAAAGTAACTTTTCCAAGCTCTGTTATAGTAACCAAATCTAGATGTTCTGGATCAATGGTTTCCAAACTTTCCCCCCCATGGACCACTTGAAGATTGTTGAGGGTCTTGGTGGACCACTTATTGTTTTTTGTGCCTGTTATAGCAATAGCCGTGCACTGTGCTAGATGCTGCATGCCTTTGAATTGTATTTTTTATTGCTTTTCTGTTTCTTCTGTTGTATTTTAACGTGTTACAGTTTGCATTCCATACAATTCAACTTGTATACAATAAAACGTAATCGAAGAAATAAATAAAGCCATTGAAATACAACTGAAAACCAATAATGCTGACATGCCACAGACTATCTGAATAACCACAGACCCTAGTTTGGGATCCCCTGTACTAGATCAGCCTTCTCCAACCATTGGTCCTGCTGGCATGGCATGAATTGTAGGGTGCCAGGAAGGTATTATTTGGGGAAGGCTACTCTAAGGCAGGAATGATTTTAATGACAGTTTTGTTTCAATTAAAAAAAAAATGCTTCATCTTAAAAAAAAAGTATATGAAAGAGTAAACCCAGGAAACGACTCCTCGTAATACAAAACTGTGTTCCAAATCCATTGGGATATAATCTCCTGGAGGAAACTTTGGCTGCAACAGGAAATTGAAATGGAAATGGACTGCCTTCAAGTCAATCCCGACTTATGGCGACCCTATGAATAGGGATTTCATGGTAAGCGGTATTCAGAGGGGGTTTCCCATTGCCTCCCTCTGAGGCTAGTCCTCCCCAGCTGGCGAGGGCCTGCTCAGCTTGCCACAGCTGCACAAGCCAGCCCCTTCCTTGTCCGCAACTGCCAGCTGGGGGGCAACTGGGCTCCTTGGGACTATGCAGCTTGCCCACTGCTGCACAGGTGGCAGGGCATGCCACCCCTGAGCCACTCCCTGTGGGGTGATCTTTAGCTGGCCCTTGACACCCAGGAGACACGAGCAGGGATTTGAATGCACAGACTCTGCACTCCCAGCCAAGCTCTCCTCCCCACTGTGCTATACCAGAAATTAAGGATCTTTTAAAGGGAAAAGTTGGGAAATGCTTCTGTACCTCTCATATCACTTCTAATTACTTTCTCAGTCACTCTTTAAAATCTCCCCCCGCAAACACCCCCCTACTCAAGCGGTACAGGGATGCTGTCTTCTCCCAAAGGACTGCGGTTAAGCTCCTCAGGTCTGTCATTGATATGAGCATGGCTCCACTTTGCAGCGAAGGCTGAGTTCTCCCTAAGCTGATCTAATTAAAGGAGCAGCCCTCCTACAACAGTGGCTCAGCTGATTATCAGCACGCCATATGGCCCCGGAGACAGGGTGGTGGGTCAGGGGTGGAGGCTTGCTGGATGCTCCAAACTTCTGTCTTGCCCGAACAGCTTTTGATTTAAGGAGGGAGATAATCTTGTTGTCGTCTGTGGTAACATGGAAGGCCATGAATAAAGTTTCCTCAGCAACCCTTTGAAATGTCAAAGGTTCACAGAGGAGACCCCCCCCCAATCCACTTCAGGATGTTTAACGGGCTCACTAGAGAATCTTCACCATCTGCAGTGGGCCCTCAAAAGTGATCTTGAATGTGCTCAGGGGCTTAATGCAGGCAACAGTTTAATTTCATTAACATTTTAATGAGGTGGCAGATTCAGAGTGGGAGAGCAAGAAGAAAGAGGGGCTTGAGGGGAAGGGTCTGTGAGTGTGAGTAACACGGCAGTGATGCCAGAGCAATGAATTGTGGGTGCATCATGCATCCTGAAAGCAACAGGATAACTTTCTCTTTTCTCTGATAAAGGCAAACACTCTACATGCGCGCTAGGATTCTTGATTGCATTAAAATTGCATGTTCCTGTGCTCCATGGCAAAACCAGAGGAGCCTCGGCATACACGGAGTTTTATGTGGCCATCAAAGCAATTGGGCTGTGGTTATGATCTAGAACAGAGAATCTTAACTTTTAGATGTTCTCTGAAGAGGCTTATAAATCTGTTTGCACAGTTCGTGTATTTGAGTGCTGATGCTGTGCCACTCTACCTTGCCTGTGACAAAATATCATGGATGTGCCTACTGTGTCTTGTTTAGTTTACAAGCATTAACTTTCAGAGGAGTGGAGGTTTTGCAAGGAGCTTTGCTTTGATTGGGCAGCTCAGGTTGTGCAAGGCTTAGTTTTATTAAATGATGGAGGTGTGAAGGAATTGTTTTGCTCTAGATTTTGTGACCTCTGAATTTTTACAGAATTGCAGCACGCATGCGTGCATACACACACAGAGGGACACTGTATGTAAGTTTGAAGGTGTAAAAAGTGCAAAACAAATAGTAATTTCAGAACCACTCCTGTAAATTGCCTATAAATGGAGGCATTGGCAAGACTGAGTGAAAGGGAATAGTGGTATCATTTGTATATTTTAACTTTATCAAAAGATTTGTATCCTGTCTTTCTGTCCCATAGTGTGGGATCAGCAAGGTAGCCATCTAATGACCAGAACTGAAAACACTGCAGATAAAGTTACATTAAAAGAAAACAAACACCAGAATGGTCAACATCACAGAGTCCATGAACAACAAGAGGACATGGTTTCAGTTATTTTCTATCCCAAACTCATGTCTGAACAGGGCAGGAAGATCGTTATCTGAACTCCAAGTATTAACAGGGTGGGGGACAAAGGGGCCTTCTGGTGGAAGGAGTTCCAGAGTCTAGGTGCCACAACTGAGAAGGCCGTGATCTGTCTACCCACCTGCTGGACCTTTGTTGCTGTTGCAATATGAAGCAGGGCATCCCCGACAGATCTAAGTGTGTGAGCAAGAGAGGTAACTCTTTAAATATCCTGGTCCCAAGCTATTAAGAGTTTTAAGGTAGCGACCAGCACTTTGAACTGGGCTGAGAAATTAACTGGGAGCCAGTAAAGCCATCAACGTGATTTCACATGACATTGGCACAGGCCAAAATCCACAATGAACTTCTCCTATATCATGGGTGGGTAACCTCTGGCTTGGGGGCTGAATGTAGTTCTCCAGGTCTCTCTATCCAACCCTCAAGACTCTTCCCCAGGCCATGCCCTCTGCCTAGATCACCAGGAATCAGTGATCAGTCTCTGGCCTGACATCTTAGATAATGTTGGGCATGAGAAAGTTCAGGCCATAGTCCCAAGGAAGGAGAATCAGGAACGGACGTCAGTGTGTGCTCCTGATTCTTCCTTTGCGTCCCATCTTGATTTGAAGCCACACATGCAAAGGACCATGGGGAAGGGCTATAGCTTAGTGGCCGAGCCTCTGCTTGACATGAAGAAGGTCCCATTCAGTCTCTGGCATTTTCAGGTACGGCTGGCAATATCTCCTGCCTGAAGCCCTGGAATGCCACCGCCAGTCAGTGTCGACAATACTGAGCTAGATGGACCAATATTCTGACTTGGTATAAGGCAGTTTCCAATGCTCCTTTGGTCCTAACCTGTTCCCCCCCCCCTCCTTTGCAGCCAGGATTTGAATTCCAAGGAGGAATTCAGAACGCACTGATTCTTTCCTTTGAAGTTCTGTCACCTGATGTCATGGTGATGTCAGGTGATTGACAGGTGGGTGACCATGCCCACCGGTTGAAGTGGACTACAGTGTTGCCCTGGGCTCCTTCTGGGATGAAGGGTGGGATATAAACTACTACTACCACTACTACTACTACTACTACTACTTCTACTTCTTCTTCTTCTTCTGGATCTGGTCTACCAGCCAGAACCAGTTCCCCATCCCTGCCTTAGGCAAAGTCACCTAACTATTCAGAGTCACCTAAACAAGGCCTTCATTTTGGAAAGTGAATCTGAACCTACAAAAGTAAACAATATCTTATAAACATTCTACCAGTATGAAAAGCCAAGAGAGGCAAGTCTTGGTACATGGACCCTTTCATTTCCATTCCGGCTAAGTCACATGCACAACAAAAACAACATTTTAATTTAAATTCAATTTCTGATTCCACATGCATTTGCAGGCACTGCCACAGAGCGAGGATTTCATTAAAGGGTTTAATAGATTTTATAAGAGTTGTCAGATCCAAAAAGGTTATGGAGCAAATGCATTCTCTCTGCTTCCAGAATCCCAACAGCAGTCCTGTAAACAAATTTACCATGAAAATGGAAAGGCGGGGGACCTCTCTCCACAGTTACACTTGTGCAGACAAGAAGAAACAAACCTCATATGAATGACTTAAAGACTTGGAGGTGAAATGGCAAGGGACATTTCCTTCCATGCTTGCTCCAAGTGTCTTTCATGTCTTTGTCTTGCTTGCATATAAAGTAGGAAGTGGCCATTGTCAGGTTTTCTGGATCTATTTTGTTTGCATCACCATCACCATAATCTTAATTTATATATCGCTTACGTGCCAAAATAGCTTCTAAGCAGTTTACAAGTAAAAAATGAATTATAAAATGGATACATTTTACACAATAAAATACACAATAAAACAATTAAAGCATTAAAAACATCCAGAATTAAAATATACAATAAAGCAAGCCACTTAAAAAGCATAACAATCAAAACAGTTAAACAAACAAATGAAAACAACTAAGTCACTAGTTCTGTCATCAGTACAAGGATTTTTTTCCTGGGGTTTCCCCCAACCCTTCGGAGCAGATTTGGGGATGGCATAGGATGCACGCGGCAGAAGGAGGAGAGGAAGGAAAGTCCTTGCACTTGCGTCATTGTTTAGTTGAATAGTGCTCATAGGCAAGGCCAAGACACAAATGGCAAGATGGAGACACCCAGGGCTGACTCCAGGCATGCCGGGGCCCTTGGGCATCAGCCTGCCCTGGGCCCCTCTGCTCCCCTTCCACGATCTGCGGCAGGAGCCGCGCCACAGATCGCAGGACAGGAGGAGCTTCCGAACCACCCATCATCCCCCGCTTCACCTACCTTTCTCTGCTGTTTTTTGCAGCTGCGCGCACTGCATGCACTGCGTGCGCAGGGTTGCCCTCAATCAAGATGGCGGCCGAGGTTTCCATAAGGGGCTGAAGCCTCTGCCGCCATCTTTTTGATGGCATGCAGTGCGCACATTGCTGCCATCAACCAAGATGGCAGCAGAGGCTTCAGCCCCTTACGGAAACCTTGGCCACCATCTTGATCGATGGCAACTCTGCGTGCCCTGCAAAAAACAGCAGAGAGAAAGGTAGGTGAAGGGGGGATGGTGGGCGGCTTGGAAACTCCTCCTGTCCTGCGATCGGCGGCTCCTGCCACGGATCGCGGAAGGGGAGCGGAGGGCCCCATAGGGGCTCCTGCAGCTCCGGGGCCCTCGGGCCAGTGCCCCACCTGGCCGCCCTTTAGAACCGGCCCTGGAGACACCTCCCATTCCATGGACAGAAGAAGACTAGACTAGACGAATCTTCCTTCAGCATTGGTGACGGAACTTCTAAGAACATAAGAAGAGCCTGCTGGATCAGGCCAGTGGCTCATCTAGTCCAGCATCCTGTTCTCACAGTGGCCAACCAGGTGCCTGGGGGAAGCCCGCAAGCAGGACCCGAGTGCAAGAACACTCTCCCCTCCAGAGGCTTCCGGCAACTGGTTTTCAGAAGCATGCTGCCTCTGACTAGGGTGGCACAGCACAGCCATCACGGCTAGTAGCCATTGATAGCCCTGTCCTCCATGAATTTGTCTAATCTTCTTTTAAAGCCATCCAAGCTGGTGGCCATTACTGCATCTTGTGGGAGCAAATTCCATAGTTTAACTATGCGCTGAGTAAAGAAGTACTTCCTTTTGTCTGTCCTGAATCTTCCAACATTCAGCTTCTTTGAATGTCCACGAGTTCTAGTATTATGAGAGAGGGAGAAGAACTTTTCTCTATCCACTTTCTCAATGCCATGCATAATTTTATACACTTCTATCATGCCTCCTCTGACCCGCCTTTTCTCTAAACTAAAAAGCCCCAAATGCTGCAACCTTTCCTCGTAAGGGAGTCGCTCCATCCCCTTGATCATTCTGGTTGCCCTCTTCTGAACCTTTTCCAACTCTATAATATCCTTTTTGAGATGAGGCAACCAGAACTGTACACAGTATTCCAAATGCGGCCGCACCATAGATTTATACAACGGCATTATGATATCGGCTGTTTTATTTTCAATACCTTTCCTAATTATCGCTAGCATGGAATTTGCCTTTTTCACAGCTGCCGCACACTGGGTCGACATTTTCATCGTGCTGTCCACTACAACCCCGAGGTCTCTCTCCTGGTCGGTCACCGCCAGTTCAGACCCCATGAGCGTATATGTGAAATTAAGATTTTTTGCTCCAATATGCATAATTTTACACTTGTTTATATTGAATTGCATTTGCCATTTTTCTGCCCATTCACTCAGTTTGGAGAGATCTTTTTGGAGCTCTTCACAATCCCTTTTTGTTTTAACAACCCTGAACAATTTAGTGTCGTCAGCAAACTTGGCCACTTCACTGCTCACTCCTAATTCTAGGTCATTAATGAACAAGTTGAAAAGTACAGGTCCCAATACCGATCCTTGAGGGACTCCACTTTCTACAGTCCTCCATTGGGAGAACTGTCCGTTTATTCCTACTCTCTGCTTTCTGCTTCTTAACCAATTCCTTATCCACAAGAGGACCTCTCCTCTTATTCCATGACTGCTAAGCTTCCTCAGAAGCCTTTGGTGAGGTACCTTGTCAAACGCTTTTTGAAAGTCTAAGTACACTATGTCCACTGGATCACCTCTATCTATATGCTTGTTGACACTCTCAAAGAATTCTAATAGGTTACTGAGACAGGACTTTCCCTTGCAGAAGCCATGCTGGCTCTGCTTCAGCAAGGCTTGTTCTTCTATGTGCTTAGTTAATCTAGCTTTAATAATACTTTCTACCAGTTTTCCAGGGACAGAAGTTAAGCTAACTGGCCTGTAATTTCCGGGATCCCCTGGATCCCTTTTTGAAGATTGGCGTTACATTTGCCACTTTCCAGTCCTCAGGCACGGAGGAGGACCCGAGGGACAAGTTACATATTTTAGTTAGCAGATCAGCAGTTTCACATTTGAGTTCTTTGAGAACTCTCGGGTGGATGCCATCCGGGCCCGGTGATTTGTCAGTTTTTATATTGTCCATTAAGCCTAGAACTTCCTCTCTCTTTACCACTATTTGTCTCAGTTCCTCAGAATCCCTTCCTGCAAATGTTAGTTCAGGTTCAGGGATCTGCCCTATATCTTCCACTGTGAAGACAGATGCAAAGAATTCATTTAGCTTCTCTGCAATCTCCTTATCGTTCTTTAGTACACCTTTGACTCCCTTATCATCCAAGGGTCCAATCGCCTTCCTAGATGGTCTCCTGCTTTGAATGTATTTATAGAATTTTTTGTTGTTGGTTTTTATGTTCTTAGCAATGTGCTCCTCAAATTCTTTTTTAGCATCCCTTATTGTCTTCTTGCATTTCTTTTGCCAGAGTTTGTGTTCTTTTTTATTTTCTTCATTCGGACAAGACTTCCATTTTCTGAAGGAAGACTTTTTGCCTCTAAGAGCTTCCTTGACTTTGCTCGTTAACCATGCTGGCATCTTCTTGGCCCTGGCGGTACGTTTTCTGATCTTCAGTATGCACTCCAGTTGAGCTTCTAATATAGTGTTTTTAGAGGGCAGTGTGAGGCGTCCTTCCCTGGCTCTCCCTGTCAGGTTCCTACCTGCTCATGGTTACTGCCTGTCTCTAGGCACCACCAGGGACTCCACCAGTCCAGACTGTCCTTTATTTTATTTTTTCTCTCCCCGCTCTAGCACAGATCTCAACAGATCCCCCTGCTAGGCAACCACCAGTCACGTCCTAATACTAGTATTCCCAGAGACTCTGAACACTGGTATTGTTATTCTCTTCACCGCTGCCACCATTTGTTACAGTTCCCCTTCAGCCTTGGTCATTACCTTACCCTCCCTTCTGGTCTGTGAAACCCCAGCCAAGGATCAGGCCTTTGGTAAACCAAATTAAGTATTTATTACAGATAACAAAGCTAACAAGATTAACAAGATTTCTTCTTAAAGCACATAAGCATATGGTTTTACTCAATACTAATCCGAACTCCACCTCCCTCCTTCTCCACTGTCTCCTGTCAAACAACTCTCTAAACCCCACCAAGCAACCCACTCAGTTCTCTTCTCCCCTCTGATTCCACTCTCACCCTTCCTTTTATACGTTCAGCCATTTTAAACACTCAGCCAATCATCTAGCATTCTACTGCCTATTCACTCCCCCTCCTCTTTCACTCCATTTACCATGTATCTTCTAAACAACCAACACTTACCATATATACATTAATATAGGAACATCACATTTCCCCCCCCCCCTTAAAACAACGGCAGAGTATTATTCCTGTTCCAGGATTTATACGTCACGTTAACAAATAAAAGTCTCTATGGGGAAAATGTCTTTCTTTGTTTCTCCATCTGGTCACGTCACTGCAGTCCCAGCCACTTGCCTGGAAAGTCCATCGGCCAGTACATTGTCCTTGCCTTTTATGAACTGGAAGTCCACTTGATAGTCCTGTAGGGCCCAGGACCACCTCTGCAGCATAGTGTTATGGTTTTTCATAGTCTGCAACCATAACAAGGCCCGATGATCCGTAGTCACTGTGAATCTTCGTCCCCACACGTATGGGCGCAACTTGTTCAGTCCCCACACGACCGCTAGGCACTCCTTCTGGACCGACGAATAGTTTTTCTCCCTCGGCGTCAGCTTGCGACTCAGGTACGCCACTGGATGTCTGGTGCCTTCTCTCTCCTGCAGCAAGACGACTCCCAGCGCCAGGTCCGACGCATCTGTAGCCACGATGAATGGTTTCTCATAGTCTGGTGCTATTAATATGGGTCCTTGGCACAAGGCTTTCTTCAGTAGATCAAAAGCCTTCTGACATTCATCCGTCCATACCACACGCTCAGAACACTTCTTCTTTGTTAATTCATGCAAGGGGGTTGCTATTTACCCAAAATTTCTCACAAACTTCCTATAAAATCCAGCCACACCCAGAAATGCCCTTACTTGTTTTTTGGTTAAGGGGATAGGCCACGCTTGTATTGCCTCCACCTTGCTCCATAAGGGGGTGATTTTCCCACTCCCCACCTTATGTCCTAAATAGATTACTTCCTTTAGTCCAAACTGGCATTTCTTAGCTTTTACTGTGAGGCCTGCTTTTCTTAAGGCCTCCAATACTGTTGTCAGGTGTTGGACATGCTCAGGCACCGACTTGCTAAAAATGGCCACGTCATCGATATAGGCCACTGCGAAATCTGACATGCCTCGCAACACAGTATTGATTAGCCTCTGAAATGAACTTGGTGAGTTCCTTAGTCCCATGGGTAAGGTCACAAACTCATATAACCCATCTGGTGTACTGAAGGCAGTTTTGGCTCTGGATTGCTCGTCTAGTTCCATTTGCCAAAATCCTTTACAGAGATCTAGTGTAGAGATAATGGTTGCTGCCCCCAATAACTCTAACATTGCGTCTACCCTAGGCATAGGATGCGCATCTGGGACAGTAATTTTATTGATTAGCCGATAATCAATGCAAAACCTGGTCGTTCCATCTTTTTTCGGAACCAGGACAATACTTGAGGCCCAGGGACTGATGGATTCCCTGATTACTCCTAATTCCAGCATATCTTCCACCTCCTTTTTGATCTCATTCAAAACTTTCCCATTCACACGGTACGGAACAGATCTGATTGGGGCATGATCTCCAGTATCAATGGAATGTATAACTATACTGGTTCGGCCAGGTTCGTTGCTAAAGAGATTCCTATAGGTTTTCAAAACTCTCAGAATCTCTTCTTTTACTTCCTCCTTCACCTCCTCTGACCATTCCACTTGATCTACCCCTCCTTTGTCTTTGCTTTCCTGTACCAAATCTGGAAGTTCAGGCCCACTTCCCTCAGGGAATAAGGTAACTTGCAACACCTGTGCATCCCTGGTATGGTAAGGCTTCAACATATTTACATGAACCACTTTGCTTTCGTTTAATTGGTCTGTGGTTATTACATACGTCACTGTGTCAAGCCTTTCTCTGATGGTATATGGTCCTTCCCAGTTAGCCTGTAATTTGTCATGTTTCCTGGGTATGAACGCCATATCTCCCACATCATACACACGTTCCCTGGCTGTTCTGTCATACCAGTAACGTTGCTTCTCCTGTGCTTGACTCAAATTCTTTTTCACCATCTCCATCATTGATGTTAATTTATTGCGGAATTCCAATACAAAATCTACTACAGATGTTTTGTACTCTCCCAGGGTTCCTTCCCATGAATTTTTTAATAGTTCCAAAGGTCCCCTCACTTTTCTAGTGAACATGAGTTCAAAGGGTGAGAAGCCTGTTGACTCCTGAGGGACTTCTCTGTATGCAAACAAGAAGCATCCCAACCGTTCATCCCAGTCTTGTGGGTGATCTTGAACATAGCTTCTGATCATGCCCTTCAAAACGCCATTGAATCTCTCTGTTAACCCATTAGTGGCGGGATGGTAAGTAGTGGTCTTTAGATGTTTTAGACCACAACATTTCCACATACATTGCATCACTTCTCCCATGAATACACTGCCTTGATCCGTCAGCACTTCATGAGGGAAACCCAGCCTCATAAAGATTTTTAATAAAGCCTCTGCCACTACAGGGGCTTCCACGGATCTTAGTGCTTCTGCGTCTGGGTACCTGGTGGCAAAATCCACCACCACCAATAGATATTTCTTGCCATGCCTTGTGGGTTTGGAAAAAGGGCCCACCAAATCTATCCCCACTCTATAAAAGGGTTGTCCAATTATAGGAAGGGGCTTTAAGGGTGCCTTAGTCTTTACTCCACTTTTTCCCACCTTTTGGCATATTCCACAAGATAGACAATGTTGTTTTACATCTTTGGAGATGTTTGGCCAATAATAGTGTGCTGCCAATCTCCTCTTGGTCTTTTTTATTCCCAGATGTCCTGCACATGGGACATCGTGGGCTACCTCTAGCAATCTGGTTCTGTATTTGCTAGGTACTATCAATTGCTTCACTGGTTCACATTCATCCTTTCTCTCAGCAGGCATCCACAGTCTATATAAAATCCCATTCTCACACACAACTTGATTCCTCAGTTTGTCAGTGAAAGGAATCTGTTGGGTCAGAGCTTGTTCCTTTTTCTGCTTCAAACTTATATCTTTTTGCAGCTCTTCCCTGAATTGATCTGCCTCATCATTATCAGAGACCACTTGATACAGTTTGTCTCCTTCAGCAGGCCTGCTAGTGGTTGCTATGGTGACCTGAGGCTGGTTAACAGATTCCACCCTGTTTGTTTCAGCCCCCCTTAATATGGCTTCTTTTTCTCTGCCAATTTGCTGTCTGGTCACTACATAGATCTTTCCTTGGGCGCCCATTACATCTCTTCACAGTATTACTGGTTCTTGTTGTTGGGCATTAATGCCTACTTTATATCGGCCCTCTCGGCCTCTCCAAGTCATTTCCACCAGGGCCACAGGCAAACTTTCTGGTTGACCCCTCACTCCTTGGATAGTCACAGTTTCCTGAGGTAATATTACCTCAGATTTTATTAAATCTGGTCTCAGTAATGTCTGAGCGGCACCAGTATCAAGCAATGCCCAATAATTTGCCCCTTGTACACTCACTTCCTCTCTCAGACTTGAATCAAGGTCTGTTACTTCTGTCCAGTTTATCTGGCAGAACTGAACCTTTTTCGCTGTTTCTAAAGCCTTGGGCTCTGTTTTCACTGCCCTTGTCTGAGCAGGATTACTAATGGGGTTGGCAACCACACATTGAAAACGTAGGTGCCCCGGTCTACCACATTTGTAGCATAATTTCTCCTCACTTTTAGGGTACACAGATCCACTCTGGGGTGTCCTGTGCCCTTCAGATTTTACTGGAGGACTCACTCTCTGTGGTACCACATCCCTTCTGCCAGCGTTATATGGTCTGGGTTTAAAATCTCTTGATGTTTTCCCCACCCAGCCAGTTCTATTGGAGGCGAAGTGATCCGCCATCTCTGCGGCCTCCTGCACCGATGTAGGGGAACGGTCTTTGACCAGGAGCCTTATTTCTGGTGGTAACTGATGGTATAATTGATCCAATATCATGAGGTTTTTCACCTCCTCCACAGACTGAGCTTTTGCACTTGTCAGCCATTTCCCAAATATGTCCATCAGTTTTGCCCCCAGCTCCACAAAAGACCTCCCTGTCTGTATCTGGCAATTTCTGAAAAGCTTTCTAAAATAATCAGGCCCCAGTCTGAATCTTTTAAACACTGCTTCTTTGAATTCAGCATAGGTGACGGGCCTGTCTGAGGGGAAATATTGGTATACCTCAGCCAATTCTCCTTTAATCAGGTTTGATAAATACTGCATGTATTTATCTTCAGGTAGCCCCCACAACTGAGCTGCTTTTTCAAAGGTGCTGAGGTAAATTTGAGGATCTTGACCAGGCTCATAGACAGCAAAGTCCTTTGGAGTAATTTTTATTTTTGCTCCATCTCTGTCCTTTCTTGTTTCATCAGAATGAAACTTCTCTCTTTCAAATTTTAACTTTTCTACTTGTAATTCGGCATCCACTGCTCGTTGCTCCTCCCTCTCCTCAAACCCCATTCTCAACTTCTCAGTTTCCAACTCCCTCTGTTTGTCTTTTTCCTCAGCCTCAAAGACCCGCTGTTTGTCTTTTTCCTCAGCCTCCATCCTCATTCTCTCAGTTTCCATCCTCAACTTCTCTCTCAAGTACTCTATATAAGCGGGATTGCTTAAATATCCTTCTGGGGTCTCTTCTCTGACAGGTTGTTTTTGCTGGGCAGTTGCAAATCCTATAAGTGCTACCCTCAATTCATCTACCCCTTTACCCTCGTGAGGTAAATTGAATGTTACGCACTTCTCCACCAGCTCCTCTCTTTTCATTTTTATATATTCAGCCATGGTGTTTGAGTTCACTCACTCTTTGCGACACACTCTTTGCCAGTCACTCTCACAAGTAATCTTGTTTTGTTATTTCTGTTTGCCACACCACTGGTAGGGATTCTCTAGTATTCGTATCTCACTGCTACAGCCAACACCTGTGATGTAGTCTCCTTTGTTCGGATCTGGATTCTCTGTTGTTCGTATCCCACCGCTAACACCACGTGTGAGGCGTCCTTCCCTGGCTCTCCCTGTCAGGTTCCTACCTGCTCGTGGTTACTGCCTGTCTCTAGGCACCACCAGGGACTCCACCAGTCCGGACTGTCCTTTATTTTATTTTTTCTCTCCCCGCTCTAGCACAGATCTCAACAGATCCCCCTGCTAGGCAACCACCAGTCACGTCCTAATACTAGTATTCCCAGAGACTCTGAACACTGGTATTGTTATTCTCTTCACCGCTGCCACCATTTGTTACAGTTCCCCTTCAGCCTTGGTCATTACCTTACCCTCCCTTCTGGTCTGTGAAACCCCAGTCAAGGATCAGGCCTTTGGTAAACTAAATTAAGTATTTATTAAAGATAACAAAGCTAACAAGATTAACAAGATTTCTTCTTAAAGCACATAAGCATATGGTTTTACTCAATACTAATCCGAACTCCACCTCCCTCCTTCTCCACTCTCTCCTGTCAAACAACTCTCTAAACCCCACCAAGCAACCCACTCAGTTCTCTTCTCCCCCCTGATTCCACTCTCACCCTTCCTTTTATACGTTCAGCCATTTTAAACACTCAGCCAATCATCTAGCATTCTACTGCCCATTCACTCCCCCTCCTCTTTCACTCCACTTACCATGTATCTTCTAAACAACCAACACTTACCATATATACATTAATATAGGAACATCACAGGCAGCAAAGCAGGTGAAGGGAAGCAGGACAGGCTACATGGCACACACAGTTCCAGCCTACAGCATCTTGTCACCACTCTCTACCCCCCTGCCGAATGACAGGGCCAGCCCAGGACATACGCTAGGATGGAATTATGGAACAGGGGGCCCCTGAGTATAAGCTCAGGAATTAGGGTACCACTATAAAGCTGGCGATTCTGTTCACATAATTATCCATTCCTGGTTTTCTACACCGCCAGTATTATTTTTCAGTAACCTATTTGTGTGTGTCTGTGGAGGAAGCTTTTTAAATTGTTGCTCTTGTTAGACAACGGCGAGTCAGAAATCCTTGTTGATCTGCTGCGAATCACCTAGAGATCTGCCAGTAGATCCCAGGCTGCTTTCTGCCCACCCTTCCCTTGGCGCATATATCTGTCTGCAGGTGGCTCCCTTTCACCCCGCTGCCAAACAAATGGGAAGAGCCGTAGTTCAGTGGCAGAGCATTTGCTTTGCATGCAGAAGGTCCCAGGTTCAATCCTGGCATCCCCAGGCAGGCCTGAGAGAGTCTCGTGCCTGAAACCCTGGGGAGATGCTGCATGTCAGTGCACTGAGCTAGATGGATTAATGGACCTGACTTGTTATCAGGCATCTTCCTATGCCCCTATGCCCAATGAGCTCATGGCCGGCAGCCACATTGGCATGAGGGGTGTGGCCAGCTAGGTGTGATCCTGCTCCACTCTCATGTGTTCAGTAAACACGTGGGAGTTCATCTGCGCAGGGTAACAGCACACTGAAAAAAATGTAAGAATATTTTATTAATAAGGTAAACGTCTCCTATTGAGCCAAGGCTTTTTGTCAGATGGTAATGTGCCAGGGACACCTGAGGATGCAAAATGGCCATCATCTTGGGAGACCTCCATCAAAGGAAACATAGGTGTTGTTGTTATGTGCCTCCAAGTCAATTATGACTTATGGCGACCCTATGAATCAGCGACCTCCAAGAGCATCTGTCATGAACCACCCTGTTCAGATCTTGTAAGTTCAGGTCTGTGGCAAAATAATATTGTGCATTATTACTTCCTGGTAAATGTGAATAGATGAAAAAGCCCTGGCACTTTTTCCTAAAAGGAAAGTATCATATTGATCTCTGGACATACCAATTTTCTGTAGTATGGCATTCATTACACATTTCTGTTTTTAAAACTGATTTAGGAGGGCGAGGAGAGACCTGATTATGTGTAATCATTTGAAATGCTGCTGTAAAACAGAGTCTTGTTCTTTGTTTCTGTTGATAACGGTCTGATCTGGTTTTGTTGTTGTTATATGCCTTCAAGTCGATTATGACTTATGGCGACCCTATGAATCAGTGACCTCCAAAAACATCTGTCATGAGCCACCCTGTTCAGATCTTGTAAGTTCAGGTCTGTGGCTTCCTTTATGGAATCAATCCATCTCTTGTTTGGCCTTCCTCTTTTTCTATGCCCTTCTGTTTTTCCCAGCATTATTGCCTTTTCTAGTGAATCATGTCTTCTCATGATGTGTCAGAAGTATGATATCATTTTAGCTTCTAGTGACAGTTCTCTCCGAGTTTGGATGCATTTTAGTCTGGTGTATCAGCTTTGACCATTCTGCCTTGGGTGACCCTGCTAGGAGTCTAGCCTCTTGGTCTAGACTCCTGACAGCATTACTCTCAGCTTCTTCAACATTCTCAAACCCCCTCACCACATTAAGGTATGCATCCTAAAAGGGAGGCAACATAGGAGATAGCAGTGAAATCAGTTTTGGTGTGTGTGTGTGGTTTTAGTCCTGGTCTTTCCAGATTGCTTTTTTGTTGTACATTCATGTGATTTGTGCTCATATCTGGGTAGTTCTACCCCATTGTGCTTTCTATGCTGTTTGTGCCTGCAGACAGGGTGGACATTCAGCTTTGCTTCCAGTCCATGCATGTTCCATAACTAGGGATGTGCAAGAAATTTGATTCAGTTCACATTCCAAGCCGGATCTATCAAATGCGAAACAACATGAGAACCGAAACTCAGTCTTCTTTCGAAATTTGCATTTACTCAAATTTTGCGATGCAGTTCGCTAACCAAAGAATATTTTCAAAAATTCATATATTAGGGAAAACTGTTTATAAAATATATGTGAGTGAATATATGAGTGAAAATAACATACAAAAATTAGATGAGGAGAAATTGCTTGCAAAAAGTCAAAACCGCATACAAGAAAATGTGTGTTAGGATAAATTCGCACTAAAATGCTGGAGAATTTTCCTGAGTTTTTAAAAAATTGCAAATTGAAGCAGAAATGTGTAGAACTGAATTTAAGATTGGAAAAAAGAAACTGAGAACTGACATGGACAGATCTTTCCATCCCTATCCATAACTTCCTGATGAAATCCTGTAACTTCTCATACCACAAATTTTCTGGGTTGTTTTTGTCCAGCTTTTGTTGTGCTACAGTGCAAGAGTGCCCCTGCAGGCATCAATAATGCAATAATGTTGGGGAAGTATCACAGAACAACCAATAAAGCAGAATTTGAGGATGGTCCACCACTCATGCACTATTATCGCATCAATGACACCTGCGAAAAAACTCACTAGTCTGGAGGGGCCCTTGATAATGGCAAGCAGGCACAGGTTATGTTTCTCCTGAATTCTTTTCACCAACCAGGAAAGACATAAGGATTAGGGAGGGGAGAGAAATTCGTTCAGTTTGAATTTTAAAGAGACTCTACCAAACTCACACTCCCCATACCGTTATGTGCACTAAAGCACAGCTCTTTTGAAAGTTGCCCTTCTCCTAATTTTGTGATGCAGTTCTCCATCCAAAAATTGAATACAAAAATGCATGTATTAGTGAAAATAAAGTGCAAAAAAGCATTCAGGGGGAAATTGCATGCAAAAAGGCACTTATTAAGAGAAATTATGTATATGAGGCCTTTTTAAAAAAATGCAAATATGTATACAGATAGGTAAACTGAAGATTGGAAGAATGAGAAATTGAGAGAAACCAAAATTGACAGTTTTGTCCGTCCTTAGGACTAGGCACGCCCATTCAGTGGGCGGTTACCATTCACTGAAATGCATGCAATGCACTTGATACCTTTGAAAATGTAGACCTTACACTAGGCTTTGCCTCTTTTAAGTATGGCACGCAGCTATTAGAAAGCAGCGCTGCTTAATACTGTATATAGGCTGGTGCCCATTAGGGCTGGCAGGGCGGAAGGTTGAGAGACTCACTGTAGGAGGACCCAGAGCCAGTGACAGGTGGAGCCCCAGCTAATGACAGGCTGAGCCAGCTATTTCTAGCTCTGTTCCCATCCTCCGCCTCTCGGCTGAGTCCTACAAGGACAACACTGAGATTGAAGAGGAGACAGCTGACACATAGGGGATGTAAGTAAAAAGGTCAGCATGTGGGGGCTGGCTGAAGACAGAACAAATGTGGTGGGACAGTGCCCAGTTGGCCCCAATCGACCAGCCTCCACTGTCCAATACACGGATGGTGGGGTAGGTGAAACTTTTCTTAGCCGTGCTGCTTGTCTTACCAAACTCTTTTGTTTCCTCTTGAAATTTCCCCAGATGTTTTGCCTGAGGAGGAACTGCCAATTGCACTTTGCATTTCCCTTGCATTGTCCTGCCAGAGTTTCCTGTTGTGCATAGGGTTGCCAGGTCCATGGCCTGAGACTGGTCCTGTATCTTTAGGAGAAGAGAAAGGCAGCCAAGTGCAGGTGTTCTTGCAACTCTGTAATGGGAAGAACCACAAGGTGGATCAGAGCTTGGAAAAGTTACTTTTTTTGAACTACAACTCCCATCAGCCCCAGCTAGCATGGTGCTGGCTGGGGCTGATGGGAGATGTAGTTCAAAAAAGTAACTTTTCCAAGCTCATTCTCCCTTCCCCCTGCACAACTTTTAAAGATACAGAAGACTTAGTGGAGGCCGGGCCTGGCAACCAAGAGGTCTTCTGTTTCTTTAAAAGTTGTTCAGAGGGAAGGGAGAATTCCACCTTGTGTTTTTTCCCATTACGGTGTTGCAAGGACACCTGCACTTGGCTGACTTTCTCTTCTCCTAAAGATACAGGCTCAGGCTCAGGCCCTGAGCCTGGCAACCCTGGTTGTGCAGGACCTCTGTGTAAGAACTGCTGGAGAGGACGCACAACAGCCAACAACGATGCTGCTGAAAGCTCCCAGCAACGGAGCTAGGCCTAAATGAATTTGTTTTCCCTGCTGCCACCTATTGTTCAGAAACTGCAAGCGCTGCCGTAAAAGCAGAAGCCCAAAACCTTGGTGAGGTGCATGTGTGAAACTTACAACTTCAGAACAGCAGCAACAACAAAGGTATCTCTCAGTGATGTTATAGGCATAGAATAACCTGTTCCAGGGCGAGCTGACAGCGTCTGGGTCCCTTCTAGTTCAAAGAAACAAATAAAATAATTCTGTGATTGTAAAAGCTGATCAAAGTGTGCAAGGAACAAACACACCCTGTTGTCCTACCTGGAAGACGCCATTTCAGAATGGGAGGAACCCACAGGCACTCTCAGATGTTAAGATCAGCAGAGGGGACGCTTTTGGCAGTTCCGGTGTCCTCGGAGGTTCAGAGGTTGGCAGCCTAGGAGAGGGCATTATCTGTGAGAGCCCCTAAGTTGTGGATGTCCCTCCCCACAGAGGCGTGTCTAGCACCATCATGATGTAGTTTCCATTATATGTTGAAGATGCACCTCTTTACTCTGGCGTTTGACACCAATATCTATATTTTGAGGACCCACCCTCTCATGAAATTGTAGCATGGTTCGGAATGGTTTAAGGTAGCATGGCTCTGATGCAGGGAATTGTGGGGATTTCATCTTGTGTAGAGATGGGCCTCTGAGTGAGTGGAAAACTCCCAAATTTTGTTTCTCAGCTGCAGCTAATTAAGAGGCTTGAGAAGCAGCACCAGTTTATCTCTGCTATCTGATGAGAGCCTGGTACCAAGGTCAAGCAGTCCTGAGAACAGATGAGATCAGGGGGAAGGAGGGGGTCTGTGAGGCGCAAAAACTGGAGAAGCTTTGGGAAGCATAACCTCATTAGAAAGCCCCCTGACTGGCTAAAATAGTATGGACTGTTGCTGGGGATTTTTCCTTAAGTATAGGGGGGTGAAACCTATAGTCTTTGATTCCCTGGGTTCCATCTTGATGGGTGGTTACCTGAGTGGGGTTCCACTGCCTTCGCTACACAACTTATGCCTCTCTGTGGAGAAGTGAGACTTGCACCAACTACCTCTTCAAAGTATGTAGAATAGGCTAGTTAGTTTGTTAGTTTTGGTTGTGGTGAAACTCTCTTATATGTTTCATCGAACCCCCTGTTTGGGTATGGGTTTTAAGGAATTCTTTTGCTGCTATTAATTGTGCACTTATATTTTATTCAGTAAAGCTACTTCTTATTTACCCATATGTGTTCTTTGCAGGATGGGAAATTTGGCTGTGAACCTGGTACCTTGGCCACTGACCACTGACTATCATGTTTTGGGGTTGCTTGGGGCTTCAGGACAAGGAGTGCCCGTTTGGCTCTTGTCCTTGGAAATCCCTGGCAGAACTATTTCTGGGCTCTGGGTTTCCCCTGACTCAGAGTGGTTATTCTGATTGAGGGGTGGTGGCAGCCTATCTCCTACCTTGCAGGGTTGGTGTTGGTTTGCACAGCCTTGGCAAGGGGGAATGGTTTGTCAGGATCAATTGCCCAGGGTGGGGAATTGGGTCCTGGGAATGCACCTGGTGCCTGTAGGGTGGACCAGGGCATGGCACACCTAAGTCTTATGACTATGAGTGGCTTTAAACTGTTTTTAATACTAAGTTTTTAAATTGCTTTAACCTGCTCTGGGAACCTCTGATGATGGGCAGGTTAGAAATGTAATTGTTGTTGTTGTTGTTGATGATGATGATAACAAACATCATCAAAATATCATTTATACAGGGCTCTAACATCCAAAGCATTTCACATATATAATAAACTCTGTGTCTTACCATTTTCATCTGTCTTCCCCATTTACATTCCCTCCTCCTCCACCCATGTCTACATATCTGAGGTTAACACATCATGCATCTGTTGAAGTCAACTCTTGTCCACAAAAGCGTTTGGAAGAATGAATAGCTTTCAAGGTCCCACAAGTCATTTTGTTGTTTTCATGGCATGTAGAAAGCTAACTGATCAAGGAGAAGGCTAAGCTCATCTCCTTGGCATGTTGGGGTTTCACATACAGGGAAGCTTTATTCTTTTTTTTTTTTTTTGCATGAGAAAGTGATTTAAATGCCCAACTTCCCCATCTGTAGTGATGTTGGAGAATCCCGTCGAAAACAGAAATGGGAATGGAATTTGCCAGTGTTTGCTTATTTGTCCCATGTCCAGAATGAAAATCAATCCAGGGAATATAATCAATATTTGCTGCTGTTGTTGCTTTCAGTCCATAAGTGATACATAACTGATTTAATTCCACCCACCCACCCTATTTGCATTCCGTTTCCTTTGCACTGAAATGAATGAGGTGGAATAATGTCATGACAATGTAACTTACGTAGGTTGCATAATTTTGCCACAGCAACATAGTTTTGGGCAGAAGATGACCTGCAGCAGAACAGAAACAGTGCTGCATGCGATGCATACAAGGCAGAATGGGAAACAATGCTTTCTTACACCTCTAGTGCAGAGTCAAGAAGGACTGCATCACACATGCTTTTATGCACATTTGAATTGGTTCTAGCATCAACCCCGTAGGAAAGAAAAGACAAGAAGCCATCACTTTGGGTCTCCCAGTTAGCTCAATTGTAACAACATTGCCAATTCTCTCTTTTTGGAGTGTTAGCTGCTAGCAGTCAACAAAGCCATCAGTGACAGAGACATGCAAAGTTGTGTTTGGGGGGGGGGCTGAAGGTCACGTGGTGCTTTTGGACACAACCACAAATCTTAGACACTGAGATTCATGCAGCTCAATTGTGTCAGTAAACCCCCTTTGAAAATGCATGAGCAAAACTCTAGATCACAACTGACCGGCCCACTTTGCTTCCACAATGAAGACTTGGTCACAGTGCCAGCTCTCTGTGAAGTCCAGCATCCCACCCTCTTCCTTCTGCTTCATCCCACCATAAGCCTCAATCTGTGGATGTAGACAAAGAGAGTACAGAGCATCTCCTTCCAGATGTGAGGCCAGTCCAAAGTCCTCGCTTCCTTGTTGCTACACTTCATGCCCGTCCCTGAATTCACCTCTTCTCCATTTCACTCTGAGTCATAAGACATCTCTCTTTGGCTTTTGCTGGCTCTCTCTAGCACTCATGGCTTTTTGAATTTGATGCATAATTAAAGGGGAAATTCACCTGGAAGTTCCCCTGCGAAAATCCCCAGGAAATGAAACGGGCACAATCTTGTTCTTGCACGAGGGAACGCCTTACCTGATTGGGCCCAGCATTGTACATGGTCAAACCTCCAGGCAAAGTATAAATCCCAGGAGGTCTATAAAGCTCTGTAGCTTAAAAAACACCAAAGTTAAGCAGGCTGGTTACAGCCGATGTCGGGATTCAATTTGGTCCTCCCAAAATGTTTTGGAAGGTTTATGGTGAAGTTATGACAATTATAGATGCATCGTAAGGCCTGCCTGGCTTGGCTGGATTTGGAGGTCGAGGCCAAGCTAACAGAAGATTGTGCGTGTGTGTGTAAGTGAGTGAGACAGACAGACAGACAATCAGTCTTTGGTTTGTATGCAATGCAGTTGTAAGTCAGGGTCCTGTCAGCACTCAGCACACGGAAAGCACAATGGGACTTTACCCCTCTCCTCTTTCCACATGCCCCCTAAATCTGTTCTAGAGGCTTCCCAGCCCTCAGGAGCAGATTTTGGGAGGGTGTGGGGTGCACCCGGGGGGGAGGAGGAGGAGGAGGGACAGTTCCATGGCATTAGCGGTAATCCTTACGCTGACAGGACGAGTTGAATACTGCCCATTCTGTTTGATTGGATACAAAGCCTGATCTTCCGATGCATGTTTTTTCAGAGTCCAGTGGGGCTTACTCCCAAAGTAAGGACAGGATAGTTTTACAGAGGAACCCTACCTTCCATGAATGGCGAGGGGGAGATCTTGGGGAACGGCCCTAGCTCAGTGGCAGAGGGTCTGCTTCACAGCAACAGGTTCAGTCCCCAGCATCTTCAGGTACTAGAGGTGGGAGGGACAATAGTCTGAAGTCAGGGTAGACAATACTGAGCTAGATGGACCCATAGCCTGATTCAATGACAGGGGAAGCTGTCTGATGCCTTGTCCTTATGCTCTGGTGGTGGAGATCCGATATGAACCGGCCCGTACACTACGTTCCACAACGAAGGCCCTCATCCGGGCCCCGACTCATAGGGAGGCCCGGAGGGTGGTGACAAGAATTGTGGAACAGTCTCCCCGTGGAGGTGTGCTTGGCGCCGACGCTGTTTTCTTTTCACCGAAGCATTTTAATTTAGTTTAACTTAAATTTATACAAATTGTTGTAATTGATTTTTGATTGTTTTTATGTCCTGTGGTATTGTATTATGATTTTACTGTACTTTGTTCACCGCCCAGAGAACTATTGCTAGTCGGGCGGTTTATAAGCTTAATTAATAAAATAATAAATAAATAAATCCAGCAGATCAGAAGGTGGTGGCAGCCTTTTCCTTTACCCTCCCCTTGGCTACAAATGAAAAGGAATTAACTAGAGCTGAGGGCTGTTAGAAGACACTGTATTCCCCTCACAGGGCTACAATTTCCAGAGTTCCCTGGGAAGAGGAACTGATTGTGAAGTCACTCTGACAATTTGTAGGTCTGTGAGGGGAATAGGGGGTCCCCTAACAACTCTCAGCACCCTTTGCAAACTACAATTCTCAGGATTCTTTGTTTTGTTTAAAGTAGTATGATCCCACTTTAAATGTATAATGCAGATGGGCACAGTGCCTAGGTGGGCAGGGACAACAGTGATTGTGAGTTAGAACAGGTTCAGAGTGAGTTAGAACAGGTTCAACTGGAACAGGTTCAGAGGAGGGCAACAAGGATGATCAGGGGACTGGAAACCAAGCCCTATGAAGAGAGACTGAAAGAACTGGGCATGTTTAGCCTGGAGAAGAGAAGACTGAGGGGAAATATGATAGCACTCTTCAAGTACATGAAGGGTTGTTACACAGAGGAGGGCCGGGATCTCTTCTTGATCGTCCCAGAGTGCAGGACACGGAATAATGGGCTCAAGTTGCAGGAAGCCAGATTTTGACTGGACATCAGGAAAAACTTCCTAACTGTTAGAGCCATACGACAATGGAACCAATGACCTAGAGAGGTAGTGGGCTCAGAGCGCAGTGATCGACTGGGTATATAAAGGATAAGACGATCTTTCAGGTATCCTGGTCTCAAGCTGTATAGGGCTGTGTACACCAAAACTAGAACCTTGAACTTGGCTTGGTAGCAAATGGGCAGCCTGTGATAATCTTAATGCAATTTTTACATTTAATATAAATATTAATTTATGTATAACCCAGTCTTCCACCCAAAGAAGCCCAGGGCAGGAAACACAAAAAAGTTAAAACAATATAATTAAAAATAAAATAGAAACATATTTTAAGCATTTAAAAACATCTAAATTCATTTTAAGTCAATAACATTTCTATTCTCATTAACTGATGGAGAATAGCTGGGGAAAAAACACAGTAGAAATTTTCAGGACAGTGCAATTGTAAATAGCAAAGTGGGAAACTGGAATGTCACTCTGGACAAGATATGGATCAGGTCTGGCCATCTCCCATTTTGGGGTGACTCCAGATCAGACCGTTATCAAGAGAAACAAAGAACAAGACTCTGTTTTACAGCAGCATTTCAAACGATTACACATAATCTGGGCTCTCCACGCCCTCCTAAATCAGTTTTAAAAACAGAAGTGTATAATGAATGCCATACTACTGAGGAAATTGGTATGTCCAGAGAAGATCAATATGATACTTTCCTTTTAGGAAAAAAGTGCCAGGGCTTTTTCATCGATTCACATTCACCAGGAAGTAATAATGCACAATATTATCAGATTATTTTGCACTGGAAAGTTGGCAGAATAAGATGCAATCATACTGATTTGGCTTCCCTCTGTGCCAGGGCTCAGAGATCCAGAATTTGTTTCCATATCCAAGGCTGAGTGAAAGAATAAAAGAAAAATGCTATGAGGAGAGTCCTCCGGCCTCCACAAGCAACCACCCAGAAACACAGGGCACATTCTTACTGGGGTAGCCAGTCTGTTTATTATCCTGCCTTTGTATCCTGCCTTTGCTGCCAGGAGCTCAAGGTGATGTACTTGGTTCTCCCCCTTCTCAGCTCATCTTCAAAACAACCCTGTGAGGTAGGTTAGGTTGTGAAAAGGCGACTGGTCCAAAGTCACCCAGGGAGCGTCATGGCTGAGTGAGGATTTGAACCTGTGTCTCCCAGGCTGTAGTCCAATCCTTACATAATTGAATGTTTTTCCAAATTCTCTAAACCTGGAAAATCAGCATGTTAGGGGGAAGGATTCTACCCTAGCCTTTTCCCTGACACTCCCATTTGCTATGTGCAGGGAATATTGTTGTTCTTGTTATTTTATTTTCAATCATGTATGCTTCCATCTGTAATTTGAAGTGGTACAGCCTAAACACAGGCTGATCACCTTGGTAAGAAGTCCTCTTTATTTAAAGAATCAACCTTCAGCTTGTACAACTGACTCTCTCCTTCCTGTCCTCGCAATCCCCTTTCACACCTTTCCATGCTCCTTTTAGTTTTTTCCTTTCCCTATTAGACTTTGTTTTGCAAGGCTTTCTTCTTTTTCCTGGCCTTGGCAGAATAGCTGGGCTAGCTTAGCTGGTCAGACAGCAGTTGCAGCAATTTTGCAGACTAGCTGGAGAAAATGGTGCCACCTTTCACGCTAGGAGGAGCAAGAGTAGTCTGAGCATACTACCACTAGAGCTAAGCCAAAACTTCTCAGAGGCCTTTTTTCTTTTTTTGAGAAAGTGTTTGAGATTTTGCTTTTTCTCATGCACGCTCCTCCCTTAGATAAAGGCTACCTTGCAGAATTTTCTCAGAATATTCTCCACCATTTGTTGTAACCACTATTCCCCCCTTCCGTATATGTTCAGCCTGAGAAAAAGAGCTGGAACAAGGGAACAAGGCAAGCTGAACATGACAGATGTATAAAATAATGCATAGCATGGAGAAAATGCATGGGGAAAGTTCATAACGCTAGAACTTGTTGGAATTGCTTTTAATATGTTTTTTTAAAACTCCTCCCCCCCAATGTATGTATGTATGTACTGCCTTCAAGTCGATTCCAACTTATGGCGACCCTATGAAAAGGGTTTTCATGAGGCTGAGAGGCAGTGACTGGCCCAAGGTCACCCAGTGCGCTTCATGGCTGTGTGGGGATTCGAAACAATATGTTTTTTAACCCTTTTTATTGAAGGTGTTTTAAAAGCTTTTTTAAAGAATGTTTTTAAAGTTGTTTTGTTTTAATGTATTTTAAGGGTCTGTTTTTATGATGTTTTAAAGTGTTTTAAAGGCTTTTGTTTGCTGCCCTGGGCTCTTGCCAGGAGGAAGGGCAGAATATAAACCAAAGCTGGATGTTGAAGATTCAGGACAGATGAAAGTACTTCTTCACTCAGCAGCACGTGGCTGAACTGTGGGATTTGCTCTCAAAAGAACTAGCAATGGCCATTGACTTCAATGGCTTTCAAATGGGGAAGGACCATAGCTCAGTGGCAGAGCAGCTGCTTTGCATGTGGAAGGCCCCAGCATTTCTAGGTAGGTCTTGGAAGTCTCTTTCATTTGACACCCTGGAAACCCTGTATTTGTTTTAATGGTTTTGATTGCTGTAAACCGCCCAGAGACCTTCGGCTATGGGGTGGTATACAAGTGCAATCAATCAATCAATCAATCAATCAATCAATCAATAAAGCTGCTGCCAGTCAGTATAGACAGTAGTGAGCTGGTAGCCTGACTCAATATAAGGCAGCTTCCCATGTTCCTAAAAGAGGATTAGACAAATTCATAGAGAATAACGCGATCAATGCCTACAAGCCACACTGGCTATGTTCTCTTTGAGGCAGTATACCTCTGAATCCTAGTTGCTGGAACTTGCAAGTGAGGAAAGTACTGTTGTGCTCAAGTGCTTCTTGCAGATTTCCCATGGGCATTTGGGTAGCCACAATTAGGACAGGGTGATGGTCTGAGCCAGCTACAGGACTCTTCTTATGTTCTTATAAGGGGAGTTGCCATGGGGCAGACAAGACACTCGCTGCTGCATTGATACTGTCCCTTGACGCCTTTTAACCTTAGTTAAAAATAATCATTTGCCAACAGTAACCTGCCATTATTTTCATTACAGCATGATACAGTGGCAGCCCCTCACATGGGGGGCAGGCTTGTGGGCATGCAGTTTTGCCCATTGCCACCCCATGACATCACTCACGACCTCCTAGCCCACTCCTACACATTTGTGCTTAGCTGGAAGCCACATACAATTCAAAGAGACTTACTCCCAGTGGGTGTGCATAGGATTGCAGCCATGCTTTGCCAGCAAGATTCGTGTCAGTCCCAAGAACATAAACCCAGGGAATGATGGTTTTGGATTTGGGAAATTCCTAATTTGATTTTGACAGGATGTATATGTTTTGCCTCTAGTAACCATCTGTTGGCTACTTTTCAGCTTCTCTGTGTTCAACAATAGCACCCCCTGGTGAACAACAAAATGATAGCACCTAGGTCACATTGAAACATGACCACACACTAAATGATTTGTTTTCCGATATGGATGGGCAAAACAGTCTGTTTCTGGTCCAAATGGTTTTCACAGAAAGGACTTATGAGTGAACACAGAAATCCAGATGAACATAAGAAGAGCATGCTGGATAAAGTCAGTGGCCCATCAAGTCCAGCATCCTGTTCACACAGTGGCCAACCAGATGTCCAGATGAAGACCACAAGCAGGACTTGAGTGCAAAGAGAACCCTTCCGTTCTGTGGCTTCCAGCAACTGGTACTCAAAAGCATACTGCCTCTGACTATTGAGGCAGAGCATAGCCATCTTGGCCAGTAGTCACTGATAGCCTTTTCCTCTGTGAATTTGCCTAATCCTCTTTTAAAGCAAGCCAAGTTGCTGGCCATCTCTGGGAGTAAGCCCCACTGAATTCAGTAGGACTTACGTCTGAGTTGACAGGATTAGGCTGGTGCTGGAAATTCTTATATACACATTAGTCTGAGAGGAACAGATCATGCCAATCCTCAAATAAATAATTTCTCAATTATCTCTAGCTTTTGGGCATATGAAGATCCTTAAAAATGTCTAATATGGCTGAAACCACTCTACTTATTTACATATTTGAATTGCTTTCTCGAGGCACTGATCAGTAATAAAATGCAAAAATGCATAAGACAAGAATACAGTAATCAGAATACAGCACAAGATCCCCTATATTAGAACCAAAGCTTAAGAACTAAAGGAGATAGGGCATTAAATGCACCTTGACATTTAATGTGCTACATCCAGTGTGTGTGAGTGTGATAATTATTGAGATCACAGTGAGGAGGAGGAACTCCCCCCCACTGTTGTAGTCCTAAAGAAATACCCTCCTTTGAAGCTGCCCTTTCCACTGGGAGATTTGGGGGTGATGGGGAGGGTCCTTCTTCATTTTTCAAGTCTTCCATTTTTTAAAAAGGGAGAGATCAGCCTGTTTCTAGGGTCAGACGGGGTGAGCTCACCCAAGCCTAATATATGTTTGTCAAATCAGCATGCACTTTGCAATAATAGATTAAGGTTCTTGGCTACCTGTTCAGCAGCTAATCCAACAGTGCAAATGGAGCAATGGAACTGGGACTTTTGTGGCCCAGCTTTCTGTCTCATGCTGACCTACTAAGAAATAACGACCCGTGTCATATTCATTGACTTGAAGCTGCTTAGCAGAACGCTTTCTTGGCTTCCACAGCTAATCTTCTTTCCTCATCTGGGACAGATCATCAGTCTGTCATTCCCAACCTGTTGGCATCTTGGATACTATTATGAAGCTGTGAATTAAGAGATCTCATCTCAGAGCCAATGTGAAAATAACCAATTTGTTTGTTTCACATTACGTGAGCAACAGTAGAGGAGTGATAGTCGCATTCACAGCAGCAACTGTAATTCCATCCCTGAACATGTATGAGATTATGCCTGAACATCAGGAAAAACTTCCTAACTGTTAGAGCAGTATGACAATGGAACCAATGACCTCAGGAGATGGTGGGCTCTCCAGCAGTGGAGGCATTCAAGAGGCAGCTGGACAGCCACCTGTCGGGTATGCTTTAAGTTGGATTCCTGCATCAAGCAGGGGGATGGACTCAGTGGCCTTAGAGGCCCCTTCCAACTCTACTATTCTATGATTCTATGTCCCCCTCCTTCAGCCGCTCTCTTTCAACCCCATCATTTCTGTACAGAAGAGGGGTGGGGAGCTATTTTCTATGAAGGGTCATAGACCCATGGGAAAAGCAGGCTGGGAGCTGTATCTGATGGCATGTGGAGCAGATGTAGGCAGAGGTAAAAGTGGATGGAATTTGCAGCACTGCAAAATTGCATTGTGCTTGCTGTCACACACTCTCTCTCTGCCATCCCCATCACCCTCCTCTCTCTGCTTCCCCTCACCCTTCCTTTCTGCATCCACATCTGTTCTTCCCTGCTGACCTCCCTGCCGCCTTGCCATTCCCCCTCTACCTCTTGGTAAGCAGCAGGGATTGGTGGTGACCCCCTAAGCCATCCTCTACAGCTGCCACACTTTGACTGGAGATAACAGAGACTGACAGAAGAAAAGGAAGGAAGTGCCCCAAAGCGAAGAACAAATAAATAGGGAAAAAATACAGCAAAGCATCAAACCGATACGCAGAAAATAGAAACATACTGTGCTGTATCTTGTGTTCAGAGTATTTTGACTGCTTAGGGGTCAAAATAACCACTTCAGGGTCATAATTACCACTGAAAAAGGTATGAAGGGTCAAGCTAAAACAAAAAGAGCACATGCAGTTCCTCAAATGATAGAGATATTGGGTGGTATTCAGTGCTAGTCTTACTTTGTGTAAACCCATTGACGTTAATAGATGCTGTTAACTTAGGTTCATTCATTTCAATGGGTCTGCTCTGAGTAAGACTTAGTTGACCACAACCCATAAACATATACATACAGATATATGATACAATCTATGCAAAGCACCCACAATCTCAAGAGCACTGTTCTAACTAACTACACATTGCCTATTGATCTCTTTCAATTGCAAGGATTGAATCATTGAGGTGGAAGGTCTCTCAAAGTTCAGCTAGTCCATGCCCTGCCAATACAACAAAACCATCTGCTAAACCATCCTTGACAGGAGGAGATCCAGCCTCTCCTTACAAACCCTCTGTCTACTACCTTCTGAGGCTGTCTCTTCCACCGTCAAACAATTTGTAATATCAGGAAGTTCTTCCAAATGTTTAGCATAAAAATCCCTTTTCTTGAAATTTTAGCTCATTGGTTCTGGAGCAAAAGGAAACCCATTTACTCCATCATCAATGTGACAAAATGATTATTATATCACCTCTTAATCATCTCTTCTCCAGACTTCACATACCCAAATGCTTCAGCCTTATAGGACTTGAGGCCCCTTCACTATCTTGGCCACTGTCCTCTGAGATCTGGGACCTTCTTCACACAAAAAGCACGTGCTCTACTGTCACTGAACTGTGGCCACTTCCTGCAGCTCTTCACATTCATTTCTTGCTAAATTCACCTCTCCCTCATCTTCCCTCTGTTTTCTTCCCTTCTCTCAAGATTTAGGCCCTATCTGCAGTATAGATTTAAAGCCACTTTAAATCATGCCACTTTAAACAGTCATGATTCCCCCCAAAGAATCCTGGGAATTGTAGTTTGTGAAGAGGGCTGAGAGTTGTCAGGAGATCCTGATTCCCTGGACGGAGCTGCAATTACCAGAGCGCCCAGGGAAGAGGGATTGATTGTTAAACTACTCTGGGAATTGTAGCTCTGTGAGGGGAACAGGCATCTCCAAACAACTCTCAGCACCCTTCACAAACTACACTTCCCAGGATTCTTTGGGGGAAGCCATGACAGTTGAAAGGGTTACAACGTATAGTACAGATGAGCCTTAGACTGTAAGCTTGCGGGTGGCAGGAACCTTTTTGGCTGTGAAAGCTCTGCAAAAGTGCCCTGCACATAGGTGATACTGCGTAAACAAGTAAGCAACAGTATTGCTGCTTCTAGTAACAGCAGCAGGACTAATATTAGCTATAAGAATGATAGTTCTAGAAGTAGCTACAGACATACGCTAATCATTGTAAGAAATGTAATAGCAGCTGTAGCAATTGTAGTAACAGCAGCAGCAATAGTAATCCTGCTGGTAGTTGCAGAAGCAATAGTAATGGCAGGAGGAGGAGCATATAGGTGGAATGATCGCTGACCCTTAGCAAAGCAGGTGATGACAGCCTGTGGCCTTCCATTGCACTCTGCCATCCCTAGTGTGTAAGTAAAGTGGAAACATCTATTTCTCTTACCGGTGAAAGAGCAGGAGCTGAAGGCAGTGATGATTTAGCATCCACGCCATCTGTGGCGCTTGTGGCTAGAAATGGGCTTCCATAAATAAGAGTTTTAAATCAACGCATGCAGGGGTGAGCTACAAGCAGCTATGAACAGCTCCCCCACCACTTTGCAACTCAATTATGCTAGTCCCCAAAGAGTTGTTCAGGCAATCATGAACACATGGTCAAGCAAATTAACTGCTCATTAATTAGTATCCACAACCTTTCCTGGCTCTTGTCCTATTTTAATGAAGAGCTGGGTGGTGATTTTTTCCTGAATAAAATGTGGCAAATAAAATACTCTCCTTTTAGCTCCACCACAAGCCCCCATGCAGGTGGGGAGCGTGCTCTTGCACTCAAGCCCTGCATGTGGGCTTCTGATTGGGGCATCTGGTTGTCCACTGTGAGAACAGGATGCTGGACGATTTATTTATTTATTTATTGCATTTGTATACCGCCCCACGGCCAAAGCTCTCTGGGTGGTTTACAACAATTAAAATCATTAAAAACAAATATACAAATTTAAAAACACATGCTAAAATGCCTGGGAGAAGAGGAAAGTCTTGACCTGGTGCCAAAAAGATAACAGTGTTGGCGCCAGGCGTACCTCGTCAGGAAGTTCGTTCCATAATTTAGGCTGGGCTATTGGTTTGATCCAGCAGGGCTCTTCATATGTTCAGAGAAGCTTTGAAATCATTATTGATTCTCTCATTAAAGAACTTCTGATCAGTTTTCTAAGGAGACCAGGGCTCATTTTAACACAGTCTATGAACTATTGCCTTACTAGAGATGGACGAATCTGTCTATTTGCCACCCTGGGGTCCTGCTGGGAGGAAGGGCAGGATATAAATCAAATAATAAATAAACAAATAAACAAATAAATAAATATTTTGGTATCTCTCAGTTTTTTATTTTTCCGATTTTAAGTTCAGTTTTATCACATTTCTATAGCAGTTTGGGATTATTTTTTTAAGTCCTCAGGGAAATTTGTCAGCAGTGTAGTGCACACTGCTCTCAATAATACATATTTGTACGCAAATTTCCCTAATATGCATTTTGTGTGTTATTTTCACATATGCATTTTATGCACACATTCCTCTGTATATGTATTTTTGTGCACAGTTTTTGGATGAAGAAGTGCATCGCAAGATTGAGAGAAGTACAAATTGCAAAGGACAGCTGCCTTTGGATTCATGTTTTGTTTTGGCTCATGTGAATTGTTTAGGTTTTCACTGAAATCCAAACCAAACCAAATTCCCCCCCCCTCGACTTAAAAGTTTAATGCCTGGATTATTTAGGTCCTCCAGTATAAAACAGTGTCCCTCAGCTGCAGTGGGGCTGGTGGCTCCATGTCAGTGGGGCAGTGGAATCTGCTCTGGGTCTGAACTTTCAAGGAGCTGAAATCTATAGGTTCAGCACCTTGGACAGCTCCTTGAATGTTCAGACTAAAACCCAGAACAGATTCCACAGCTGTGCTAACATGTAGCCACGAGGTGCCGCTGTTCAGCTGCCTTCTTAGGTCATGGCTGCTCTATTTCCGTTGAACTTTAAGGCTTGGACAAAAGATCAGTTTTCCCCACTCCGAGAAATGTGTCTTCTCTATTAACCCCAAAGCCTCATTCTCACAGAAGCAGTGTGATTGTTGCACAAACCAGACAGAGGGGAAAATAACCTCAATGCTCGGGGAAAAGGCTGTTTCCTCCTTTTGTTTGTGGAGTTGCACTCGAATCCAGAAGAGGAGAGCACAATTTCTTCAAAGCAAAATAGCTGAAGAAAACAAGTCAAATGGATTTTGATACAGTGGAACATAGTTATGGGAGTGGGTAGTACTACTTCCACTTTTCTTTTATAAAGCATCTGTAAGAGTGCACTTCACTTCAAGCATCCATTATTAAACTTAAAACACCTCTCTCTCTTTTTCTTTTCTTTTTTAAAAAAGCCTCTTTTAAAGCAGTTCTGAAACTCTGTCGAGCATGGACACAACATGGATGGAAAGTGGGACTCTGCATGTCCCCCCCATCCAACTCAGGGCCCAGTTTGGCACTTTGGAGCAGTCTTGATCCAACCTGGGATGAACCTGACCAGGATCTGAGCCCAGGACCAAATAGGGGGCTTTGCACAGTCATTTTCATTTCATTTCATTTTCATTTTATTAAATTTATATACTGCCCATAGCTGAAGCTCCCTGGGCGGTTCACAACAATCAGCATAAAATACAATGAAACACATATTTAAACAGTTTTTTAAAAGCTTAAAATTTAAATTTAAAACATAAACATTTTTACACATAATAAAATGCCTGGGAAAAGAGGAAAGTTTTAACCTGGCGCCGAAAAGATAGTAATGTCAGCACCAGGCGTACCTCGTCAGGAAGACTATTCCATAATTCGGGGGCCGCCACTGAGAAGGCCCTCTTTCTTGTCACCACCCTCCGAGCCTCCCTCTGAGTAGGCACCCGGAGGAGGGCCTTCGATGCTGATTGTAGCGTACCGGGAAGGTTCATATCGGGAGAAGCGTTCCATCAGGTATCATGGTCCCGCGCCGTATAAGGCTTTATAGGTTAAAACCAGCACCTTGAACCGGGCCCGGAAACATATAGGCAGCCAGTGCAAGCGGGCCAGAATCGGTGTTATATGTTATCAATCTGGCCGCTGCATTTTGCACAAGCTGCAGTTTCTGAACCGTCTTCAAAGGCAGCCCCACGTAGAGCGCATTGCAGTAATCTAGTTTAGAGGTTACCAGAGCATGGACAACTGAAGCGAGGTCATCCCTATCCAGATAGGGGCGAAGTTGGGCCACCAAACCAAGTTGGTAAAAGGCACTCCGTGCCACCGAGGCTACTTGATCCTCAAGTGACAGTGAAGGTTCTAAAAGAGGGGACTGGAGGGGGTAGGGGAGAAAATGTGCATCTTTTCCCCCCTCCCCATGGCATGTTCAGAGTTTTAAATGCAGATTAAATATGCAGCTGGGAGAGGGTAGGGGAAGGAAATGCATACGGGATGCCTATGCATCTTCTCCCCCCCGCTCACTGCCAGTCCCGCCACCCCCATTTGATAGCCCCGGATCACTCTGGGTGGACCTGACTGGAGTTGAGGTGATCTGGAGCTGCTTCAACCTGATCTGGACAGATTCTGGGTCAACCTGAATTGGCCTGATTTGGTTTGGGATCCAGGATTCAGCCGGATTCAGTGCACAGCCCTAATGGGAAACATGTTGTTTGTTGTCACCAGTGACATCACAGACAAGAGTGGGTAAGAGAAAAATCAACTCATTTGAAGTGTGGTGTTGGAGGAGAGCTTTGCACATACCATGGACTGTGAAAAAGACAAATCATTGGGTGTTAAACCAGAATTATCACAAGAAGCTAAAATGATGACACTGAGGTTATCATACTTTGGACACATCATGAGAAGACATGATTCACTAAATAAGACAATAATGCTGGGAAAAACAGAAGAGAGTAGAAAAAGAGGAAGGCCAAATAAGAGATGGATTGATTCCATAAAGGAAGCCACAGACCTGAACTTACAAGATCTGAACAGGGTGGTTCATGACATGCTCTTGGAGGTCATTGATTCATAGGGTCACCATAAGTCGTAGTCGACTTGGAGGCACATAACAACAAATCACTAGAAGCTAAAATAATGAAACTGAGGTTATCATACTTTGGACACATCATGAGAAGACATGATTCAATAGAAAAGACAATAATGCTGGGAAAAACAGAAGGGAGTAGAAAAAGAGGAAGACCAGTCAAGAGATGGATTGATTCCATAAAGGAAGCCACAGACATGAACTTACAAGATCTGAACAGGGTGGTTTAGTTGCTATTGGAGGTCACTGATTCATAGGGTCACCATAAGTCGAAATCGAAGTCACATAACACACACACACACCATCCAGTGGTGTAGTGGTAAATATTGAAGGGCGGGAGCTCACTATGACAGCCCTGTCCCCGAGCTGCACCCCTAAGAAGAAAAAATAGGCATGTCCCCAAGGAGAATCCATAGTGATGCCACCAAGGAGAGTCCAAACTGTGTTGATTGTGTGTGTTTGTGTGTACACACCCAAGAAAAACAACAACACCCAATTTGTTAGGATGACAATGGTAAACTGGGGAAAGGGTAGCACGGTGGTCAGCATGTTGGTTTTTGCCTGGGGAGACAACACACAAACACACAAATAATATAAAAGAGATGGGTGAGATTGCTTGCACACCTCTGAAGATGTACAACTGCAGAAGCCATTAAGATGGGAAGGGCTTCGGCTCAGTGACAGAGCACCTGCTTTGTCTGCAGAAGGTCCAAGATTTCCCCAATGACATCTCCAGGTAGGGCTGGGATGGATTCCTCCCTCAAACCCCAGAGAGCCACTCCCAGTCTGTGCAGACAATACTGAGCTAGATGGACCAATGGTCTGACTCAGTATAAAGCTGCTTCCTTGTTCCTCCTCATGCCTTATGGGAGGCGGGGGAACCTGCTGATGTTGCTGAACAGCAACTTTCTTCATCCCTTGTCCTTGGCTGTGCTTGCTGGGTCTGATGGGAGTCATAGTTCAGCAACATCGGCAGGACCAAAGGTTCCTTATACCTGCCTTATGGCCTGTCTGTGTTGTTATGTCAAAGAGTCACAAGGTGGCAGAGATGTTCCACAGAGAAGAAAAAACGACTACTGAACTAGGAGCAATGGTGGTTCTTTCAGCTATAGCACTATAATTATGGCTCTATAACTCATCCATCGGGGCTACAGGATAAACGGGTCCAATGTTTGACATGGCAACGCTTGTGCTGTTGGAGCGACATCAGGAGCATCAGGTTGGAAGGCAGCCCCCCCACTCCATACCACTTAGTTCTCCCTAGCAACTGCATTCTTTCCAAAACAAGGTGCAGCACCAGAGCTACAAATGTGTACCGCCTTGGTGTCAGACTTCAGCAAAGGCTTCATGCAGTCTCGTTCTGGGACCCAGCCCAGGGGACCTGGTGGTCAGCCCAAGAGGTCTCAATGCAGGTGAAAGTTTCCAAACAGGCACCAGTTGAGTACAAGAGCATCAAACAGAACTGAATGTTGGAAGATTTTGGATAGACAAAAAAAAAAAAAGTACTTCTTCACCTGGTACATAATTGAACCCTGGAAGTCACTACTACAAAATGTACTGATGGCCACCAAGTTGGGCTTCTTTAAAAGGAGCAAATACATATTCATGGACAGAGGCGCCTTGCTGGGCGGGGTGGAGCCTTTATCTATCTATCTATCTATCTATTTATTTAAAATATTTCTATCCCACCCTTCTACCCTATGACAGGGCACTCAGGGCGGCTTACAAAAATAAAATCAAACATGTACATAATAAAACTGTAAAATCACAAAAACATTAAAATAAATTAAAATACATAAAATACTACACTCACTCACTCACTCACTCACTCACAGGACTACAAGGGTAAAATTTAACCTAGAAGGCATAAAATCAGTGTCAGGCTCTACCTTCAGTCCCTCCCAAAGGCTCTCTGGAACAAGATCATTTTCAGAAGTCTCCGGAAAACCAACAGGGAGGGAGCAGAGCGAACTTCTTGTGGTAGGGTATTCCAAAGCTTGGGGGCCACAGCTGAAAAAGCTCTCTCCCGCGTGCCTGTCAGTCTAACATCTTTCGCTCCAGGCATGAAGAGGAGACCAGAGTTTATGCAAGTTTCCCATCAGTGGGTCACTGCTGCTTACCTGGAGGGGAGGGGCAAGGTGGCAAGGAGGTTGGCACACTGCAAACACACCAGAGGGATGGATTTGGTCCTCCTACTGATTTGGGTTTGCTTTCAGCAAACTGACTTCCTGCCGCTTTCCCCCTCCCTCTCTCCTTCCTGGTAAGCTACAGTGAGCCACCTGCCAGGAAGCTGGCATAGTGGCTCTGCCCCACCTGACAAGCCACTTCTGTTTGTGGAGTATTAAGGCTATCAATGGCTACTAGCCATGATAACTATATCCCGTCTCTAGGATCAGAGGCGGTATGTCTCAGAATGCCAGTCACTGGGCATCACGAAGGGAAGAGTGCTCTTGTGGGCTTCCCAGGAGCATCTGATGGGCCACTGTGGGCACAGGATGATGGACTAAATAGGCATTTGGCCTGATCCAGCTGTAGGGCTCTTCTTGTGTTCCCCTTCAGCTAGGCCAGGAGAAGGTGCAAAGTCCAAAGCCAGGCTGGGGTCAAGTTCCAGAGCAGCAATGAAGAAAGGGAAGAACTGAGGGCTGCATTCTCACAGCAGGTGTAAGTGCTCAGAAGTTAGGGCTGCATTCTCACAGCAGAGGTAAGTTGCTCAGGGCTGCATTCTAACAGCAGAGGCAACTTGCTCAGAAGTTAGGGCTGCATTCTCACAGTAGAGGTAAGTTGCTCAGAAGTTAGGGCTGCATTCTCACAGCAGAGACACAGAGAGGAAGGCAGGCTAGAAGGCTATCACCCCACCCAACACTCTCCAATCACTGCTTGGAAGGGGTCAAGTGTTAAAATGCAGAAATCTTTTGTAGGTTCTATCTCTTAAAAATGTTTGGTATGGGTTGGGTGGCATTTTTCAGCTTGTGTATGTTTTCTGCTCTTTCCCAATCAACCTCAAGCCCATCCTTATTTACATATTTTTCTTTAAAAAAATGTTTTAATCTTTCTTTTAATTCAGTGCTAAGAATTGTTATCAAACCTTTTGGGCATATTTAGCCACAGTTTTCTGAATTATTATTATTATTATTATTATTATTAATTGCCAGTTGCTACCCACAAACAATAAGAAGCAGCCAGCATCTTTTCATTATTGTTATTATTAACCAACTAGCCAGTCAAACCTTGTGGGCATATTAGCAAGTATTCTGGGTTAAGAATTCTTCTTCTTTCCAGTTGCTAACCACTGTGAATATTACTAATGTTAAATATTATTTTTATTTTTTCCTCACTCACTTCTGCTGTTGGTAATCTGCTCCCTATATAGAAAGTTTTTTTAAAAAAACAATTGATAACAGCAAATTTTAAAGGTTGCTAGCATGAAAACCCCTTGAGCTAGAGAAATTTGTTAGTTCTCTGTATAGCAGCTACCATGTCACCAAATTTCATGTCCCTATGTGAAAAAATAAAAGTGTTGCGTCTATTTTAATTCTAAAACATTTTAAACTTTAGGGGTGGCTAGCATGAAAACCCCTTGAGTTATCCATCTGATGTTTGTCAGGGTTAATTCCCTCTGCAGCAGCTACCATGTTGCCAAATGTTGTGCCTCTAGGTAAAAAAAGAAGAACGTTGCAGCCGTTTTGGTTTTGCAGTGTAAGTCAATGGATTTTTCAGAGATTTGTAATATACAGATTGTGATCTGGATCCAAATTGGGTCAGATCGGATTGGGCATGATCTGTATTTACAAATCAGAGCCACAAATCAGATCGGGGGGTATGTGCACAGTCCTAGTGACCATCATGACCTCCTGTGGGAGTGAATTCAAGAGTTAAATGTGTGCTTTGTGAAGAACAAAGAAAGATGACTTTGAGGAAACGTGGTACATTTTTATTCAACATACTAGAGGCAACCTGTCTAGGACACCTCCATGAACTCATGGCAATCTCTGGAGTAACCTGCTGAGACAATGAACATGACATTAACTAAAGCCTGCAACTGACCACAATACTTACACATAGCTTGTTCAATTACTTACCTCTTTGTGAATGATATATATACATGGAATGTCTGGGGGGAGGGGAGTAAGATTGTGTGTATTTACTACTGAAAATGCACAAATAAAACTATTTACAAAAGGACTTTCTTTTGACTGTCCTGAATCTTCCAACATTCAACTTCATTGAATGTCCACGACTTCCAGTGTTCTGAGAGAGAGGAAAACTTCTCTATCCACTTTCTCCATGCTATGCACAATTTTATACACTTCTATCATTTTGCCTCTTACTGGCCCTTTCTCCAAACTAAAAAGCCCCCAGTGCTTCAACCTTTCCTTGTACTCCTTTACATGGCTATGGAAGGGAGCATCTTCCCCATCATTTAGTGACTAATTGGTTTTTAATGCTGTTGATTTGCATCCATCACCCCTCCAAAGTCATACCTAAAGAATAAAATTAACCCCAAACAATACAGTTTGCAAGCATGAATTACTGCCTGTCCATGCCGATCTAAGAAGGTTAAAATCTCAGCTTGCTCTCTCTCATCCCAAGTTTATTTTAAACAGCACATTCTGCTCAGGGTCAGGAGCTTCGGGTGGGACCATAGCCCAGTGGTAAAATGCATGTCAGTCACCGTGATGCAGTAGTATTGTACACGGCTTTTGGAAGAGTCTCAGACTCGGGTGAGGCAGCCAGTGAGAACATCTCTCTTCATGCCATTATTATTATTATTATTATTATTATTATTATTATTATCATCATTATTATCATTATTTATTACACTTGTATACCACCCCATAGCAGGAGCTCTCTGGGCGGTTTACAACATAAAAATACAATATACAATATACAGTTCATATTTGGTACAATTGCTATTAAAAGGAAAAACAATACATCACATTTTAAATAAAGATAACTAAACAATAAATCTCAACAATGTACATAACATAATAACAGAATAAGGAAAACAAACCGAATATAACAGTTATAAAAGTATCTAAAAATATTCTCCAGGGTCCCATTGTGCTTCTCCCCATCTAACCGCACCTTCTATAACCAATAGCATGATAAACATTTCTTCCATTGTCTTCTTTCTCCAAGACAACCCCAAGATGACTCCAAGTGCGACGTTAGTGTTGCACTTGGTGTGGCACTGAGGCGCGCGACGGGGCGCTGCCTCAGGCAGCTCTTCCCCTTCATATACCTGGAGCAGGAGACGAAAAAGAAGGCAGAGTAGGTAAATGGCAACAGCTGCAGCAGCACACAGAGTCCTTCCAAACACCCACCCACCATGATGGTACCCAGACATAAGGAGATGCTTCAAGGGCTCCCACCGTGCCAAAAAGAAGAGTGCAACTTTTAAATCTTTTGTACACCGCCCAGAGAGCTATTCGCTATGGGCGGTTTAAAAATGAAATAAAATAAATAAATAAATAAATAAAAGAAATAACCCCTACAGAGGGATAATCATGGGTGTTAGGCCAACCCTGCAGTCCCAACCACATTTATTTGCGAATACGTCCCATGGAATGCAGTGAGCCTTGCTTCAGAGTAAACATGCATAGGATTGCACTCGGATGGTACCATACATGTATTTTCTCCTGGGTTTAATAGGACTGCTGTGGAGTTAGGCTTGTGCCCTAACATGCCCCATTTTGTCAGACACATGTCCTGCCTGTGGGCTTTCCATGTACATCCCGTTGGTTGCTGTGGGAGAAGATACTGGGCTGGATGGGCCTTTGTTCTGATCCAGCAGGGCTGTCCTTAGATTCTCATCTGCACTGGTGCTGCACATGATATGAGAAGTTACAGTGATATGATTAACTCTTTGCTAGGAAGGAACTTGCCTGTATCGAGGCAGACCACTGTCCATCAAGGTCAGCATTCTCTATGCTGATTGACAGCAACACTGCAGGGAAGGCTGGCCAAATGGAAAAGGAAACTTTTAACAGCTGTGTAGGAGATTTGAACAAACACAAACTATACAAGATGTAGTGAAGACCACCAATCTTGATGGTTTTACAAGAGGATTGGATGCATTCATGGAGGATAAAGCTTATCAGTGGCTACTAGCCACAATGGCTATGGTCTGTCTCCACTGTTGGAGGCGGTATACCTCTGAATACCAGGTGCTGGGAATCACCAGTGGGGAGAATGCTGTTGCACTCAGGTCCTGCTTGCAGGCTTCCCACGGGCATCTGGTTGGCTATTGTGAGAAGAGGAAGTTGGAGTACATGGGCCTTTGGCCTGACCCAGTAGCCAGGTTTTTCTTATGTTATTAAGAGGGGATTTCAGCAGATTGTAGCTTTCATCTGTTGAAATTCCCTTTTCAATATAGCTTATAAAGGTCCAGGAGTCCTGTCTGCTTTTCCATCTCACAATCTTGGTCTGCAGTACTCCGTCTGTCCACCCTACTTCTGGGACCCAGACAGGGTTCTTTCCCAGCCTTATTTGGAGATACTGGGGTTGAACCTGGGCTTTCTGCACGCAAAACACATACTCTACCACTGAGTGACAGCCCTCCTCCTTTCTCTCATGAAGTAAGTGAGAGTTTTGCTCAGGCCAGAGACGAAGGATTTGACCTCAGTGACACTGACAGCCTTGTGGTGTTTGGCAGCCATTTCTGCTGAATTGTGACGAAGAAAGACCGGCTGTGTGAGTCCAATTAACTGGGCCTCATTTTAACTTGACGGTGCCAAGAGACAGCAAGAGAGGGACGAAGGCATCAAGCTACTGTCTTGCTCCCTCTTTTCTTCATCACGAGAACAACAAAAGGGAATGACAAGAAGGCAGCATAATGAGTTATCTGTGTGAGAACCCACAAACAAAGCCAGGGAGATGAATTGGGTTTCTTTTATTTTGACAGTCTTTGCAGGATCTACACATTGGCAACAAAGCTGGCTTGCTCTGAGCTAATACTGCCAAGGAATGGAAGCTGATGCCCAGTTAAAATTATGCTGAGCCAGAAGCCGCCAGTTTATGTTATACTGGTGGTATCAGAGTCTGGCCCAAGACATGTTGCTGCCTGAGGACAAGGACAAAATGATGCCCCCTTGCCATTCCACATAGAGAAGCCAGCCAAACTGGCACATCTTTGACAATGTTGATGGGATGAGGCAGTGGTCCAGATTCTTAGGCCCAGGCAGTGGAGACTGCTGGCTCTGAGGTCAGTGGGGCAGTGAATATGCACCAGGTTAGTGTGGTGTAGTGGTTAAGGTGTTGGACTATGACCTTGGAGACTAGGGTTCAAATCCCCACACAGCCATGAAGCTCACTGGGTGACCTTGGGCCAGTCACTGCCTCTCAGCCTCAGATGAAGGCAATGATAAACCCCCTCTGAATACCGCTTACCATGAAAACCCTATTCATAGGGTTGCCATAAGTCGGGATCGACTTGAAGGCAGTCCATTTCCATTTTTTTAGACTGTACTTTCAAAGAGCTGTCCAAGGTTCACTGCCCCACTGACGTCAGAGCTGCCAGTCTCCACTGGGCCCAGGAGAAGTCTTTTGGCCACAGATCAGAAAGGGACGTAGCTCAGTGTTAGAGCATCTGCTTCTAGGTCCCAGCTTCATTCCCCAGCATCTCCAGGGGAAAGGATTCCCTGCCTGAAACCCTGGAGAGCCTCTGCCAGTCAGTGTAGACAATACTGAGCTAGATGGACCAATGGTCTTGACTCAGTATAAGTCAGCTTTCTAGACAGGAATTGGTGAGAACTCTGCAGGAATAGCCAGGGGTTGCTACTGCTGCCTCTGAACATAAGCCACCTGAGGTGGTTGCCTCACTCTGACTAATGGTAGGGCAGGCCCTTCAGCTAGTGAATAACCATGAGATGCTCCAGGCCATGTTTCTGGGAGGAGAGTGCCTAGCATCAGGTGGAGCCAGAGCGTAGGATCCTCTCACGTGGCCTACAGCTTCTCGCATTACCTTGAAGGCGTGCTGGGAAGCGGAAGCAACTCACGTGCCGCCAGCATAACACAAGGAAGAGCTCAGAGGCTGGCACTGCCAAAAACTCCAGACTTTTGTAGGAACAGTTCCTGGAAGGTTCAGCAAGTTTAACTCTCCATTTTGACTTCCTATAAGTTATTTATTGAGCATCAACTCTATGCTGTCTCTGTACAAATCAGAAAACTGGCTGAGTATCTGAAGATTCATTGTACATTAGATAGGCAAAATTGAAGTGTATGGGTTTTCTTTCTTCTTGATGAGCCCTAGCTAAATGCAAAATAATACAATTCTTCCAGAGCAGTGTTCCTATAAAGTTTCAGTGCAGTGTCCTGGCAAATTTATAAGGTTTTTTTACCCGCCCTTCAGCACAAGGTCCCAGGGCTGGTTATAACAATAAAATATGCAATTATAAAAACAGATGAAACCATTGCAGTAATAAAAACATGACAAATGGAATAATATAACTCTGATGGTTATGTTCTACCTCCATGGTCAGAGGCTGTATGCATCTGAATACCAGCGGCTGGAAATTACAGGAGGGGAGTGCTCTTCCGCTCATGTCCTGCTTGCAGGCTCCCCATGAGCATCTGACTGGCCACTGTGAGAACAGGATGCTGGACTAGATGGGCCACTGGCCTGATCCACCAGGGCTCTTCTTATGTTCTTAACATAAATTCATAAAAAGGTATGGGTTTCCCATAACTAAATATTTTCACTGTCAAAGGCCAGGGTAAAGAGGTGCATCTTCAACATACAGTGAAAGCTGCCTTGATGCATGATCTTCTTTCATTCGAGCCAGAAATAGAACTGTTTCACTCTGCCCAAAGATCACAGTGGATTGTAGAAGAATCTGGGACATTTCCCACAACACTTTCCTCTGTATTCTCCAAGGCCTCTAGGGTAGCCAACACCATCACATGTTCGAAGCCACCAGGCATGTGAAGGGGTGAGGAATAACTCAACCTCAATAGAACTCTACCAGATGTGGCTTGCAAGCAGTGGTGGCTGATGGCTCTGTGAGAACATGAGAACACACAAAGAGCTTGCTGGATCAGGCCAATGTCCCATCTAGTCCAGCATCCTGTTCTCACAGTGGCCAACCAGTTGCCCATAGGATGTCTGCAAGCAGCACCTGAGTGCAAGAGTACTGTCTCCTCCTGTGGTTTCCAGCAACTGTTATTTGGGCTCATACTGTCTCTGACTATGGAAGTAGAACATAGCCATCACGGCTAGTAGCCATGGATAGCCTTTTCCTCTATGAATTTGTCTCATTCTTTTTAAAAGCCATCCAACTTGGTGGTCATCACCGCCCCTTGTGGGAGCAAATTCCATAGTTTAGCTATCTGCTTTTGTCTGCCCTGATTCTTCCAACATTCAGCTTCATTGAAGGTCCATGAGTTCTATCCACTTTCTCCATGACATGCATATTTATATACTTCTAACATGTCACTTCTTATTAGCCTTTTCTCTAAACTAAAAAGTCCCCAATGCTGCAACTTTTCCTCATAGGGGAGTCGCTCCATCTCCTTGATCATTTTGGTTGCCCTTTTCTGCACCATTTCCAGCTCTACAATATCTTTTTTGAAGTGAGGAAACTAGAACTATGCACAGTATTCCAAAAACAGTCACACCATACATTTATATAATCGCAGCGGCAGTTTTATTTTCAGTACCTTTCCTAATGATCCCTGTCATGGAATTTGGCTTTTCCACAGCTGCTACACACTGGGTTGACATCTTCATTGAGCAATCCACTATGACCTCAAGGTCTCATTCCTGGTTGGTCACCGCCAGTTCAGGCCCCATGAGTGCATATGTGAAATCAAGATTTTTTGTTCCAATATGCATAATTTCACACTTGTTTACATTGAATTGCATTTGCCATTTACCACTCATTCATCAGTTTAGAGAGGTCCTTTTGGAGTTCTTTGCAATCCCTTTTTGTTTTAACAACTCTGAACAATTTAGTATCATCAGCAAACTTGGTCTACCCACTGCTCACCCATAACTCTAGATCATTTATGAACAAGTTAAAAGCACAGGTCCCAATGCTGATCCTTGGAGGAACTCCACTTTCTACAGTCCTCTACCGGGAGAACTGTCCATTTATTGCTATGTTCTGCTTCCTGATCCTTAACTAATTCCTGATCCACAAGAGGACCTCTCCTTTTATTCCATGACTGTTAAGTTTTTGTTCCTTTTTATTCTCCTCATTCGGACAAGACTTCCATTTTTTGAAGGATGCCTTCTTGCCTCTAATAGTTTCTTTGACTCTGCTTGTTAACCACACTGGCATCCTCTTGGCCCTGGTGGCACCTTTCCTGATCTGTGGTAGACATTCCAGTTGAGCTTCTAATAATTGTGTTTTTAAATACCTCCCAAGCGTTTTGGAGTGATTTGATCCTCTACTTTTCATTCCCCCCCCCAATCCCCTCATTTTGGGGAAGTTTCCTCTTTTGAAGTCAAAAGTGACTGAGTAGGATTTTCTTGGCAATTGGCAATTTACATGTAAGTTTAATTTAATAACACTATGGTCACCACTCCCAATCAGGATCTCACACTAGATCCTGGACACCAGTTAAAATTAAGTCCAGGGTCACCATCCCCTCTGGTTGATTCCATGACCAACTGTTCTAGGGCTCAGTCATTTAGGTATCTAAACAAAACCTCTTTGTTGTGAGTGGAACACATACATAGCCAGTCTATGTCAGGGTAGTTGAAGTCATCCACTACCACATTTCCTAATTTGGATGCTACCTCGATTTCATTTTTTGTCTCAAGATCTCCCTCAGCATTTTGGTCAGGGGAACAATAGAATGTTCCCGGTACTAAATTACTCTTGGAGCCTGTTATTACCACCCACAATGGTTCTGTGAAGAAGTGTGCCTCTTTGAGGGGTTGCTAGCTTGCCGGATTCAATGCCCTCTTTCACATACAGAGTGACACCGCCTCCAATACGTCACTCCCTGTCCTTCTGATATAGTTTATATCCAGGGATAATCGTGTCCCACTGGTTTTCTCCATTCCACCATGCTTCCAATATGCTCACTATATCAGTGCTGTCTTCTAAGACCAAGCACTCCAGTTTTCCCATCTGAGCTCGGAGGATTCTAGCATTAGTGTATAAACACTTGTAAACAGTGTCCCTCTTCAAGTGTCTTTGGCACTTTTGTTGCCCCTGTGGCACTTTTCTCTGCATTGCTATTTTGTGCCCCTGTACTCACAGTGCCTAGGTCATGGGTTGTTGTTGTTATATGCCTTCAGGTAGACTATGATTTATGGTGACCCTATGAATCTTTATATATATATATATATATTCATAGGGTTTTCATGGTAAGAGGTATTCAGAGGTATTCATTGCCTTCCTCTAAGCCTACAGCACCCGGTATGCCCAGGTGGTCTCCCATCCAAGTACTAACCAGGCCTGACCCTGCTTAGCTTCCGAGATCAGACGAGATTAGGCATGTTCTGGGCAGAGCTTGGAAAAGTTACTTTTTTGAACTACAACTCCCATCAGCCCCAGCCAGCGTGGCCACTGAATTGGTCTGTTGGGAGTTGCAGTTCAAAAAAGTAACTTTCCCAAGCTCTGGTTCTGGGTAGCATTCCTGTAGGCAGTTCGTGGCTAACCCCATTTAAAATTTCATCATTTTTTGGTTTTTATCCCAAGGGGGAGATTGCTTCCGAACAGGCCCCTCCTCAGCTCCTGTCAGCTTCCTCCCCCCCATCAGTTTAAAAGCTGCTCTGCCACCTTTTTGATCTTAAATGCCAGCAATCTGGTCCCATCACGGTTCAAATGGAGCTCATCCCTCTTGTATAGGCCCCGATTGTCCCAAAATGTTCCCCAGTGCCTAACAGATTCAGACCTCTCCTGACACCATCGTCTCATCCATGGATTGAGACTACAAAGATGCACCTGTCTTGTTGACCCTGCGAGTGGAACTGATAGCATTTTAGAGAAAGCTACTTTGGAGGTCCTGGCTTTTAGCATTCTACCTAGCAACCTCAATTTTGCTTCCAGGACCTCACGACTACATCCCCCCCTTTCCCTCTTTCTCCTTGAAATGTCAGTCTAAAATGCAGAGTGGATTCACTGCTCCATTGACATCAGAGCCACCAGTCTCCACTAGCCTTTAGTGCATTCTTTCCCAATTCAGTGACACATTCCAGCCCAGCAGAAGCAAAGCAGGGCCAGCGAGGTTTAGATCAAGAGACCTGGAGGGATGCATTTCCTGAAGCACCTTGGACAGCTCCCTGAAAGTTCAGACTAAAACCTAGAGCTGATTCCATTGCCCCACTGACATGGAGCCACCAGCCCCCACTGCTTGCAAACACACCAGCAGGAGTGCCAGATTGACTCAGCCAGGGCAACTGCACTATGGAGACCTCCCCACCACCTCAACCCTCTCCCTCTCCCTCAGGATCAATGACCCCCTGCCAGGAAGCTAGGGTAGCAGCTCTCCCCACCCTGTGAGCCATTTTGGATCTCCACATTGTGCTAGGAATGCTATTTCCAGAATGGGCTTGGAACCAGCTGGGAACTGGTGTGTCCTCTCTGTGTTCCAGAAACTGTTGCACACCCCAGGCCATGCCCAGGCATCTAGTCTACTTTTGGACTGGATCACCATCCTTACCAAAGAAGAAGAAAAATCTCATCTGGAAAGCTCTTTGCCCAAATCTCTCCTCACCCCTCCACCATGACAGCCGAGGGCCATGGCAGAGAACTACTCAGCTCTCCGTGTATGCAGTTGCCTGGAGCCATGAGGTGACACCTCCCATTACAGTTCTCAGGTGGTTCATTCCCTTGAGGATCATGCTGTCCGTATGCCTTTCTGGAATGTCTGAATCATCTCGGACGCTCCAATTAACAGAATGTTCCACCGATCTTCAAAGGTCAAGTGGATGACAAATGGGTTCATGTGATAAATATAATACAAACGGAGGTAGGGACAATTATTCCATAGCTGTGTTTGCCATAGTCTTAATATGTTTTTGTTTACAGTTAAACAAGAAACCACAAATTAAAGTATTCTCCAAGTATCTGAGGATGCTTTGAATTGGGGGAGATAGGGGGGAGGCAGGCAGCCCCTGGAGAATGCAATATTTTAATGAACATAGACCAAATTTCTGAAGGCAAAACAAAACATTGTAAAGAAAATGGGAGAGTTAGTGGGGGGGGGAAAGAACTGTTGCCTTAGCAACCTGGAAGATGAAAATCAGAGGCAACCTGTTTCCTTCCTGTTTGATGGAGAAATCAATCTTTCTGCTATAGCTGCGTGGCTGAGAGTAACACACATACACACACAGATGTGTTTTGTTGATTTAAAGAGATCTTGCCTTTTTGCCTCTTAAATAGAAAAATAATTAAATGGTGAGCAAAGAGCATGTGTGAAGTGCATAACATCTTTGTACCATGGTAATCATGTCTTTTTTTCCAGCTAAAGAAGAAAACCTGAGAAAGAATCTTGTTTGGTTAGGGTAACTGCTTTGGAGGAAATGCAGAAGTGCAGGGTCCCGTCATGATAGTTGCGCCATGCCTCCTCACAGCTACACCCCTTCTCTTGCTTGCTTGCTCTCCACCATCATCTCCACACTCCTCAGTCCTTCCCACGCATACCTTCTCCCACAATAGCAGACATCCCTAGGAGCCAATCAGCATGGAAGGGGCTTATGTTAGCTACCGACTCACCTCCTTTCACTCTGATTGGCTGCAATCAGCAGGAAAGGACACAGGAAGCATGCAAGAAGACTCTTATCAGTGGCTAACACACTCCCCTTTCATGCTGATTGGCTTGTAGGATGCTGGAAACACAGGGACCCCGCTGGGAGCCTGCACCCAAAAAAGTAAGGGGTTTAAGACACCTTGAGACCCCAGACAACTACACTCCTTGTTTGGAGAGACATTTCCTGACTATGTTTAGCTTTGACAGTATTTGCTCTGGAGCAGAATTCCCTTGTTTTGGAAACCACAAATCAAATTAAAAATTTAGCCTGCTTTCATGGGATTTTCAAATATATCAGCCACCAAGTATGGATAGTGAAATGGAGAGAGAAACCAAATAATGATATCTGCCAGGCACAGAGAAAACTGGCTGGAGAGCATCCTGCAGATTGGGAGAGGCCATAGCTCATTGGTTGAGCATCTGCTTTGAATGCAGAAGGTCCCAGGTTCAATCCCCTGCATCTCCACGTAGGACTGGGGGATACCCATGCTTGAAACCCTGGAGAGCCACTGCCGATCAGTGTAGACAGTACTGAGCTAGATGGACCATTGGTCTGACTTAGTATAAGGCAGCCGCCTATAGTCCTACGTTCCTAATGAGCCAGTCTATAGGTTCAGATTGCTGGTTGCTAATGACATGTTGAATGTGGGATCCCTTTAAATCAGCACTCTTTTCTATGCCTCGCAAGGAGGCTAGCGTGGAAATGAGTGTTCTCCACTTGATCCGTGCTAGAATCGACTGTGGCAGAATCTGGCACTGGCATTTATCACCATACTTCAGATTAGATGTTTGCTACTGTTGTGAGTTAAGCCAGTTCGTCTCTCACTCTGGTCATTTGTGAAAAAAAACAACAGACAGCAGCTCAGGAGTAAAACTACAAAAACATGTTTTATTTTAAGAAGAAAGAAAGAGCACTCACACTCATCAGCAAGATGAGTGGGGTCGACCAGCAATAGACATTAGACACGGGTTTCTTATACCCTCAGGCACTGAGGTTGCAGGAAACACACCATATATGGCACACTCCATCCTTCACACTTGCTAGCTAAGTTCCAGTTACAATAGTTTCAAATGGTTCCTTGTGTATACTCTACAATAGTTTTCAAGTCCCCCTGCTTCAGCCTTGCATTCTGCTGAACAAGTGTTATCAGCCTGCTTTGCGTGTCATCAGTGTTCTCTCTGCCAGAAGGCTTGAAGCCATAACATAGGATAGCAAGTGAAAGGGGCCTTCACTAAGGTGTCAGTGTGTGCTGGCAGAGCAAAAGTAACTCACAACAAACTTCCCTGAGTGAGATTCATAAAGACAGGAAAATAGATTTGTGGAAAAAGATGGGTTTGTGAGCCCCAAAATCTCAACACTACCTGGCACTGGATGTTTTGTCATTGCTATTTGCTGCCCTGGGCTCTCTTACTGGGAGGAAGGGAGGGATATAAATTTAATAAAATAAATAAACCTTTGACAACCAGTGTTTGGTAGCTGGAAGTTAAAAACTGGAAGTAGATGTTGAAAATAAATACTGGACACCATGCCAAAAAGTAGGATAGAAGTATACATTAAATGAATGCAATATTCCATGTTTGTTGGCAAGTATTTGGTAATCCCATGAAACCAGATTGGAGGACAGGGCAATTCTAAGCAAAAATGAGACTCTCTTTACCTCTGTTTTTACATTCTATTAGTAATTGACTGATAAGAATTACTATACCCTTCCTCTGAGGAGCTTACAGCAGCTTAATGATGGTTCCCGGACAGTCTTTTCTCTACGTAGTTCATAGTGTCAGAGCAGTTTAGATTCAGTAGCAGAACTGTGCCATGTGCCTTCAGACTAAACTAGGTTGCAACCAACCAGTCAGAATTAATGGACTACAGAATGCTAGACAACAAACCCAACAGCCAACTCATGAGTTTTGTAAGCTCACATGCTTCCAGTTAACCAGGAACCAATCTCTGAAATGACTTGACAAGTTCCAGAGAACTTAAACTAAGCACTCTGGCAGCAGATCCAAGCACCTGGCCTGCTGCCCCACTGTTGTAAATTATCAGAGGATGGAGCTGTTGGCCTGTTCTTTGCTGCCCTTTGATGTCAGTACTGAAGAAGGCCTTGTTGCTGCCAATGTTTAGGGATCAGGTGACACAAGAAGCCAGTAGGGCTTCTTTTGGTTTCATAGATCTTCTGGCATAGATCCTCTCTCTGAACTAGGCTTTCTTCTGAAAGTCTCCTCATCTGATTTTCCCCTTGAAGTTTGGAGTTCCAGAATAGGACAGTCTAAACTCTGACTAGGCAGCAGCAAAGTTTGATGGAGCAGCAGAGTCATTGCTACATCCACAGCTTTGCTTTCAGGTCAGCTAGCATGGAAGACAGGGGTGTAAGCTAATTCCCACGCTAGCCTTGAGATGGCACACAAATCAGCCCCAAGTTGGGCATAATGCCATCAAGTGACAGCAGTGGAGTCAGTGATGGCCACCAACTTGGATGGCTTTTAAAAAGGATTCGACAAATTCATGGAGGATAAGGCTATCAATGGCTATTAGCCATTATGGCTATGCTCTACCTCCACAGTCAGAGACAGTATACTTCCGAAGACCAGTTGCTGGAAACCGCAGGATGTGAGAGTGCTGTTGCATGCTGGTTCTGCTTACGGGCTTCCCAAGGGCATCTGGTTGGCCACTGTGAGAACAGGAGCTGGACTAGATTGGCCATTGGCCTCATCCAGCAGACTGTTCTTATGTTCATATGGCTTTAAAAGAGGATTAGACAAAGTTATGGAGGATAAGGCTATCAATGGCTACTAGCCACAATGGCTATTTTGTCTGTCCACTGTCGAAGGCAACATGCCTTTGAATGCCAGTTGCTGGGGATCACAACTGGGCAGAGTGCTCTTGTGCTCAGGCCCCACTTACTGGCTCCCCACAGGCATCCGGTTGGCCACTGTGAGAACAGGATGCTGGACTAGATGGGCCATTGGCCTGATCCTGCAGCCAGGCTCTTCTTATGCTCTTAAATAAATATGAACTTCTCATGCTGCCTCTAACAAAGGCACCCAGCCTTCATATGTCCATTTACTCACTTGCCTGCTTCCCAGTTCTGCTTCCACTCTGACTATTGTAACTATGCAATCAAGAGATAATTTTTCCAACATCACACATTTTCTGTTTGAAAAAAAGCAAATTATTTTTTTAAGGGCAAAAATGAAGGTCAACATCGTTTGGAACTGCACATTTCCTTAGATTTTCTGTATTTTTGCTTCCAGAGTAAAGGTTAGGAATGGCATTGTCTTGTTCCAGTGTCCCAGAAGTGACTGCTCGTTCCTGCTGCATTCTGCTACTTCTGAGAATTTGCTGGCAAAGGAGACCACCAGCCCTTAAGTTTACATTACAAAACAAGCGACGCTTTTATCAGCATTAATTGACTTTGAGTGCTACATTCAGGAAATGCTGGTGGAAAAGCAATCTTTCTAACACGCAGTTACTTAGGACTCATCACTCCATTGTTGCATGCATCTGTAGATGGTTTGTTCTGAGGAGGTCAGTCGTGGCTTTATTGCAGGCAAAATATTTTGATGGTGTATTGGATGAATGGCTTGTTTATCTGCCTCCAGCATCCCTAAACATTCTAGGAAGAAACATAACAATTATTTGCAGGAACAATGGAGTCAAATCGATGGGACTGCTTGTTCTTGAAGTTTTTTTTTTTTTTTTAAATGTCTGTTTATCACAAAACCCAGCACCAAAGCATAGTCTTCCTGGAACACAAACAAACATTCTTGTTTAATATACCCGGAGGGATTCATTTTCACTGCTGTTAGGAACTCTAAGAAGGAGGGCTGGTACAAGTTTACAAGTTTTTATAAGGTACCCTGTTAATAGCATCTGTAAGATCTGCTTTAGTGCTGCTGTTGCGTGCCATGCTATTTGGCTAAGTCACAGAGTAGACCTATTGAAATCAATGAATGCATATTAGGAATATGGGAGGCTGCCTTACAGTATACTGAGTAATACCATTGGTTCATCTAGCTTATAAGAACATAAGAAGAGCCTGGCTGCTGGATCAGGCTAGTGGCCCATCTAGTCCAGCATCCTATTCTCTCATCAGCCAAATAGATGCCCCAATGGGAAGCCTGCAAGAGCACTCTCCCTCCCTGTGGTTTCCAGCAACTGGTATTTGGAAACATCTTGCCTCTGGTCATGGAGGCAGAGCCATCAATAGCCTTATCTTCCATGAATTTGCCTAATCCTCTTTTAAAGCCATCCAAGTTGCAGAAAGCCATCCTCTTGCAGAGCGAGCTCCATAGATTATAAGAAGCTCAGTGTTGTCTATACCAGCCTTTCCCAATGCGGGGTCCTCCAGACGTTTTGGACTACAGTTCCTTGGCCATTGGCCATGTTGGCTGGCGCTAATGGGAGCTGTCGTCCAGCATGCTTTATCTGTCAGCTTTTAAGTTCAGTTTATAAACCATCCTAAGAATTACTTGTTAGAATCACAAGAAGGAATATACACATATGTGAGAAAACTATGGGCACAAATAGAACTGCGTCTGTCGCTCTGGGACTTCATCCATCCTTCTATTCATTCACCATGTTTTTATACTATTTTTGAATTACTGAATTTACTTTTTTAAAAACAGAAACAGTGTATTATCCATTAAAAGCAATAGTGGTAAAGCCAATGAAATCTAAGACAAATCAACAGCAGCAGGATCAGTGCTTATCAACAAAAATGCTTTCACCTGACTCCAAAAGGAGGCAACATTCTGAAGCAAATTGAACTTCGTGGGGAAGGGGATTCAACAGCAAGGGGGCAACAACTGAAAAGGTCCTGCTTCTAGTGGCTGCTGCTGCTGCTTTCAGAAAAGGTGGCATCCCAAACCTAATAGATCTTTTCGGAATTGCTGCAGTCGACTGGATACCAGTTGCTGGGAATCACAAGAAGGGAGAATGCTGTGGCACTCAAGTCCTGCTTTCAGATTTCTCATGGGCATCTCATTGGCTGCTGTGAGAACAGGATGCTGGACAAGATGGGCCATTGGCCTGATCTACCAGGCTCTTCTTGTGTTCATAGTTCCAATACTATGTTGTAAATTCAGAGCTTCAACAAGGATATCTTAATTCTCTAATGCTCAGTAAAGATTGCTGTCCCCCCCAATGGATGATATCATCAGAGCTGAGCCAAACCCAAATGCTTTCTTTGATAGGCCTTAATACCTTTTTCTTTGTCATCTGTTATCATTTTGCCATCCTCATTGAGTAGCTGAACCACCATTTCTTTTCTCTGTCTTTTAGTATGGATGTACCTGAAGAAAGCTTTTTGTTGCTTTTAGCATCCCGCCCTAACCTCAGCTCATTCTCAGCTTTAGCTTTCCTGACCCCATCCCTGTAATTCTGTGCTACCTGTCCGTATTCTTCCTTTGTGGCCCAGCCTTTCTTCCCAGGGCTGGCACCAGAGGGCAGCTAGGTTGGGCCCTGGCTGAGGGCCGCTGCAGCCCTGAAGGGCCCCTCCTTAGAGTGGGAGGGTGGTACTCCAATGCTGTGATCCATGGCAGCATTGGATCCTGCAACCCGACCCTGCCACGGATCATGGAGAGGAAGCTCCCAGGCACCCCCCAATAGAGACTTTATAAAGCTGGCACAAATACCCCACCTACCTCTCCATCACCCAAAATTCCTGCCATCACCCAAGCTTGACTGCCCCCACTGCCATCTTGGTTAATGACAGGCATGCATGCTATGTGCACACCTCATTCTCATGATAAAAGAGGTAGGTGGGGTGTGCAGGCAAGCTTATTAGCCCTGCACCATCTGTATAGGGGGGCTACGGTGTTAGGCTACAATGCTGTGGGTCCAGTACAGGCTGGTTCCCAAGAGCCCAGTCATGCCTGGTGTTCCTTCCACTTCCTGTATGTGTCCTTTTTTTGTTTTCAGGTCATCTCTAAGCTTTCTGTGAAGCCACATTGGCTTCTTCTGCTGTCTTCCCCCCTTTTCCCTTGTTAGAATTGTTTCCCATTGTGCCTTTAGAATTTCCTTTTGTAGAAACTCCAGCCCATCTTGGACTCCTTTTCTCATTAGGGTCCCTTGCCATGCAACCTTACTTATCATTATTCTGAATTTATTAAAATTGGCTTTCCAGAAGTCCAGGGCACGTGTGTGGTGACTCTCGGCTTTTGCTTCCTGTAAAATAAAGAACTCTAGTGTAGCATGTTCACTATCTACCAGAGTTCCCGTAACTGCCACTGCATCCACTAAGTCATCTCTATTGGCTAGAATCAAGTCAAGGATTGCTAATCATCTAGTTCCTTCCTTCACTTTCTGTAGGGAGTTCTCTTTTCCTTGACTGCTATTGATATCTTCAAATATAATATTAATCATTATTATTTAAATTCAGAATGTTTAGCAGGCAAGGTCAGGATAGGTAAGAGCAGAAACAGGATTCTTAACCTTATTCGTTTGCAACAAGCCATCAAAATCTATCAGAAAGGTATTTTACAACTTAGAAGCTAAGGAGAGTGCTGGATTCAGGAAGGGATGATGAACGTAAGACATTGAATTCGGTGTGAGGAGCTGTTAGAGCAGGAAGATTATCAAGTCTGCAAACGTCACATTTTTTCATTGTTCTTGGCTCTCAGAGTGGACCCCTTTTATCTCATGGTTCAGGAGTGATTTGGCAAAGGCCAATTTGCTATAGTATTAAAGAACTGCAAAAGATTTTCTCTGGTGTGCTAACCGATCAAGTTCACTTGCTTAAACTGGCAGGCATTGTCCTGCTTGTCTTGTCTGATAGGCTCTGCAGGAGCTAGATGGAATGAGGTAAACATCCATCATCCTAAATAGCCTGATGTTCCTGTGAAAATTATTCTCATTCTTATGCCAGAAAAACATTGAAAGCTTTTTTTGGCGTAGATGAAGCCTTTATCTGAGGTCTTTTTTCCTTTTTCTTTGCCTTGCAGAACCTGTCTTGCTAGATCCAAGCAAGATCCTTTGCAAAACCTCATCTGCTTTGCAGATTAATTGGTAAGGTTTGCAAGAGATGCTTCACTGAGAGTTCAGGAGCTGGGGACCTAGATTTTTAGTCTCAAAGCTTGGCTGTGTGAGGCATCTTAATCTGTCGCATTTGACAGTTCAAAGCACTTCTCATACATTATCTTGCTATAAACCTTACAACCCTGGAAGACAAAGCAGTGTAATTATACCCATGTTGTATGACATTCAAATAACCCATCCATGCACATCCACACCTAACACCCGTATGAGGGATGGGAGGATATGTCAGTCTTGGTTCTGTCTGCTTCTCATTTTTCCAATCTTAAACTCAGTTCTCCACATTTCTGCTGCAATTTGTGGGTTGTTTTTTTAAAAAAACCCTCATGAAAATTCTCCAGCACTTCAGTACAAATTTCTCCCAACACACACATTTTTATTAGGCAGTTTTGACTTCAAATGCGAACTGAATTGAATTTCTCGCCCATCCGTAAGCCGTACACAATCGTCGTCACACATAACACACCTCTGTCTATTCTCTCTCTCTCCGCCCCCCCATCTTTGTTCTCTCTCCTCCTCCACAGCAATTAGGCTGAAAAGAGCAGCTGAGCTTTCTTCACACCTAATTGCCAGGATTAACCCTTCCCTCCCCAGCTACAACCTCCCCAGAAATGCACAGCAACTAGCCTTGGAACTTAGAAGCTAAGGAGAGCACTGGGTTCAGGAAGGGGTGATGAATGTAAGACCTTGAATTCAGTATGAGGAGCTGCACAGCAATTAGGCTTGGAGGCAGCATTTGCTTGGAGCTAATGAGATGTCGCTTACCATGAAAACCCTATTCGTAGTGTTGCCATAAGTCGGGATCGGCTTGAAGGCCATTTCCATCCATCAATGGGAGATGTTTTCCAACTCAAATTACTAGCCAAGAGTGGGATGCGGAAGGGAGGCCCTGCAGGCCCTGTCTGGTCCATGGGCTTAAGATTCCCAACCTCTGTTGTAGAATGCAATAAAAATGGATGCCCATATTAAAAATATGAATTGGGTATGACTTCTTTGGGTTCTATGTTCAAACGGAGCCATATCAATCCGCCGTCCCCAAATTCTCCTCAAACCTCTGTGCAAATTTTGGTGGGAAAAAAATCTCAAACTATTTCAGGAGTGTGCATAAAATCAAGGAATATTTGGTGAATATTTGAAATCCATTATTGATCCACTGGGAAATCTGTTGGGGAGGTGGGTATATAGTTGAGTGTTTTTACACCTTAACAATGTGAGTATTTTTATATGTCACAATTTTTCAGTAGCAGGTCCATACTTATAAGTAGGAGATATGCAGCAGACCATATTTGATAGTGGTCACAGATGACATGCAGCAGCACTTAGTAAATGTTGCATGGATTTTATTAATTTATTTAAAGGGAATTATCCCTCTGTATAGATGAGGAAAACAACAACGTTCCAACCAGCTGTATTTTCCTTGCAAGTTTCAATTCTGAAAGATGATTTTTTTTGGGGGGGGGGACTTTGATATGCAAATACAAACTCTGCCACCATGGTGGATGAGAATTTGATAGAGCAAATTTAAAATAAATATAAATAAAATCCATTTTTTTCTGATATACTTTCAGTTCTTAAATGAAAAGGTAGTAGTGACGGGGAGGCGAGGACAATACTTTCTGACAACAATACTTTCAAAACAATTTCAGAAGAACTTTAGTATAACTTTAAATGTTTAACTAATTTTTAAACAGAATTTCTAACAGCTGTGGAAAACTAGCAGTGGCTCAGGTACTCTCCTGGGCCACTTTGCCTGGAATGCCTCATTCTGAGAAAGGACTCCCTTCCTCATGAGGAAGAGGTGGGCGCTCTGGAGATCCCTACAAGGGAGGGGTGGGTGGTGGGCCAGCTGGCAAGGCATGTCAGCAGGGATCTGTGGGGTGTGTGTGCAAAATCACTGCCCCTCACCCTTCCTACCTGGGTCCATAGCCTCAGTTTGCCAAAAAGCAAACTGTCTGTCCAAAAAGCTGTCTCAACACGGACTTTAATGCTTGGGCAGGCTCCTACTGATGTAGCCGGTCTTACAGATAATGTGGTCCCAAACCACTTACGTCTTTCAAGGCCCAAACCAACAACATCTTATGGTTTGTTTTTGGTGTGAGCTAGACCTACATCAAGGAGGGAGGCATCCTCCTTCCAGTCCCTAGAACAGTCTCTAGCCTCACAGTTCAAAAGGCACAAAAGCAGTGCAGGACTTAGACTTTTTCATACCTGAAGGAAATAAAGCAAATCATTTTTACACTTTGAAGCTGTCTCTCTCTGTTTTCAACATGGACAGAGGTTGGAAGTGGGAAAATAAAACCTGCAGCGCAGCCTAAAGCAACTACAGTAAAACCTCTATTAACAAAGCAGACATTACTGGACATTACTTCTTTAACAGAAACTTTGGTACCAGAAGTAGGAATAACATGGAAAGAATAGGGATAGTTTCCTACACCCACTCACAGATGGTGGGAGCAGCTTCAACAGGGGCTTTAAAGGGTGCCTACCCTGTACGCAACAGCTGGTATAGCACAGTGGGGAGGAGGGCCTGGCTGGGAGTCCAGAGTCTGTGAGTTCAAATCCCCGCTCATGTCTCCTGGGTGTAAAATCTAAAGATCACCCCACAGCGAGTGCTCGGGGTTACGTGCCCTGCCACCTGTGCAGCCGTGGGCAAGCAGCATAGTCCCAAGGAGCCCAATTGCCCCCCCCCAGCTGGCAGTTGCGGACAAGGAAGGGGCTGGCTTGTTTAGCTGTGGCAAGCTGAGCAGGCCCTGGCCAGCTGGGGAGGACTAGCCTCAGAGGAAGGCAATGGTAAACCCCCTCTGAATACCGCTTACCATGAAAACCCTATTCATAGGGTAGCCATAAGTCGGGACTTGAAGGTAGTCCATTCCATTTTTCACCCTGCACCCACCTTCCCCCTCTGGATCGTATTGGATCCTTCCCTCCCCAGCCTTGGGAGAAAGCAAGAGATTTCTTGAATGCAAAGACAGGCTTGTCAGTTTCACCCCAGCAAAGCAAAGGCACAGGCTTATCAGTTTATTGATAGCAAAGACATAGGCTAATCAGTTTCACCTGACAGCAACCCCATCTGTTTAAAATTTTATCCATAGCAAAGCAAAGTTGGTCAGTTTCACCTTAAAAAAGTCTTAGTTAAAAGAAGCTTTGTTCCTGCACTTTACATTACTTCATAGCAAGGCCAGCTCTGTAATGGAGAGACTGAGCAGACAGGTGTGTGTGTGAATGGAATGACTTTGGCATATCTTTAGAGTTGGTATGAAAACAGGCATTTCAAGAGCTTGTATAAGCCTAGACCATTTGATTAATAAAGGAAATCTCTCTCAAGCACAATTTCCATTTTTGTCTCTTCTCTCCACTTTCGTTTCAACAGTGCCCTTGATTTCTCAGGGTATTTATTTTTCCCAAGTCTGCTCAGTTTGCTACCTCTGCGGAGCTATATGCTAATATTGCCTTGATATTTCATTAATGAAGGCAGTGGAAATGACAAGTGGAAGAATTATTTGCTCTTTCTCCATCATGACTCTTTGCACTTAATATCTGCTAAGGTGATTATCCACCTGCGTTCATCACAAACGTAAAACACAAGGCGGCAGCGTTCTGCAAGCGTCAACATCAGCGAAAGCATCAGGGGTTGCCAATAACTGAAAATGAGCACTGAGACCCGAGGCCTCTCAAAATGTCTCCAGATTAGCTTCCACGCTATAGAGCAGAAACTTTGTTTAATAAAATTTATATGTCACTTGAGTGTAACAAAACCTCTAAGCAGTTTACAAGAAATGTTAAAATTATCAATAAAACAAGTGATTAAAAACATTTAAAAAACAATTTAGAACTATCATTAGAAGCCAAAATGATGAAACTGAGGTTATCATACTTTGGACACCTCATGAGAAGACATGATTCACTAGAAAAGACAATAATGCTGGGAAAAACAGAAGGGAGTAGAAAAAGTGGAAGGCCAAACAACAGATTGATTGATTCCATAAAAGAAGCCACAGACCTGAACTTACAAGATCTGAACAGGGTGGTGAGATGCTTTTGGAGGTCACTGATTCATAGGTCGCGGTCAACTTGAAGGCACATGACAACAACAAAAAGACAATTTGTGGGGAAGGGCTGTAGTTCAATGGTAGAGCCCCTGCTTTGCATGCAGAAGGTCCCAGGTTCAATACCTGACATCTCCAGGTAGGGCTGAGAGAGACTCCTGCCCTGAAACCCTAGAGAGTTGCTGCCAGTCAGTGTATGCAATGCTTAGGCAGGCCAACGGTCTGACCCAGAATAAAGCCGTTTCCTATGTTCCTGTGTTTCAATTAAAACCAGCAGTAAACTAAAAAGAAAGTAAAACACACTGACATCTACATGTCTGGATGAAAAAGGAAATGGACTGCCTTCAAGTAGATCCCGAATAGGGTTTTCATGGTAAGGGGTATTCAGAGGGGGTTTCCCATTGCCTTCCTCTGAGGCTGAGAGGCAGTGACTGGCCCAAGGCCACCCAGTGAGCTTCATGGCTGGGTGGGGATTCGAACCCTGGTCTCTCAGGTTGTAGTCCAACACCTTAACCCCTACATAGGCTTGCCTTGAAAACTGTCAAAGCTTCCAGAATGCAATAACCCAGAGGTGTGAGCTGCTGGGTCACTAGATGGGTTTATAGGATTGGGAACTATACTTTACCATTACAGTGGGAAAGGGTTTGCCCTATCCCCCTTTGTATGGAGGAAGTTTATAAGGCTTCCTTTCATGGGGTGGATCCCATCTGACTCTGAGCGGCCACTAGAAAGGGCAGCTTCCCCCTATAACAGGGGATGCACTGCCCTCCAAACCTGTTTCGAGCCTAGTAGCAACACCCTACAGTACAACACCCACCAGCATTAGCTAGCGGCCTTGAGGGGCTGCATAGGACTTGGGAGGGGGGCATTCCTGATTGGCCGTGGGTTGCCTTTTTCACACCTTAAGGGGAGGGTCCAACTCACTTTTCATTTGGCAAACGGCTTCTCATCATCCAAAGTTGGCAGTCAGGGATGTAATTTGCCTACTCAGAAAAGCACCCTTAGGTGCAGGGTGCCTGACTAATAACTTTGCATTTCTAGAGGGGTTTGCTTGATCTGATGTTCTTGAGGCCTGCAGGGCTTGTCCTGCAGAAGAACACTGGGGAAACAGCCCCTCCCCCCAGCTCATCTTCATGATAAGATGGCAAAAAAAAATCCTGACCTAAATCTAACACCAGGTGTTGGGATTCAAACTAATGTCGTGCTACACAAGTTAAGATACAAAGGAATTTGACATACTTGTATTTTCTTTGCAGAACCAAGCCTGCAGTAGATGTGCTTTTCCTTGTTGCAGATCTTTATACAAATAGTTAATAACACTGTGATTAAATACCTTATTCATGCCTCACAAGTCTTCATTCCTGGTGTGTGGACAATGAGCTGTGCCAGTGTCATGGTGCACACATTGTAGCAGAGGTCCAGAATTGGCACAAGACATCCTCGGGCAGCTGCTGGGGACCCATAAGAACAGAAGAAAAACCCTGTTAGATCGGGCCAGTGGCCCATCCAGTCCAGCATCATGTTCTCAGAGTGGTCCAACCAGATGCCTATGGGAAGGCTGCAAGCAGGACCTAAGTGCAACAACACTCTCCCCACTCAGGATCCCCAGCAGCTGTTATGTTGCCTCCAACAGTGGAGGTAGAACATAGCCAATGTGGCCAATAGCTCAGTGGCATGATGCTTGCTTTCCCTTATCTCTCAGGAGGATTGGGCTCTGGTATCCGTTAATTTAGTATTAGACACCATTGGGTGGAATGAAGGCCACCATTTTGTTTTTTCCCACAGGGCCCTAGGCCAACAATGTCCAGCACTGTGGGAAAAAACAAAATGGTGGATGCTGGGAAAAGAATGCCTCCCAGAGCGTGGTCAGTAGTTCAAAAACAAAACCCCTTGTGCTTTGGCAAACTAAGAGATTACCTCTCCCATGAGCCATAGAACAATCACATAGGACAGTGATACTGTACACACTGCTCAGTTTTATTTGTGATTTATTATTACTACTACTACTACTACTACTATTATTGTTGTTAATTAAATTTATATCCCGCCTTTCCTCCCAGTAGGAACCCAGGGAGGCAAACCAAAACATTAAAAACACTCTAAAACATCTTTAAAAACAGACTTTAAAATATATTGAAACAAAGCATCTTTAAAAACATATTAAAAACATATTTTTTTAAAAAAAACTTTTGAAACATCTTAAAAAGCAATTCCAACACAGACGCAGACTGGGATAAAGTCTCTATTTAAAAGGTGTATTTGTTTTTACTTTCCTTCCAGGTTTTTCAGCGTTTTTTATTGAATGCTGTTTGCATTTTTATTGTGATTGTATTTCTAACCAGTTAGATATGTTTATTATTAAAATATCCAAGAGAGCAGTTTGCTGAGGGCTCCCTCAGACCTCTGTCTGTTGTAGCCAGGCTGAAGCAAAACTATCAAGGTAGCCAAAGCATTTGTTGAAACTCTCCTCATGGTGGAACCATTTTAGATATGGGAAACTGTAAGAAGTAGATTGCATTTGATTATTCCGTTCTGCATTTTCAGATAGAAACTTCTCTAGACTGCAGTCTGCTCTAAGGTAAAGAAGCAAAAATAGAAGCAAAAATCTTCCAGCTGGAATTCTCAGTTACTAGAAGCAATGGTTTGGCTCCTAAGCAAAGCCAGTGCTCCGTCATTATTGCTTTATCTTAGTAAAAAACAGTAAGAATATTTAAAAAATGAAAACCATTTGAGAGGACTTCCCAGGAGGATCGCTGCGCCTGTGCTGCCTCTGGGATGGGCTCCCGTCTTGGTGGAAACTTTTTCAGTTTTAAAACCAGTTAGAAGGGCTTTTTGACTGGGGAAAATTTCTTCCGGATAAGGAAGAAACGTGGAGATTTTCCACAGAGCTTTGTTGTGTTTGTTGGAGGCTGGAATTCTGTGAAAGAAGGTCTTCCAGCAGCTCGGACGGAGCTAGGATTTCCAACCAGCTCAACTGATTAAGTGAGCCGTTTTTTTTTTCTTCAAAGAAAAACGGATTAACAGGCAAGCATTCTCTTGTCTTTTCTCATTATTTTGTTATCAATACAGCTAAAGAGATTTGTCAAAGAACCAGCAATTAAGAAACCCTGGGTGAGTCATAGCTTTCTCTTTTATTCACGGAGCTAAGGGGAAGAAAATAGAAATAGTTTATCTTTATTTTTATTGCAAAAAGCTGGCATGGAATTCAGCATTATAAAGATTACAAATGGCTGAGGGGTTTCTAATTTAAAGAGAAAATTTTTTTTTGATTTATAAGACTTTTGAGTAATATATGTCTGGGACTATTTTTTCCGGTTTACTTTTTTTTTTTGACGAATCTGCTCATTCTTCCTGCTACTAATTATTTGGATGCTGTGAATTAAAGTTGTTTTGGCACTTTTGGACATACTAGAGATAAGGCAGTTCGTCTTGTCTAGAGGGTGACGTCAGCTGGCTTGAAAGATTAACTCCTTTGTAACTGGATAAAGAAATAAACTGTTCTTTGCTTGGGACATTGGAAATTGAAACGATTGTGTTTTTTTTTGTTTTAAGAATGACAATCAAGAAGGTGGTTGAGATCATGGGGCCAGAGGGACAGACTGGGAATCCTTTTGGTGTACCGCCCACCTTGCTGCCCAATGGCTTCCCTAACTGAGCTGACGGAAGTGGTCTCGGAGGTACTGTTGAGATCCCCCAGACTATTAGTACTGGGAGATCTCAACATTCATGCTGAGGCTACTTTGTCTGGGGCAGCTCAGGACTTCATGGCCGCCATGACAACCATGGGGCTGTCTCAATATGTTAGTGGCCCAACACATACATCGGGGCATACTCTTGACCTGGTCTTTGCTACCGGACATGGGGATAGTGATCTGGATGTGGGGAGTTTTACATCTCTCCCGTTGTCATGGACAGATCATTGCTTGCTGAAGTTTAGACTTTCAGTAGCCTTTTCCCTCTGCAAGGGTGGGGGACCTATTAAATTGGTCCGCCCCCGGAGACTAATGAATTCTGACGGTTTTCAAAAGGCTCTGGGGGTTTTTCCGGCTGATAAGACTGGCGCTCCTGTCGAAGCCCTGGCCGATCTGTAGAATACAGAGATGACCTGGGCTGTTGACACGATCGCTCCTGCGCGCCCTCTCCTATGTAGAGCTCATACAGCTCCTTGGTATACTCCGGAGCTGAGAGCGATGAAACAAGACAGGAGGCGGCTTGAGCGGAGATGGAGACGAACTCCCGACAAATGCAATTATGAGCTGGTTCGTGCTTCTACTAAGCTCTATGTTGGAGCGGTGAGGGCGGCAAAAAAACATTTCACTGCCTCTATTCAGTCATCTCTCTCACGCCCACGGGAGCTTTTTAAAGTGGTTTGTGGCCTACTCCATCCAGGCCTACAAGATACGGCAGATACATCGGTAGCTCGATGTAATAAATTTGCTGAACACTTCCAGCATAAGTTCTCATGCATTCACCGGGACTTAGACTCCTATTTAATAGCAGTTAATCCTACTGAGGTGTCCGGAGCACAGTCTTGTCATGTTTTGTTGGATGAGTTTCAGTTGGTTCAGTTTGAGGACGTGGACAAGGTGCTTGGACAGGTTCGTGCGACCACTTCGGTATTGGATCCTTGCCCCTCTTGGCTAATTAAAACTAGCAAGGAAGGAACAGTTGGCTGGGCCAAGGAAGTGATTAATGCCTCTTTACGAGAGGGAGTGGTCCCTGGCTATCTGAAAGAGGCGGCAGTGAGACCACTCCTGAAAAAACCTTCCTTGGACCCAGAGGATTTCAGCAGCTACAGACCAGTAGCCAATGTTCTGTTCCTGGGCAAGATCCTGGAACGTGTGGTTGCTGACCAGCTCCAGGCGCTATTGGATGAAACCAATTATCTAGATCCATTTCAATCGGGGTTTAGGCCTGGTTTTGGCACTGAGACTGCCTTGGTCGCCCTGTTTGATGACCTATGTCGGGAGAGAGACAGAGGGAGTGTAATTCTGTTGATTCTCCTTGACCTCTCAGCGGCTTTTGATACCATCGACCATGGTATCCTTCTGGAGAGGCTTGCAGAGTTGGGAGTTGGAGGCACTGCTTGGCAGTGGTTCCGCTCCTACTTAGCGGGTCGTCTCCAGAAGATAGTGCTTGGGGAACATTGCTCGACACCGTGGGTTCTCCAGTGTGGGGTCCCGCAGGGTTCGGTTCTGTCTCCCATGCTTTTTAACATTTATATGAAGCCGCTGGGGGCGGTCATCAGGAGTTTTGGAGTGCGTTGTCATCAGTATGCTGATGACACGCAGCTCTACTTCTCCTTTACATCTTCTTCAGGTGAGGCAGTCGACGTGCTGAACCGTTGCCTGGCCGCGACAATGGACTGGATGAGAACTATCAAACTGAGACTCAATCCTGACAAGACTGAGATGCTGTTGGTGGATGGTTTCTCTGATCGGATGGTGGATATATACCCTGTCCTGGATGGGGTTACACTCCCCCTAAAGGAACAGGTGCGTAGTCTGGGAGTCATCTTAGACTCTTCCCTCACACTTGAGGCTCATGTAGCCTCGGTGGCCCGCAATGCGTTCTACCAACTTCGGTTGGTAGGCCAGGTACGTCCCTATCTGAGTAAGGAGGACCTCACATCAGTGGTACATGCTATGGTAACCTCGCATCTGGACTACTGCAATGCGCTTTACGTAGGGCTACCTTTGAAGACGATTCGGAAGCTACAGCTAGTGCAAAATGCGGCGGCCAGACTGCTAACAAGAACTAAGCGGTCTGAGCATATAACACCTGTGCTAGCCCATTTGCACTGGCTTCCAATATGCTTCCGGGCCAGATTCAAAGTGTTGGTACTTACCTATAAAGCCTTATACGGCGCGGGACCACGATATCTGTCGGAACGCCTCTCCCGATATGAACCGGCCCGTACACTACGGTCTACTACGAAGGCCCTCCTCCGGGTTCCGACTCATAGGGAAGCCCGGAGAGTGGTGACAAGATCTAGGGCCTTCTCAGTGGTGGCCCCCGAACTATGGAATGGTCTCCCCGAGGAGGTGCGCCTGGCGCCGACACTATCATCTTTTCGGCGCCAGGTTAAAACCTTTCTCTTCTCTGAGGCATTTTAATTCCTGTTAATTCTAAATTATTATATTTTGATTTTAGACTGTACAGTTTTTTGTACAGTTTTGTATTGTGATATACTGTATTGTGTTATTTTTATTGTATTTTTAATGTTCACCGCCCAGAGAGCTGTTGCTAGTCGGGCGGTATATAAGCTTAATAAAATAAAAAAATTAAAAAATGGATGTACAAGAAGGGACTTTCTCTTTAGATATGTTTCAGAAAATAATGAATGAGATTAAGCTAACAAAACAAGAACTCAGACATAACAGACAAGTGATGATAAGTGAATTTGGCGAAATGAGACAGGAGCTGAAAGAAATTCAGGATTCTATGAGAAAGGAGAACAAAGATAAATTTGGAAAATTAAAAAAGGATGAAAGAAAAATTAAAGGGAAGGTTCAAGCCCTGGAGATTGGATTAAATATGGTTTTGGAAAAAGATTTGGATTTCCTGGCTGTGATGGATCCTGGAGACAAATATTACTGTTTGGAATTTAGCGCTGTCCCTGAAGGAATTGGTGAAGAGATTGGAGATAAAGATATCATTGGTTCGAAAAAATTCATGGACTGGAAGGATTTGATGGAACTTGAAATGGAGAAAGTTTACAGAATTAATTCCTGTTTTGTGACAATGAAAAACCCTTCAAGAGATGTGCTAGTGCATTCTGTAAAAAAGAGGAACAGAGATGCGGTTCTGCAACAATACTTCAGTGATACGTTCGGAAATGATGGCAAGAAAATATTTGTGATGAAGGAAATCCCTATCAGACTCTTATTATATGACTATGACAGCAAGATTATTGGGTGCGTAAAGATGGAAGATGGAAGATGGAATCAACACGGATAAAGGAAGAAGAGCAATTTGAAATTACTGGATTTAATAGACTTGAAGAGTTGGATTAATTGACATGTCTATCTAGAAAAAAATTGATGGACATATATCTCAAGGATTGGAAACTTCTCTTTGACTTTTTGTAGAAGAATAAAATGATATGATAATGAGATTTGATACCAACTAAGATAACTGCTGGAGGAAGGTGATTTTATAATTTCTCAAGAGACAGGTTTGTTATATATTATAGACCTATAGCTGAACTACGACAAATCGGAAGTCAATAGTTTTTTTTTCTTTTTATTGTATTAGTTTTAATTTGTGTTTTTCTTTTTGTATTGTCTTGATTTTGAAAATCTGAATAAAAATTAATTGAAAAAAATATGAAAACCATTTGCACAGAAAGATTATGTATTATTATATATTACATTTATATACCACCTTTCCTCCAAGGAGCTCAAAGTGGTGTACATCACTTTTCCCCTCTCCATTTCATCCTCACAACAACCCTGTGAGGTAGGTTAGGCTGAGAGACAGTGACTGGCCTAATTTCACCCAGTGAGTTTCATGGCTGACTGGGGATTTGAACCCTGGTCTCCCAGGTCATAGTCCAACATTCTAACCATTACATTACACTGTTCTTGTAAAGGAACTAAATGTGATATTCTGACACTGCCAGTCACTGTTTTTCCATCATGACCCTTATTAAAATTCCATCTAAAGCTGATCTGTCCCTCCAGGATTGTACGTAAGAAGACAAATGTGACCCGCCATGGCTAAAATGCTGATTTATGCCACCTCCTTGTACACTAAAGTGCTACAGACATAATCCACATTGTTAGGAAGCTGGAGGGTTGCTTCCCTGTCTTGTTCGAACTAGCTCCATAGAGGTAGCTTAAAGTTGACGCTGGATTATTCAGTGCAATGCTGCATTCTCTCCCTGCCCTTTTATGGATTTACTTGAGTTTCAAATGCTTCCCCTTTTGCCAGCGTGATCCCATACAGCAGAATTTTGTGGGTTCTTGTGACTTATCCCAAAACGCAGCAGTTCCACGCAAACCCTCAGGGGTAAATAGATGCTGAATCCTTAGCAATGTTTTCAGTTCACTTTGTAGTCCAACCTTCCTTCCGAAGAAGCCCAGGGCAGCAAAGAATAAATTGCAAATGAGGCTTTGGTACAAATCTATACAGTATAATGAAGGTCCTGGTTAGCAACTAGCTTTATATATCTGTTCCCATGGAGAACAAAATGTGTGGTGGTGGGACACCCCCGTTGGCATGTCCAGCTCTCTCCAACTGAGATGAAAAAGTGTGCTGGGGACAGTGATTACTATTGCACTGTTTTATTATTGGCTCTTATCTTCTTTGGAATAATTCTGTGACTTTGCCTAGTTGCAGGATTTGCTTGCATCTCCCAACCTGGGAAGGATGGACAAATTAAATCACCATCTCTCCCCCAGCTGACGGACCCATAATTTACTGCCTGAGTGGGTACAAGTGGCATGCATTAGCTGCCTTCCTTCAGTATCCATGGCAGCCTTAATTTCGAGAGGAGAAAGACGGAAAGGCAACAACAACAGGTGGCAATGGACAAAACTGCTGCTATGGCTGTTGACAAGATGTGATTGTTTTCTCCTTTTTTGCAGAGCAAATGTGGCTGTTTTCTTTCCTCACCGCCTCTTTAAAAGGGACCAAGAGAATCCTTAACAGGCTCCCCCACCTCACTGATGTCTCTTTCATAGTAGAGTCTGTTTAGTGTGTTCTAATAGTAGCTCTCTGACCCACAGGATTAAGTCCTGCCAACGGTGGATTGAGAATGAAAGCAAGCTATTTCATAGGTAGGGAGCACAGAGATTAGCGCAGGCACATTTGTACGAAGGATGGCCTCTGATGCAGGCTGCAGTTCACGCACAGTTATACATTCAAGTGTTTTTGTTTTATTTTTCCTTACTGCAATGAGCCCTTTGCTGTCTTTTTGTTTTGTTTTTGAGGCCCACAAAGTTGAAAAACTGAACATCTGAAGCTGCCTCATGCTAGACTGGCCAGTTGCTGCAAAAGAAGAAATGCGTCATGAGGAAATTTCTTCCATATAATTGGTCACATTTCAGTCCCCACTTTGTTGAGTTTTATGGGTTTGATAGTTGTTAGGCTGCTGTTCCGCATCAGTCTTTTTCAGGCTTGCTCCTACCTCCAGAGATGCCTATGGGAGAAAGACATTTTCTTATCCAGACCCCTTTCCCTGGACTCTTTTTCCCACTCCCTTGCTTCTAAGCAATTTGTTGCTTTTCCTTCAGGTTAGTCAGGATCATTGTAGGAAAGCACAAAGTAGCGTCTCCTAAAAGGAACATCCCCCCCTTCATCTTTGAACAGTGTTTGAGGGTTCCAAGGAACCAGATTGGGACTGGATGATGCTAATTAGAGGAAGGGAAATCTGGGCCTGCAAGCAGTTCTGGCCATGATGGAGGTCACGGAGGACCAATTATGGGTCCTTTCAGAAAAGCAGAGGCACAAGACAGTTGGCACTGCTTAATTGAAGGGAGAATCCATACCGCCTATGAGAAAAGAGCTTGGCCATTGCCAGCTGCCTCACACCCAGCCATGACCTTGGACCGTTAGTTCATGGTGAAAAAAAAATTTCTGCTCTCTTTGCTCCATCTTCTGTAGGAAAAGTAACCATTGCATGCCACCCAATTCACCCCATCCTACCTTTGTTATGTCACAGATCTTACACACTGATCTCCACTGTTTGTATGTGAATCTTTCCCCTTCTGTTTTGCTGAGCAACAGTTTTGCTGAGAGTGGCAGCTGGTGTCCAACGGGACTGGTAGGGTGGAAGGCAGTGAGACCAACAGTGGGTGGAGCCAGAGCCAGTGACAGGCAGAGCCACCCCTGACTGTTGTGAGACAGCAGGCAGGTTGGGGTCTGGCCAAAGGCAGACTGAGGTGGATGGCGCAGTGCACCTTTTGTCCCAATGGACCAGCTGGGTTTTAAACATTCCTGTCCCAGAACTCAGTATAAAGCATATCCCTACCTATCTCTGTATCGCATAGGGACTGGATAGGCTTATGGTCTAGGCAATGCCAGGTGGGTAGCTTTTGTCAGTTAGTAGCCATTAATTATTTTATTCTTATATTTCTGTATTCACACTTGAAGCTGCAAAGCCTTTTTGCTCTCTGCCAGCCATTTTGTGTAAATAAATATTCTATTCATGACAAATTGTGTGGCTCTTATGGTATTATCTTTAGCAAGCAAGATAACATGGGCATCTGTTGGGTTTTACCACTAAATTCTGCACAAACTAGCAAGGTGATACTGGTACTTTCTAAGGCAATCATCCAATAACATATGTGGCATGCAATCGTCTTCAGTAGAGATCCCCAGATTAATAGTTCTGCTGTTAACAGCAGCTGCCACCGTTTGAAAGAACAATTGCTGCTAGTGAGCACTGAGGGAAAGCTACAGGCAGCTGGGCACTCAGCAACTGTAATTATTCCAAAGCAATTCAACGTCGTTTCGGCCTTCGCCGCTGCTGTTGTGTGTGTGTGTGCATTGTTGCGGCCTGTTTGGGCCCTGCTGCCGGCGGTGTTGCGTTGCCGCCGTTGCGGCTGCCTGTTCGCCCGCCCGCCATCGTTGTGCCACCGTCGTTGTCATCGCCAGCCCGCTTGCGTGCGGGCGTTGTCGTCGTTGCCGGGGGGCGCGCCGCCGTTGAGGACTCCGTTGCCGCGGCCCGCGCCGTCATTGCCGTCGTCTGCCCGCTTGTACGCTGTCGCTGCTGCTAGGGGGCGTGTCGCTGCTGGGGACTCTGTCGCCGCGGCCCGCACCGCCGCTGTCGGCCAGCTTGCATGCGGATGTTGTCGCTGTTGCTGAGGGGCGTGTCGCTGCTGGGGACTCCGCTGTGACCCGTCCTGCTGCCATTGCTGCCGCCGCCCGCTTGCGTGCCGGGCGTTGTCATCGCCGGGGGGGCCGTGCTGCTGCCGGTGGACTTTGTCGCTGTGGCCTGTTGTCGCCGCCATCACAGCCGCGGGTTGCAGGTGTTTTTATTATTGCTGACGGCCGTGCCGCTGCCCAGGACACTACCATTGCGGCTTACATCTTTGCTACCTTCGCCGCTTTTTGTTTGCGTGTGGGTGCTGCTGTTACTGCTTGGTGCTGTGCTGCTGTCCTGGTGCCGTTACTGCGGTTTGCTTTTGGATGGGGGGCTCGAGACTGCCATCGCTGCTTGAAGAGGATTAACTAATTTTTAATGTTGTTTGTTGGGGTGTGTGTGTGGGTTAAATGTGGGGTGAATGTTTTGTATGTTTGCTTGTCTGTGTGGATTTGTGTATTTTTAACATGTGCCTGGGAGAAAAGATTCCATCCTTCGTGGGGGGGCTTTCGGGGGCCCCAATTAACGTAGTGACGGGTAATGGGAGGTATGGTGTTAGGAGGAGAACAGGCCAGGTAAGGGGAACTCGTCCCAGACAAATTGTTTCTGTGCCTTGTTCCGGTTCTCCTCATATCCACAGGATTGCTGGTTGTCCTATCAGCCAGCTCTCGGATCTCCAAGTGCTGCTTTTGAATGCCAGGTCGGTACATAATAAATCCTCACTTGTCCATGATTTAATCCTGGAGGAGGGTGCCGACCTGGTATGTATAACCGAGACCTGGGTGGCTGATCAGGGAGGAGTTGCTCTTTCCCAGCTTTGTCCACCCGGGTATTTGGTTCAGCACTGTGGTAGATCTGAGGGCCGGGGAGGGGGGGTCGCCGTGGTCTATAGGAGTTCTTTTCCTCTCACCAAGCACCCTGTCCAGACGGCAACTGGTCTGGAATGTCTCCATCTTGTATTGGGCCAGGGAGACAGACTAGGAATACTGTTGGTGTACCGTCCACCTTACTGCCCAACAGCTTCCTTAGCTGAGCTGACAGAGATAGTCTCGGAGGTGCTGTTGAGATCCCCTAGACTTTTGGTACTGGGGGATTTCAACGTCCATGCCGAGGCTGTCTTATCTGGCGCAGCTCAGGACTTCATTGCCTCCATGACAACAATGGGCTGTCTCAATTTTCTACTGGCCCAACGCATGTGTCGGGACATACTCTTGATCTGATCTTCGCCACTGGACATGGAGATGGTGATCTGGTGGTGGGGTGTTTTTCATCTACCCCATTGTCATGGACAGATCACCGCTTGTTGAGATTTAGACTCACAGCGGCTCTTTCCCTCTGCAAAGGTGGAGGATCTATTAAGTTGATCCGCTCCCGGAGCCGGATGGATCCCGCAGGTTTTCAGAGGGCTCTGGGAGATTTTCTGGCTGATAGGACCGGTGCTCCTGTCGAGGCCCTGGTCGCACTGTGGAATACGGAAATGACCCGGGCTATTGACATGATCGCTCCCGCGCGCCCCCTCCGGTGTAGAGCTCATACCGCTCCGTGGTATACTCCGGAGCTGAGAGCGATGAAACAAGAGAGGAGGAGGCTGGAGTGCAGATGGAGGAAAACTCCCAGTGGATACAACTATGCTTTGGTAAGTGCCACCAATAAGTTGTATACAAAAACGGTAAGGACAGCAAAGAAGCTCTATTTTGCTGCCTCTATTAGATCATCTTTATGCCGCCCAGCGGAGCTTTTTAAAGTCGTGCGAGGGCTCTTACACTCTGGCCCCCACGATACTATGGAAACATCTGAGACCCGCTGCAATGAAATTGCTGGACACTTTCAAGATAAGATTGCATGTATCCGCAGGGACCTTGACTCTGATGTTGTGACAGATGAATCCATTGAAGTGTCCGGAGCACGGCCTTGTCCTTCTTTATTGGATGAGTTTCAGTTGGTGCAGCTCGAGGAAGTGGACAAGGTGCTTGGAATGGTTCGGGCAACCACGTCTGTTCTGGATCCTTGCCCATCTTGGCTAGTGAAAGCTAGCAGGGCTGGGACCACCGGTTGGGCCAAGGAAGTGGTTAACGCCTCCTTGAGGGAGGGAGTAGTCCCTGGTAGCCTCAAGGAGGCAGTAGTGAGACCTCTTTTAAAGAAACCCTCCTTGGACCCAGATAATCTGAATAACTATAGACTGGTGGCGAATGTCCCTTTTTTGGGCAAGGTTTTGGAGCGGGTGGTTGCCAGCCAACTCCAGGCGCTCTTGGACGAAACCGATTATCTAGATCCGTTTCAATCCGGTTTCAGGCCCGGTTTTGGCACCGAAACAGCCTTGGTCGCCCTGTATGATGACCTTTGTCGGGAGAGGGACAGGGGGAGTGTGACTCTGTTGATTCTCCTTGATCTCTCAGCGGCGTTTGATACCATCGACCATGGTATCCTTCTGGGGAGACTCGCGGAGTTGGGTGTCGGGGGCACTGCTTGGCAGTGGTTCCGCTCCTACTTCGCGGATCATCACCAGAAGGTAGCGCTTGGGGAACATCACTCGACACCATGGACTCTCCATTGTGGAGTCCCCCAGGGATCGGTCGTCCCCCATGCTTTTCAACATCTACATGCAGCCGCTGGGTGCAGTCATCAGGAGTTTTGGAGTGCGTTGCCATCAGTACGCTGATGACACGCAGCTCTATTTCTCCTTTTCATCTTCCTCAGGTGAGTCTGTTGATGTGCTGAACCGTTGCCTGACCGCGATAATGGACTGGATGAGAGCTAATAAACTGAGACTCAATCCAGACAAGACTGAGACATTGTTGGTGAACGCCTTCCCTGCTCAGATGGTGGATGCTTACCCTGTTCTGGATGGGGTTACACTCCCCCTGAAAGAACAGGTACGTAGTTTGGGGGTTCTTCTCGACTCTTCCTTGTCTCTCGAGGCCCAAGTGGCCTCGGTGGCACGGAATGCGTTTTACCATCTTCGTCTGGTAGCCCAACTACGCCCCTATCTGGACAGGGACGACCTCGCCTCCGTTGTCCACGCTCTGGTAACTTCAAGATTGGATTACTGTAATGCGCTCTACGTAGGGCTGCCCTTGAAGACAGTTTGGAAGCTTCAGCTGGTGCAGAACGCAGCTGCCAGATTATTGACGAGGACCAGTCGGTCTTCGCATATAACACCTGTCCTGGCGCGTCTGCACTGGCTTCCTATTTGCTTCCGGGCGAGATTCAAGGTGCTGGTTTTGACCTATAAAGCCTTACACGGCGTGGGACCTCAATACCTTGTGGAACGCCTCTCTCGCTATGAACCTACCCGTTCACTTCGTTCAGAATCTAAGGCCCTCCTCCGGGTACCAACCCATCGGGAAGCCCGGAGGGTGGTTACGAGATCTAGGGCCTTTTCTGTGGTGGCCCCTGAGTTGTGGAACAGCCTCCCCGAAGAGGTACGCCTGGCGCCTACACTTCCATCTTTTCGGCGCCAGGTAAAGACCTTTTTATGCTCCCAGGCATTTTAATCTTCTTAACTTTTTTAATCTTTTAATCTGTATTTTAATTTTTGTAGTATTTATTTTGTTTTTGCTGTGCTTTTCGTTGTTTGTTTGTATATGTTTTTGTATTTTTATTATGATATATTGTATTTTATTTTGTTTGTTCACCGCCCTGAGAGCCATTTCGCTAAGGGTGGTATATAAATTGAAATAATAAATAAATAAGTAAATAAATAGGCTACAGGTTCATGGGTGTGTGGATGGTCACGCAAGCAGATCTGGTAATACTATGGCTTGTATCTAATGCAATGCTAAGTCACTTATTCCATTAGTGTGAGTATTTACCCTTGCACAATGGAACTTTCTCCCTCTCTCCTCCTCCTGCATACCCCCTAAATCTGTTCTGCGGATTCCCCCAATCCTCCAGAGCAGATTTGGGGAAGGCACAGGGCACACAGTGGGTGGGAAGAGAGGGGGGAAGTTCCATCGAGCAAATGTAAATCCTTGCACTGATTGAACGACTGCATTGGATACCACCCTATGCCTCTCCTTAGATCACACTCTTGCAAAGAAAGCCACACATTTGCTCCCTGGTGCTTTTCAGAATCCCACCTCTCTCCTGCATCTACTCATTTGAGTATTTTCAATTGCTGTTGCTAACTCACCCTGGCTGAGACCACAACCCCAAGCTCTGTGCACATTCCAGCTGCCAACATCCTTCGAAATATGGTAGGCTATTGATCTCAATAACCACATAATATGGCTAAACCTTTGGTTGATGATGGTCAGAGTGAAAGCCACCCTGCCCAGTAACAAAATGCCATTTCTCCACCCCCATTTTGATTTAATGTTCCCATTGCCTCAGTTCCTCCCACCTACTGTATTTTCAATGTAGCTGCACTCCCAAAACCATCATTGCAGCAGTTTAACTGAAAAGTGCTGGCGTGATGACCAGCACCACTGAAAATGGATAGAGAAAAGTCTTTTCCTTCTCATAAAATTAGAACTTGTGGACATCCAATGAAGGTGAATGTTGGAAGCTTTAGGACAGACAAAAGAAGGTACTTCTTCACACAGCGCATAGTAAAACTATGGAATTTGCTCCCACAAGAGGCAGTGACGGCCACCAACTTGGATGGCTTTAAAAGAGGATTAGATAAATTCATGGAGGAAAAGGCTATCAATGGCTACTAGCTGCACTGGCTATGTTCTGCCTCCACAGCCGGAGGCAATATGTGTCTGAATACCTGTTGCTGGAAACTGCAGGTGGGGAGAGAGCTATTGTGCTCAGGGTCTTCGTAGATATCTGGTTGGCCACTGTGAGAACAGGAAGCTGGACAGGGCTGGCTCCAGGCACGCCGGGGCCCTTGGGCACCAGCCTGCCCCAGGCCCCGGCACTCCCCCTCTGTGGTTCACTGCAGGATTGGTACCGCAGATCACAGGGTGGGAGATCCCATGCTGTCCATTCCCCCGCTCTACTTACCTTTCTCTGTGCTGTTTTTGCGGCTGTGCACACTGCGCGTGCATTTTTGCCATCAATCAAGATGGCGGCTGTTTCCCTAAGGGGCTGAAGATGGTGGCATAGGCTTCAGCCCCTTAGGGAAACCTCGGCCACCATCTTGAATGATGGCAAACCTGCACGTGCAGTGCATGCAGCCGCAAAGAACAGCAAAGAGAAAGGTAGGTGAAGCGGGGGAATGGCGGGCGGCTCTGAAGCTCCTGCCCTGCTATCCGTGGCAGAAATCCTGCCACAGATTGCAGAAGGGGAGCGCAGGGGCCCTCAGCCAGTGCCCCACCTGGCCGCCCTTTAGAACCGGCCCTGATGCTGGACAAGATGGGCCTTTGGCCTAATCCAGGAGGGCTCTTCTTAAGTTCTTAATACAGCGGTCCTGCCAGTGCAACTGCATGGCCTTGAACTCTCACGTTTCCCCAGCCCTGTTCAGGTAAGCACCAGCGATGCTGAGGATGATGACTCCACCCCACACATGCACCACGTCTGCTGTAAAGCTGTAGACCTGCACCCATTTTCCTAGGACTAAGTCCCATTCTGAGTAGATATACACGGGGCTGCACTGTCTAAGCACTATACAAATGCAAAGCATCCTTTTGAACCCTTTGTGAACTTTCCAGAATCATACAACCACAACGATGGAGGAAAAGTGTTTTTACTCTCCATTTTTTTCCCAGTAATGAATGCCAACTTTCTTGTTTTCCCCACAGTTTTTTTTTTAATTCCATTTTAGTTATTATTGGAGAAGGAGAAGGAAATCTTTCAATGATATCTGAAACATAAAGCTTTTATTAGCTAATTGAAAACAAACATAAAAATGGAGGTGAGTAGGGTTTTTTAAAATGTATTTTCTTTGCTGCTACTGCCAGATCCCTTTAACTCTGGGGACAAATGTATTTCTTCCTCTCTGCAAAGAAAATATGTTGTTGCAACGCAAGAAAGTGCTAACTGAAGTGCAGGGAATGGAGACAGGGAGAATTTATTTAGACTCACTAGAGATTTTTACTGAAAAGACCATTTCTGAGTGAATCAATATCAACATCTCAAGTACTTCAGACTATTTACATGGGCTTGGAAAGTTCACTTTTTTTGTTTTTTTGCAAAGGGGAAAATGAAACTGGAATCTCATCTGTACAAGACTGAAATCATGGGGATCAACACGATTTGTGGCAACTGGGCCTTAACCTTCTACTACAGGCTTACTTACAACCAGTCCAGGATGGGGCGCTGCCTGCCAGCTTCCTCCTTGGTGTGTATTGTGGAATTGAGCAAGAAGGCCGAGGGAGCAGCTTGCACTTCTGCTTCCGGCAATAAATTTAATCCGGGTTTTAATCAGTTTGTGATTTTCTTTTTTTTAGTGCTAGTTTGCTGTTTCTTTCTGGGCTCAAGTCAAGATATCTTTGAAAGGCCCCAGTGTGAAGTTCATCCTGTGTACAGAATCATCCAGGACACCTGTGCATGCATGGGAAGGACTGGGATTAACTCTGACCTTTCCACCCAGGGGATTCCTGTGCGTGTGACAATGACATCGCATCAGGGACAGTCTCAGCCAGGGATGGAGTGCAGCATTTGGGGCTTTTTAGTTTAGAAAAAAGGCAAATAACAGGGGGCATGGACTCTCCATTGTGGAGTCCCCCAGGGATCGGTCTTGTCCCCCATGCTTTTCAACATCTACATGCAGCCGCTGGGTGCGGTCATCAGGAGTTTTGGAGTGCGTTGCCATCAGTACGCTGATGACACGCAGCTCTATTTCTCCTTTTCATCTTCCTCAGGTGAGTCTGTTGATGTGCTGAACCGTTGCCTGACCGCGATAATGGACTGGATGAGAGCTAATAAACTGAGACTCAATCCAGACAAGACCGAGACATTGTTGGTGAACGCCTTCCCTGCTCAGATGGTGGATGCTTACCCTGTTCTGGATGGGGTTACACTCCCCCTGAAAGAACAGGTACGTAGTTTGGGGGTTCTTCTCGACTCTTCCTTGTCTCTCGAGGCCCAAGTGGCCTCGGTGGCACGGAATGCGTTTTACCATCTTCGTCTGGTAGCCCAACTACACCCCTATCTGGACAGGGACAACCTCGCCTCCGTTGTCCACGCTCTGGTAACTTCAAGATTGGATTACTGTAATGCGCTCTACGTAGGGCTGCCCTTGAAGACAGTTCGGAAGCTTCAGCTGGTGCAGAACGCAGCTGCCAGATTATTGACGAGGACCAGTCGGTCTTCGCATATAACACCTGTCCTGGCGTGTCTGCACTGGCTTCCTATTTGCTTCCGGGCGAGATTCAAGGTGCTGGTTTTGACCTATAAAGCCTTACACGGCGTGGGACCTCAATACCTTGTGGAACGCCTCTCTCGCTATGAACCTACCCGTTCACTTCGTTCAGAATCTAAGGCCCTCCTCCGGGTACCAACCCATCGGGAAGCCCGGAGGGTGGTTACGAGATCTAGGGCCTTTTCTGTGGTGGCCCCTGAGTTGTGGAACAGCCTCCCCGAAGAGGTACGCCTGGCGCCTACACTTCCATCTTTTCGGCGCCAGGTAAAGACCTTTTTATGCTCCCAGGCATTTTAATCTTCTTAACTTTTTTAATCTTTTAATCTGTATTTTAATTTTTGTAGTATTTATTTTGTTTTTGCTGTGCTTTTCGTTGTTTGTTTGTATATGTTTTTGTATTTTTATTATGATATATTGTATTTTATTTTGTTTGTTCACCGCCCTGAGAGCTATTTCGCTAAGGGCGGTATATAAATTGAAATAATAAATAAATAAAATAAAGGCAGATAAAATAAGCATAGTGTGGAGAAAGTGGAGAGAGAAAAGTTTTTCTCCCTCATAACAGTAGAACTTGTGGACATCCAAGGAAGGTGAATGTTGGAAGATTCAGGACAGGCAAAAGACAGAACATCTTCACGTAGTGCGTAGTTACTCTTGAATTCAGTCCCGCATAGGGGTGCCAGGCTCAGGGCCTGAGACTGATCCTGTATCTTTAGGAGAAAAGAAAATCAGTGAAGTGCAGGTGTCCTTGCAACACTGTAATGGGAAAAACCACAAGGTGGAATTCGCCCTTCCCCCTGCACAACTTTTAAAGGTACAGAAGACCTCTTGGTTGCCAGGCCCAGACTCCAAGAGGTCTTCTGTATCTTTAAAAGTTGTGCAGGGGGAAGGGAGAATTCCACCTTGTGGTGTTTCCCATTATAGTGTTGCAAGGACACCTGCACTTGGCTGACTTTCTCTTCTCCTAAAGATACAGGAACAGTCTCAGGCCGTGAACCTGGCAACCCTAGGCCCACAAGAGGTAGTGACGGCCACCAACTTGGAAATCTTTAAAAGGTTAGACAAATTCATGGAGGAGAAGGCTATCAGTGGCTACTAGCCATGATATTTATGCTCTGCCTCCATAGTCGGAGGTGTTATGCTTCTGAATATCAGTTGCTGGAAACTGCAGGAGGGGATAGTGCTCTTGCATTGAGGTCCTGCTCATAGGCTTCCTGTGGGCATCTGGTTGACCACTGTGTGAACAGGATGCTGGACAAGAAGGGCCACTGGCCTGATCCAGTACACTTTTCTTATGTTCTTATGGAAGTATCTGTCAGTTTTGATTCTCCCCTTTTCTCTTCATTTCAATCTTAAATTCCTCATTTCTGCAACAATTTGCATTTTAATAAATAAAAAATCTTCTTGAAAATTATTCAGCGTTTTAGTGCAAATTTCTCTTGATGAACACATTTTTGTTTGCTGTTTTGACTAATGTACATATTTTTGCAAGCAAATTCTCATAATATAATGCTTTTTGTATGTAATTTTCACTAATATATTTATTTTTATATATCCTTTCCTTAATATGTGCATTTCTGTAAACATTGGTTGGAGAACTGCATTGTAAAATTCTGATTAAGTGCAAATTTTGAAGGATGGCTATCTTCCGGTTCTCATATTGTTTCGGAAAGTGTGAATTTGATAGATTTGTCTTTAAATGTGAACTGAATCAAATTTCTCCCCCATCCCCAGTCTCAACCACCTAGAGGCCTCTGGGAAGGTCTGCTCTAGTGGAAAATCAGGAACAAAAATGGACTTGGCCACTGTAAAGTCCCATAAGTAAAAGACCATGAGATCTGCCATGGGATCCACCTGGCCAGATTTCTCAAATCTGCTGCAGAAATCTTTTTTCTCTGTGTGTTTCTCTGCCATCTTTCAAGTTCAGTGTATGCATGGTATTTTATTTTAAAAGGGATGTGCAGAAAACATTAGAACAATTTGTTTCCACTTTTTACCCTCAAAAGCTACAGAGAACTCTCAGTTGTCTGTTGGCTTTGTGTTCCCCTCTTCCTAGAACAGCATCCAGGGCCTGAAACAATTGTCATTGATTTTCATATGACAAATGGTGATCCTTTGTAACTTTCATTTCATTTTCCCCCTTCTAATGCCTAAGTTATCCATTGTGTGCCTTGGATGATCCCCAACTGCTGACAGATGAAATGAGATTTTAACAATAGAGATTAAAAATATTGGTAAAATCCAACTGTTTTTGAACTAAGAGACATTTGCCAGACTGGGAGGCTATTCTTCTTGTCTTCTGGGGATGCTGCCTGCTTCCTCATTGTACAGCTACAAAAGACATCATCTGACTGCATGAGATGATGTGCCATTATAGTTCATTAACTGCAATACTGCCAGATGGCTATAGGGCACTGAACAAGCAAGCCTCCAGTTGTAATTGTGTTTGCCCATGAGTGTCAGCCCCTTGCTATTTGCAGCTGCTTCATCTTCCAGTCCTCTTCCAAATTCTGCAAGATATATGTCAAAGAGGGTTGAAAATATACCGTATCATATTTGAAATATTCAACAAATATCCAAGATCACAACCCACAGCAATAAATTGTTGGGACAGGTTTGGGGGCAAAAAGAGTGCTGGGTCTCCTCCCCCCACATAGTATACCAATTCTTTGGTTATCTGAGTGTTTGTTTATGCACACTGCATATGGGTCTGCATGTGTGCACCTTCCCATATTACTGATGTGCATATGTACTTCAACAGAAGATTGCAAAACAGCAAGAGACTTGGTGTGAATACCTTCATGGTTCCATTCAGATTCTTTTTGTGTCTTGCTCTACTAATGTTCATGCAATGCAAATATTGATAAAACAGTGTGTATAAACACATCGGAGAGCCAGTGTGGTATAGTGATTAGAGTGCTGGACTATGACCCGGGAAACCAGGGTTTGAATCCCCACACAGCCGTGAAGCTCACTGGGTGACCTTGGGCCAGTCACGGCCTCTCAGCCTCCAAGGAAGGCAATGGTAAACCACCTCTGAATGCCGCTTACCATGAAAACCCTATTCATAGGGCTTTTTTTTTAGAGTCAGTGTGGTGTAGTGGTTAAGGTGTTGGACTATGACCTGGGAGACCAGGGTTCGAATCCCCACACAGCCATGAAGCTCACAGGGTGACCTTGGGCCAGTCACTGCCTCTCAGCCTCCGAGGAAGACAATGGTAAACCACCTCTGAATGCTGCTTACCTTGAAAAGCCAATTCATAGGGTCGCCATAAGTTGGAATCAACTTGAAGGCAATCCATTTCCATTTTCATAACCACATCAAATTTCCTCCTTTTGGGGGTGAGGGGAAGGGACCACAATTGCATTTGTGCATTGATAAAACACACAAAAAGAATCTTGATGCGATCGTGCCTACATGCAGCCACTTTTTGTTTGATTTTTTGGTAATATTTATCATGTGTATCTATAGCCAACTTTTTTGGGGGGGGAATAAATAGCTTGGATGAAATGAACTGAGGGAAATGCAGAAAACTGTGTATGCAGAGCTCTCTGAACATAACTTGGAAACAAAAATAATTCTGAATACATTGGTTCCCTTTCATAAACAGATGAGAATGAAGCACCTCTCACCTAACGTGTGTGAACTGAAATCATTCCCCTTAGGTCTCTTATCCCACCAACTTCCTTGCCAACAACTTCGGGGTATCCGGGGAGGGTTAATTGTTATAACTGAAATGCCTCCTGCCCAGTTTTAATATTGTTGCTGCAGATGTATTGTTTTTATATTGTATTACTGTATTTTATCAAATGTATTTTAACAATTTTGTAAGTCGCCTAGAGTGGCCATTGGCCAGATAGGCGACGAAGAAATTAAATTTATTATTATTATTATTATTATTATTATTATTATTATTATTATTATTATTATTATTATTATTATTATTATTATTATTATTATTATTATTATATTCTCTGAAGGAGTTGATTAAGCTCTTGCTAGTGTGAAGGCACCCTTGGAAGTGACCCTGTCTGTTGCTGAGCAATCTCCCCCTGCCATTGCTCCTCCTCATACTGAATCAGACAATCAGTTCACCTAGCTCAGTATCTAGGTTTTCTAGATACTGACAATGGCTATTCTGGGTCTCAGATAGAGGTCCTTCGTGTCCTAACTGGAGATGCCAGGAACTGAACCTGGAGCCTGTTGCATGCAAACATGTCCTATGATTTCCCCCCAACTGCTACAGAATCATCAGCAGTACTGGAGAGATTCTTGAGGACATCCTTGCAGTTAACAGGTGACAAGATCTAATCACACACTGAGTCACTAGTTCTTCCACTTTTGTAGTGGCCAGAGATGACCAGAACCCCAAATGTCACCAGGTGTTGGTTGGTTAATGACAACAGAGCAGTCAATCACCTCCTTTTGACAAACTAGTCTTCTCTCAATGGAATAGAACATGAAATCCAGTGCATGATCTGACTACTGTGTTGGCTGTGATAATGTGGTGGGATGTTCCCATGGGAGTCAAGAAGGCTCATGCTGCTCCAATAAGAATGGCTTGGTTTCTCAACACTTGTTAAATCTCAACTGATTGTATGAATTCCACAAGAAAGTATCATCTCTGAACTGGTGAGAAGATATGCAAGTTCCACATGTGGTTGCTTGATTGGTGATGGCTCATTAAGACATGCCAATTACTTATGGATTCCACAGTCATCAGGCGATGGCTTGTGTGAATCACGTCCCCAAGTGTCAAGCATCCAATAATGAGATCAGGTATAATGTGATGGTTAGTGAGCGCTATCAACCAGGGAGTCTCCAGTTCAAATCGCATCACTTCTCAGAATTCTCTAGGTATCCATAAACAAGCTACCCTTTTCTCAGACCCCATCTGTAATATATAGATAATAATACTAATGCTTTGTAAGGACTACTGAGATAAAGCATATGAAATGCTTTGGACACTGTGGACATTCTGAAATGCACAGTATTACGATTGAGGTCAAATGATGAACATGTAGATGTGCCTCAACCCCTAATTATCTGATATAAATATATTCCTTTTTGGGGCAGGAGACAAATTCAATTTGACTTGCATTTAAAGCTGGACTTTCTGAAACAGTATGAGAACCAAAACACAGCCATCCTTTGAAGTTTGCATTTCCCCAAATTTTGAGATGCAGTTCTACAGCCCAAGTTTACAAAAATGCATCTGTTACGAGGAAATGTGTCTAAAAATGAATACACTGGTGAAAATAACAGAAAAAGTGCATTATATTAGAAGTTGCTTGCAAAAATCTGTCAAAACTGAAGGTAAAATTTGTTTATTCAGAGAAATTCGTATTAAGATGCTGAAGAATTTTCATTTCTTATTTAAAAATCACAAATTGCTGCAAAAATGTGGAGAACTGAATTTATGATTGGAAAAATGAGAAACTGAGAGGACCAACATTGACAGATCTTTCCATCCAGCTATGGAAGATAACTCATTAGCTGTGTCATCATCCCCAATCTGGTGCTTCCCACTGTGTTGGCTGGAGGCTGATGGGAGTTGTAGTCCAAAATGACTGGAGGGAACCTGGTTGGGTACGGATCTGCACTAGCTGAAGCTGCAGAGGCTCCTGGATAAAGAGAGCTTACCCTTTCCAAACTAGAGAAACCTCATTTGCTGCCAGCCCACCTTTATTATTTCCCTCTCATTCCATCCCAAATTCTTCTTTGGACAAAACTTTCACACGAAGAAGCCCTTGTTCAACATTCTCAATGCAAAGGCTGTAATTGTACTCCAGTAAAATAGAGCTGCAGCCTGAAGGCAATAAGATCTATGATCCATGGCGGCTAGACTGAAGCTTGTACGTGACTCTAAGAAAACTTTGCATCCTTTGCGTATTCAGCCATGCTGTTGTACATTTCTAACCTTCAGTGCCCCATATTTATAAGTTTGCTTGTCAAGCTTTCTCCAATCTTCAAGAGTTGCCCAGATGTTTGCATCACACAACCTATGTGACCTCTGGGTTTATTTATATATATATTTGTCGAATTTGTATCCCACTTCCCCCCACAAATGGTGCTTAGGATCCTAACAGCTCTGCCCGATTCCTTGGGCATACATGGCATACCTTACCAAGATGTTCTTGAAGCCTCTGCCCTTCCTGGCTTAAGTTCTGCGCCATCCCCACACCTCCAGGAAGTAATTTCAAAGTGCGGGGAGGTCCCATCTAGGAAGGAAAGGGTGTAGGCTTCAAGAAGGCCTCCAGACTTAGGGTGGCCAGGTTCTTGGCCTGAAACTGATCCTGTATCTTTAGGAGAAGAGAAAGTCAGCCAAGTGCAGGTGTTCTTGCAACTCTGTAATGGGAAAACCACCAGGTGGAATTCTCCCTTCCCCCTGCACAACTTTTAAAGATACAGAAGACTTCTTGGTTGCCAGGCCCGGCCTCCAAGGTGCCTTATACTGAGTCAGTCTAGCTCAGGATTGTTTATACTGACTGGCAGTGGCTCTCAAAGATTTCAGACAAGGGTGTCTGTCAGACCTTCCTGGAGGTGCTGGGCATTGAACCTCAGACTTCCTGACTGCAAAGCAGATGCTGTTGCACTGAGCTATGGTCCTTCCCTGAATTGTCATCAAGAGCATGATGGTGTGAGCTTCTCCACTGATGGACATACGTAGAGTCCATCTGGATATGCCTTGTCATTAAAATATTTCCTTACAGTTTCAGTGTAGGGATCAATGAATCCTGTGGGGTTCACGCTGACAGAAACCGACAGAGCAATCCTAACTGTAGAAAGCCGGATTAAGTTACGCCTTTTCCATTCTCTGTTCAGGAGGAATCTGAATTATACCATCCCTTTTGCTGGCTAAGTTCTGCCGGCTTGCTAGGTCACATGAGTGAGCTAAAAGGGGCTTGGAAGAGGTATAAGTCTGGAGCACTTCTGGTGGGGGGTTTACATTGGCCTAAATTATACCGGGGGGGGGAATTGCATGCATGTTTTTTTGGGTATATTTCAACCCCAATGTGATTTCCAGTGTACGGTGGGCTGATAACTTGACCCCAGTTCAATTTTGTCTCTATGGTGTCAGATGAAATGTGCTTGACAGTACCAAAACACCCAGAGCCAGAAAATACATATTCAGAGGAGGCAGAATTTTTCTTTGCAGGAAACATTTGTGTCTCCCCTTGCATATTGAGTAAACACAGTTTCTGTTCCTTTAATGCTATGGGTTTTTTTCCCCAACTACAAACAAAACTATCTTTTACAGTGAAAATGTTATGAAAATGTTATGCAAATATTGTGAACTGTCAAAAGCTTTATTACAACTGAGAACTAATGTTTACGGTTTTGTGGGCTGTTTTCTTACCACATTAAGAAATCTGCAAGAAAACTGTCCTTGGTTAGAGAAATGTCCCAAAACAACATCATATGGTTTGTGCCAACCCATTGACACTCCCTACACCTAAATTTCCACCGTGCTGTGGGCCCTGCAACAGAACGTCCAACAGCTGTTGCACCGTTTGCTGGCTTTCTTATCCTCTGCCTTACTGCCTAGATGGCAGAATCCAATTGTTCTGGAAGATGCTGAAGATGGAAATTGGGCTCCATAACCAAGAGCATATACCACTGCCTGGATGGCTAGGTTTGGAATGGAGCAGACATCCCTTGCATCCTTCTCTCTATCTCTGGGCCTTCCCTTCCCATCCCGGGGTTGTTTTAATTTGGGGGGGAGGGAATAATCTGGGCAAAGAAAGGGGTTTCTCTCCTTTGAATGCCATAAAGGGCATGGGAGGAGGTGTTCATAACACTTCCCTGGTATTTATAATTCCCATCATTTGTAACATAAAACTTACTATGCTTGTAGAAACAATGTGTTTCTTCTTCCAAGAGCCAAAGGTGTTTCCTTCTGCAACAATGGTGCCTTGGAGATGTGATTGCAAGTTTGTTTACCCCTTTGTTGTGTGACTGCAAACCTCTTTGCTTGGGAGGGGAAATTTGACTGCAGTGCTCTTTGTGGACCTGTCCCTGGTCATTTTTCCTTGAAAAAAACATGGAGTGTTTTATATCCCCAATCTGCTAACACTGGCTGCGGTAGAAATACACCTCAATGGCCAAATTCAATGCATTTCGGGGATGTTTATGCCCCAGGCATTTTTTTTGTTTCCAGAAGGAAAAATGGGAAGTGGTAACTGGCTGAAATTTTGTGTCATTGTAGAGGTGACACTTTGTGGCGATGTCCTAGAGAGACTACCCTGTAGGACTACTTTTGTGTAAACTGCACAATGAAAACTGCACATGTGGTAGGGTTTTACCCCAGAAAATACACTGGCATATCTTTGGCTCAGCCAATGTGAAGGGGAGGGATGTTGCTCAGTGGTTAGAGCATCTGCTTTGCATGAGAAGGTTCCAAGTTCAATCCCTGGCATCTTCAAGCAGGGTTGGGAGAGACCCCTGTCTGCAATCCTGGACAGCTGCTGCCAGTCTGTGTATACAGTACTGAGATAGATGGATCAATGGTCTGATTCAATGTATGGCACCTTCCCGCGTTCCTATGAGGGACTTATGCTGGTGTAGACTTTGCACAGCCAAGATCCACCAAATCCAAACTTTCTCATTCTGACGGATCTTGGGTTTGGATTGTGCTACTAACTAGTAAACAAATGTAACTGAGCCCCCCCTCCAATTGCCCACCTGCATTGCACTATAGCCCTTCTACCCCCTTCCCCCCCCCAACAGTCATAACAACTGCCTCTGGTACTTTCCTATCTTTACAATTCGTGCTTCAGCAAGGCCGCTGTCAACCCCAGGAAGCCTAGAAATATCAATGTCAATTTTATTCTTTTTTTTTCTTTAAAGAAAAGGCTCCTGTTGCTCAGGATGTGTTGAGAAAAAGTGTGGTGCCACACCGTGAGCTTACCGAACCCAAAAACATATTCAAGATGCTTTTCCTGATGAGAGAGGCTCATGAGAGTTCGATATAGAAATCTCCCCAGCCCCTCCTTCAAGGAGATTATTTTTTTAAAAAATGTAAAATTAAAAATGGAATCCAGGTGCCAATCCACACCATACACATCAAGCACATTTAAAGTGCATGACACCTCCTCCAAGAATCTTGGGAACTGTAGTTTCCTCCGCACAGAGCTACAATTCCCAGCAAACGTTACAAACTACATGGTTGTATTCAACTAAGTCCTACTCAGACTCACTGAAATTAATGAACGTATGTTAATCATGTCTATTAAATCCAATGGATCTGCTCTGAGTAGGACTAGCACTGAATGCCACCCACAGGTCCCCAGGATTCTTTGGGGGAAGCCTTGTGCTTTACATGTGCATTGAGTGTGCTTTCAGCGTATGGTATGGATCAGTTGCAGGTTTCATGGATAAAAGAGAGAACTAAGGAGGGTTGCCAGATGAAAAAGAGGGCTGAGCTCCTGTGCCTTTAATAGTTGTGCAGAAGAGGGAGTTTCATGAGGCATGGCTTGTAGTACAAGCTTTCCCTCTTCTGCACAACTATCAAAGGTACAGGAGGCCCTGCCCTCTTTCGCACTGGGCTGCCACACAGCTGACATGGTACAGTAGATAGAGAGAAAACTTTGGGGGAAGGGCTGTAGCATAGCGGCAGAGCATCTGCCTTGCATGCAGAAGGCCCTAGATTCAATCCCTGGCATCTTCAGGCAAGGCTGGGAATGCCCCCTGCCTGAAACCCTGGAGAGCCACTGCGAGTCAATGTAGGCAGTATTAAGCTGGATAGACCAATGGTCTGAGTCAGTATAAAGCAGCTTCCTATCTTGGGTTCAAATGAAAATGGCAATGGACTGACTGCCTTCAAGTCGATCCCGAATTATGGCTACCCTATGAATACGGATCTCATGGTAAGTGGCATTCAGAGGGGGTTTTCCATTGCCTCCCTCTGAGGCTAGTCCTCCCCAGCTGGCTAGGGCCTGCTCAGCTTGCCACAGCTGCACAAGCCAGCCCCTTCCTTGTCCGCAACTGCCAGCTGGGGGGCAACTGGGCTCCTTGGGACTATGCAGCTTGCCCACGGCTGCCCAGGTGGCAGGGCACATAACCCCTGAGCCACTCCCTGTGGGGGTGATTTTTAGCTGGCCCTTGACCCCCAGGAGACACGAGCGGGGATTTGAACTCACAGACTCTGGACTCCCAGCCAGACTCTCCTCCCTGCTGTGCTATACCAGCTGTGTGATAAAGAAATCAGTTTTTGTTTCCCTCAGTTTCTCAATTGTTCAATCTTAGGGCAGAAACACACTCACTGTTCTGCCAGTTCCAATGCGTCTCCACTCTCTCGTCTGGAAACAGGGGCACAAGGCACTAGTAAAATCCTGCCCCTTTTTACTTTAAAACCTGGTGGGAGCAGCTTAAGTGTTGCTATTTTTAATTTAAATTCAGCTTCAAAGAGATTTCGCAACTGATCTGCAAATCAACTGCTTACCATGAAAACCCTATTCATAGGGTCGCCATAAGTCGGGATCGACTTGAAGGCCGACCATTTCCATTTCAACAACTCTCAGCACCCTTCACAAATGACACGTCCCAGAATTCTTTGGGGGAAGCCATGACTGTTTAAAGTGGGATAATAGTGGAATAAATGGTGTGAATGTGGGCAGGGTCTCAGCCCTGTTTGCAATCATGCTGCAATATTCTGCACAGAAATAGATACTGCAAGCTTAAAGCCATTTCCCAAGAAGGAAAGTAGGTCAAAAAGTTATCTATGCAACCTTCATTGCAGGTCAACAACTAAGCACATCTGTTCAGCTTTCAACTAGAAGTACCTCTCAAGACTAGTAAAATGTCTCTTTTTAAAGTTTGTGTGCGTGTGTATGCGTGTAAGAGAAAACAGAAGCAATTATAATGCATTGTCATCAGAGATTCAACCTTCAGTCAGGGCCAAATTGAATGTGACAGAGTTTGGTATCTCTTTCTTCAGGCTTTTTTTTTAAAATAGCCTTGCAAGGCTGTGGTTGGGAACTGAAGTCCAGGACACAGGATAATAGGCTCAAGTTGCAGGAAGCCAGATTTCAACTGAACATCAGGAAAAACTTCCTAACTGTTAGAGCCATACGACAATGGAACCAATGACCTAGAGAGGTAGTGGGCTCTCCGACACTGGAGGCCTTCAAGAGGCAGCTGGACAGCCATCTGTCGGGAATGCTGTGATTTGGATTCCTGCATTGAGCAGAGGGCTGGACTTGATGGCCTTATAGGCCCCTTCCAACTCTACGATTCTATGATTCTATGAAGGTGGAGGAGGGGAGAGGTTGCTTAAGCCAAGGGTTCCCAGACTCTGGTCTGTGGCCTACAAGCTTCATTCAGGTGGTCCATGGTGTGTCTGTGCATGTGTGGTTGAAGACAGGCAACAGCACAGCCACTGCCTTATGTATTCATATTGATTTTTTAATTGTATTTTTATTGCTTCTTTTATCTCTTAATATTGCCTTTTATTGTATTGCCATTTGAATTCCATGGAATTCAAATGGCAATACAGTAAAATCCAACCTAGAAGAAAACAAGGAGGCAATAAAATCCAACTGAAAATCAATATGATGAACATATTTTGCGATGAATGTGCCAACCCTTTGGGAGGAAGGGTGTGGCATACATTTAATGATAAAAACGAACAGATAAACAAATAATCATATGGCATCTAGCATACCACGCTACAATTGCTACACCAGACAAAAAGATCATTAAGTGATCCGCCAAGACCATTCGCAGCAGTAGAATAGTGGCAAATTCAGAAGGCCAGGGTCTCTTCATAATAGTCACAGCCACCCTTTTTTGTTGCTGGGTTGAGAATGAGATCCTTGTTAATGCCTTCTCCCACAACAACAGACATCTCTAGGAGCCAATCAGCTAAAGGGGAGAGTGTTGCCTACTGAGAAGAGTCTTCTCAGTGGCTGACTCAACTCCTTTCACCCTGATCAGCTCCAATCAGCAGGAAAGGACAAGGAAGCATGTTAGAAGACGCTTCTCAGTGGCTAACACACTCCCCTTTCATGCTGATTGGCTTGTAGGATGCTGAAGATATAGGGACCCTGCTCTCAAAAAAGTAGGGAGACTAAGACCCTCTGAGACCCTGGATGATTACACCCCTGCTTAGTAGCTTTCAAGTGGTTCATGGGGAAAAGAAGGGTTTGGGAACTACTGGCTTAAGCCTTTTCCCTCCTGCCAATCCCCACAAAAATCAGCTTTCCTACCTGATTTTCTTCGTGCAGGAGATAAAATAAAAAAAGATATGGAGTTCCTATATCTTGGTCCCCATGAGTGGGAAAACAGTTTGGGTGCGTCTGTGTGATTTTTAGCAGCCAGTTAGTAGGAGGGGAAAGGGTTAAACAATTTCCTGTGGCTCTCCAGACTCCGAGGGCTGCTTTTCACAACCAAAAACACCTAGGAAAGGAGAACTTGCTGCTCCATCAGGCTTGCTCACACATTACATTGAACACAGGGAGAAGCTGCCTCTCCAGATGTACATGTGTGAAACAGTGTGCCCTTGTTGATTTGGACAGTTCAACTATTCTGCCCACAGATACACAGACTGCACACTCGGTGAATGTAACGTATGAACACCTCTCTTTTGTTCAGCCATTTGGGATCCACATTGCAGATACAGCAACAAGGACAATGAAACACAGCTATCTAGAAACTGGCAAAAACGATAGGCTGCTACCTCTTTGTGGTTTTCTTTCCATATGAGGGCATTTAGTTCCAGGCATGCAGGAACTGGATGGTAGGGGACTTGAATAGACATTTGCTCCTTCCTGGTAACTCTTGCTGATTTTATTCGATCCTTGTGCACACTTCAATTCTTGGAGTGGTGAGACATTTTAGGACTGAAGTGCTTGTCTGGGTTCCTTTTCCTTTGCAAAAAGGCCACAGGAGGATGATTTTATCTATTTATTACATTTATGTTGCACTTTTCCTCCAAGGAGCTCACAGTGGTGTACATGATTCTCTCCTTCTCCATTTTATCCTCACAACAACCCTGTGAGGTAGGTTAGGCTGAGAGACAGTGACTGGCCCAAGGACACCTATTTATTTATTTATTAAATTTATTAGTCGCCCATCTGGCTGGCTGTCCAGCCACTCTGGGAGACGTACAAAATAAAAACATACAAATACATTAAAACATTAAAAATCTCAACAATAATAATAAAACCTAACCCACCCCAAAAGCCTGCCTGAAGAGCCAGGTCTTCAAGGCCCGGCGGAAGCTCATCATAGAGGGGGCATGGCGGATATCATTTGGGAGGGAATTCCACAAAGTGGGGGCCTCTCCCTAGTCCTCACCAGTCTAGCTGTTTTAACTGGTGGGATAGAGAGAAGGCCTTTTGAGGCTGATCTTGTTGGGCGGCATCGTTGCTGATGCTGGAGGTGCTCCTTCAGATAGACTGGGCCGAAACCGTATAGGGTTTTAAAGGTCAGAACCAACACCTTGAATTGGGCCCAGAAAACAATGGGTAACCAGTGCAACTCCTTCAGCACTGGAGTGATGTGATCTCGCCGGCGGCTGCCTTTAATCAGGCGAGCCGCCGCATTCTGTACCAGTTGCAGCTTCCGGACCGTTTTCAAGGGTAACCCCACGCAGAGCGCATTACAGTAGTCTAGGCAAGAGGAGACCAGGGCATGTACCACAGATGGGAGCAGATGGTTGGGAAGGTAGGGGCACAGCCTCCATATCAGATGGAGTTGATACAGCGCCGCCCGGCTCACAGCCGAGACCTGAGCCTCCATGGACAGCTGGGAGTCGAGAATGACACCTGGGCTGAGGACCTGGTCTTTCAGGGGCAATTGTACCCCATTGAGCACCAGGTCAACATCCCCCAACCTTCCCTTGTCTCCCACAAACAGTACCTTGGTTTTGTCAGGGTTCAGCTTCAGCTTGTTCCTTCCCATCCAGCCACTCACCGACTCCAGGCACTTGGATAGGGTTTCTACAGCCAACCTCGGTGAAGATTTGAAAAAGAGATAGAGCTGCGTGTCATCTGCATACTGGTGACACTGCAGCCCAAATCTGATGATTGCCCCCAGCGGCTTTATATAGATGTTGAACAGCATCGGAGAGAGGATGGAGCCCTGTGGCACCCCACAAGTGAGAGGCCAAGGGTCCGAAATCTCATCCCCCAATGCCACTCTCTGGTGCCTATCAGAGAGGAAGGAATGGAACCACTGCAATACAGTGCCCCCTATGCCTAACCTCCTCAGGCGGTCCAGAAGGATACCATGGTCAACGGTATCAAAAGCCGCTGAGAGATCCAGGAGGACAAGGAAGGTGCATTCACCCCTATCCGATGCCCGCCTCATATCATCCACCAAGGCGACCAAGGCCGTTTCAGTCCCATGTCCAGGCCTGAAGCCTGACTGAAATGGATCCAGATAATCCGCTTCCTCCAAATGCACTTGCAACTGCTTCGCCACCACCCGCTCAACCGCCTTGCCCAGGAATGGCAGATTTGAGACTGGGCAAAAGTTGTTCAGATCTTGGGGATCCAAGGAGGGCTTCTTTAGAATTGGTTTTATTACTGCCTCCTTGAGAGCTGATGGCATTACTCCCTCTTCCAGGGACGCATTTACCACCATCTTGATCCCCTTGCCCTGTCTGTCCTTGCAGCTCATAATGAGCCACGATGGGCAAGGGTCGAGTAAGCAAGTGGTTGGCTTTAAGGTTGAAAGCACCTTGTCCACTTCATCAGAAGGAAGAAGCTGGAACCGATCCCACACCACCGGAGCACCACTGGCTGCCTCTGGCTCGCTCACTGTGCCCACAGCGCATGGAATAGCACTCTTAATATGATTGATTTTCTCCATAAAGTGCTTTGCAAACTCATCACAGGAGGCCTTAGCATGTTCCATCGGTTCTGGGGCAACTGGACCGACCAGGCTAGTGAGCTTCATGGCTGAGTGGGGCTTCGAACCCTAGTCTCCTGGGTCATAGTCCTGGTTGCGATGAGGATTTGCTTGATGTGCCTTCTGCTTAGCTCGTTTGTCCCGTTCGCCCTGTATTCATGCTTCTTCAAAGTCCACAGCGCCTTTGATAATAGCCGACCTCCATTTGGGACGTTCATGGGCCTCGATGTTCATGTTGCATTTTTTTAGATTCGCTTTAAGAACATCTTTAAACCTCTTTTGCTGTCCACCGATATTCCGTTTTCCATCCTTAAGTTGGGAGTAAAGGAGCTGCTTTGGAAAACTGTGATCAGGCATTTGAACAACATGGTTGGTCGAGCGAAGTTGATGTTGAAGGATCATTGTTCAAACCTATGTCCTCACTGTGGGAGGCTGTGTGGATCCAGAATTGGCCTCCACAATCACTTACGGACCCATTGTTAAAGACCTTTTCTTAGAAGACAATCTTACTCGGCCACGAGTGATCGCCAATGAATGAATGAATGAATGAGTCCAACGCTCTAGCCATTAAGGCACACTGGCTCTCTTTATGGCACTTTAGTGTTTATTTACAAAGATGCAGGCTGAGCATAGTTGGGAAGCACATTTTTAACCCAAAGCCCACTGCTTCCACATCAGATTTCTAGGGAAAACCATCCACCATCCAGAGGACACAACTCAGCCTTCCTTTTCCCCAGACTGCTAGTCTAAGCTTTATACACAGAGGCACATCTCACTTTGATGACATCATCCCCAGTTAAAGAAGGGCTGATGATGGGGAAAAGAAATTGCTCTCCCTTTCCAGAACAGTCTGCCCATTTCTTTGTAATTCAAAGCTAGGTGTTCTAGCAATGAGTGCCTATGGCAGGGTTGGGGAACCTGTAGCCCTCCCAAATGTTGCTGGACTACAACTCCCATCATCCCAGCATTAGCCAGGCTGGTTGGGACCGACGGACTCCAACAACATCTGGAGAACAACAGAGCCACCATCCCTGACCTATGGCATCCTGTCACCTTAGTTTCGAACAATAGGATGTGCCTGGCCAGAAATGGTCAATCAGTTTGCAGCAATCATAGAATCATAGGGTTGGAAGGCACCTCAAGAACTTTGGAGTAGAAATACGTCAAATAAATAAATAGGCATTGCTGGAAGAGAAGAGTCTTTCAATCATTTATTTATTTATTTATTAGATTTGTATCCCACCCTTCCTACCAGTAGGAGCCCAGGGTGACAATCATACATAATCCTCAAGCTGGCTCACAACACACACACACACACCCTGCAGTCCTTAATCTCCTATGGCCAGAGTCTGCTTCTTTTCAGCACTGGAATCCTAGGGCTGGAACTGAGGGTCCTTTCTGACAGGGAGTAGCATCCCTTTAACTGCTGCTGTTCTGAATGATGGATGAGGCCATGCTGGCCTTCCCCTTGTCTTTTCTGGGAGGCAAAGCATGCAACTCCAGTAGAAGTGCTTACCTGACCTCCCGGCAGGTGAGTCACTACTGCTAACTGGGAGGGGCATGGTGGCAGGGAAGGTGGCATGATGTAAATGCACCGGCAGGAGCACCAGATCGACTCTGCTGGTGCATTTGCACTGGACCATGCTTCCCACCACCTCGCCCCTCCTGGTAAGAAACAGTAACTCAGCCGCTGGGAGGTCAGGTAAGTATCTCCACCCCACCCCACCATCTGTGAAAGCCTTGGTCCTGTGGCTGATGGCAGAGGATAGAGAGTATTTCCCTTTAGCTCTGCAGTCCCAGGGCTTGTGATGATGACCACAACATATGGGCAGGTTTGTATGGGGGAAAACGGGTTATCTCACCTTGTGGTTCCCAGATGGTCTTCCATCCAGAGCCATCCCAACTTATCTTCTGGAGTAGATCTGCCTTACCTAAATCCAGACCATTCTCTGGCTGACTCTGCTGGAAAGTGGAACTCTGAACCCCTGGGCATGCTTAATAAAGAGAATCTTAACCTCCACTAGGGATGGATCTCTCCAGTTCAGTTGTCTTGATTTCTCATTTTGCCAATGTTAAATTCAGTTCTCCACATTTTTGCTGCAATTTGCATTTTTTTAAAAAAAAAACCTTCATGAAAATTCATCAGCATTTTGCTGCAAATTCCTCCTAATAAGTACATTTTTGTATTTAGTTTTGACCAATATATACATTTTTGCAAGCAATTTCCCCTAATATAATGCATTTTTATATGTCATTTTCACTAATATGAAAATAATGCACACTTCCCTAACATATGTATTTTTGTAACCACTGGTTGGTTGGAGAACTCCATTGCAAAATTCAGATAAATGCAAATTTCGAAGGCTGGCTGTGTTTCGGTTCTCATATTGTTTCAGAAAGCGCAGATGTGATAGATTTGCCTTTAAATGCAAACGGAATTGAATTTCTCCCCCATCCCTGCCTCCCCCCACTCACATCGCACACAATCCTGTTTTTAATGCCTGAGGAGACGTTCACACCATACATTTAAAGCACATGGCTTCCCACAAAGAATCCTGAGAGCTACAGTTTGTTAAGGGTGCTGGGAACTGCAGTTCTGTGAAGGGCAAACTACAGTTCCCAGGATTCTTTGGGGAAGCCATGTGCTTTAAATGTATGGTGTGGCTGTGACCTGAGAATGGCTTAGTAGACTGTCAAACTTTTGATCAGTTAAGGAGAATTCTCAAAGGAAAAAGGCAGAAGAGGCTAAAAGGCAAAAATCAGCAATATCTCTGTCTTGGCTATTTTTGCCATATATTTTGGCTATATTTGTAACTGCTAGCTCAGCAGCAATGTGATCATACACTGATAGCTCTTAAAACCCAGGTGTCCCATGTGTGACAATTATCTGTGGACCTTTGAGGTTTAATAATAATGTTTCCAATTCTCTCTTGTCATTTTGTCAAGCCCTTTGAAGAAAAAAGACTGCTAACTTGGTAATCTTAAAGAAACCGAAGGGGGGGGGGAGCATCCTTTTAAGGGCCATCAAATGTCTTCTAAAGCAATTACCCTGAGATCTCTGCTTTGTTTCCAAGGTGTTCACAGCCAGGCTCAGGGACTGACTGGACTCATAGGGGCCTGTATTGTGTTGCTGGCTGTGTAGATCACATTCCTTGCAACATTAGTCTACACTTTAATAATCTAAAACATAACAGTGCTGCAGAGATGTCTGTGAGTGTCAGCACTGGAAGCAGGAGCTGAAAATATACTTGGGTCATTGATTCCAAACATTATTTCTCTATCCACTCTAAATTTGAATCAACTGCAGTAAGTGAATAAGACATTTGAACATAATATATACATGGCGCTGTCCTCAAAACAACCATGATGCAGTGGTGGTTGGTGTCTGTATGTCAGTGGGGCAGTGGAATCCACTCTGGGTTTTACTGCAAACATTCAAGCTTCAGCACCATGGACAGCTCCTTGAAAGTTCACACTAAACCCAGAGCAGATTCCACTGTCCCACTGACATGGGACCGCTGCCCTGTTGCTCATCGGTGTAAAGGAGGTGTGGATGGATGAATCTCTCAGTTATGATTTCTCTCAGTTTCTCATTTTTCACTCTTAAGTTGTCCACATCAAATTGTGATTTTTTTTTTTTAAAGGGTAATGAGCCAGCCCAAATATTGGCTTAAGATGAGTATTATACAGCCACGAGAGTGGCTGTATACTACAGCCAGCATGGATTTTTCACATTCCGCAATGCTAAATTGAAAATACCCCCATGCCATTCCGATGCTTCCCATAAGCTCATTTCAAAACAAAACCTTACAAAACTGAACTCAGAAACGCTTGCTTAACAACCCTGTAAATTTTCATGGCAATACACAAAACAGTCAGAGAGAACAGAGAAAGGGGCTTCCCCTCTGCCCAGTGCCCACCCACCTAAGCTCCTCCCTCCCCTCTCCTCCCTCCCCTTCCCCCTCCCCTCTGCCCTCCGCCTCTCCCACAGTCAATTTTACCTATCCTAAGCATGATTGCGCGGGAGCAAATCCCATTGAACTCAATAAGTATGAAAATGATCAAACCTGCCCTCCCCTCCTCCACCCTCCTATCATCTCATTTTTGCTCCTCCCCTTCCTTCCCCCTCCTCACCTTCCAATCCCCTCCTTCTGCCCCCCTCTCCCCCCTTCCTCCTTCCCTCTACTCTCCCCTCCCCTCCTCCCCCATGGTCAGTGTTGGACTATGACCTGGGAGACCAGGGTTTAAATCCCCACACAACCATGAAGCTCACTGGGTGACCTTGGGCCAATCACTGCCTCTCAGCCTCAGAGGAAGGCAATGGTAAACCCCCTCTGAATACCACATACCATGAAAACCCTATTCATAGGGTCGCCATAAGTCAGGATTGACTAGAAGGCGATCAAATTCATTTCAAGCATGATTGCAAGGAGTAAATCCCACTGAACTCCATAAGCATGCAAATGATCAGACCTGTCTTTCCCTTCCTCCCCCTCTCCTCCCCCTTCCTCCCCCTCTCCTCCCCCTTCCTCCCCCTCTCCTCCCCCTTCCTCCCCCTCTCCTCCCCCTTCCTCCCCCTCTCCTCCCCCTTCCTCCTCCCTTCTTTCTCTCCTCCCCTCTTCCTTCTTTCTCCTCTCCTGCCCACTCCAGGCCTCTGTCCTCATGGTTACCTATCCTAAGCATGATTGCACAGGAGTAGATCCCACTGAACTCAATAAACATGCAAATGATCAAACCTGTTCTTCTCCTCCCCTCCCCCTCCTCCCCTCCCCCTCTCTGCCCTTCCTCCCCTCCCTCCTCCTCCTCCTCCTCCTCCTCCTTCTCCTCCTCCCCTCCTCATCCCCTGTGGTCAGTTTCACCTATCCTAAGCATGATTGCAAGGGAGTAAATCCCACTGAACTCAATAAGCATGCAAAAGATCAATCCATTCTCAGCAAACTTGCACAGGATCCCATTTCTTACTTCCCAGATTAAAAAACAAAGAAATTCACTAATAGGCAAAAAACCTTGTGGTTTAAGAATGTACCTATAGCTAACAGATATTTCTATCAAACTTTACAAAGTAGGGAAATTGGGCAGCTATGGTGAATGCACACAGGGAGCAGAAGACCTGACCTCCTCTCCTCTCTGAGATATTGTACTGCCCTACAAATTTGTCAAAATGCAAACACAATTTAGGTTGGTCTTTCACAGTCCAATCCACTTCCTGTGTAGCTTGGAAGAAGAATCCAAATATGCCCATGAAGGGTGGATTTAACTGGGAAACCTGTTTGTTTCCCTTTTGCATATTAAGCATGCAAAATGGGTATTTAATTTCCCAGAATGAGGATGGATCAGCCAAGCATATATTGTAGCCTTACAGTAAATTAATTAATGTAATTATCATGATATCCACTAGAGTGATAATGACAATAGTAATCAGCTGCTCCCAGCTTGGAAACGATGAGAGAGAAATTGTAGGACCTGGTGCCTCAGCAGTGAGAGGAACCAGAAGTGGTGGTAAGAAGTAAAGAGGATTTGGGAAAGCAACCAGGCTCGAATGGATACAGAAGATTCGAAGCATGTCAGATGTTAGTATCAGGGCAACACAGAAATCACAGGTATGCTAATAGGAAATCACAGAACTCTCTACATAAAGGGAAGACAAATTGTTGTCAGGGGCTCAGAGGCTGAAGCCAGAAATTTTACAAGCCTAAAGAGCTGCTTGGAATGATGGGCATGCTGGCCTTATAGCATAAGAAGAACCAGCTGGATCAGGCCAACATCCCATCTAGTCCAGCATCCTCTTGTTACAGTGGCCAGCAAGCAGGACCTGAGTGCAAGAGCACGCTCCCCACTTGTGATTTCCGAACAGCTGGTATTCAGAGGAATACTTTCCTCTCACAGTGGAGGAAGAATATGGAGGTAAGTCCCCTTTAAGCCATGGAGGTGATAAGGGCATGCAGTGCCAGCTTCTGTGATTGGTGGGTACTGGTCTGGCCAAGTGTGGTGCTTCAGTCAAGTATGGCCATGTGGGCCTGGAAGGACATCTAGGGGCAAATATTTGGCACTTGGGACATGGGAAGCCCAAGACATACACGCAGAGAGATGACCCATTGGTCCCTTGCAACAATGCGAGAGCCCCCATTGTTATTGGCACCCCATCATATTTATTTGTTCATATGGTTTTCGTGGTAAGAGATATTCAGAGGTGGTTTACCTTTGCCTTCCTCTGAGTTGGACAGTGAAAAAAGTGGATAAGAGAAAAATCAACTCATTTGAAATGTGTTGGAGGAAAGCCTTGCACATACCATGGACTGCAAAAAAGACAAATAATTGGATGTTAGGACAAATTAAATCAGAACTGTCACTAGAAGCTAAAATGATGAAACTGAGGTTATCATACTTTGGATACATAATGAGAAGACATGATTCATTAGAAAAGACAATAATGCTGGGAAAAAGAGCAGGGAGTAGAAAAAGAGGAAGACCAAACAAGAGATGGATTGATTCCATAAAGGAAGCCACAGACCTGAACTTACAAGATCTGAACAGGGTGGTTCATGACAGATGCTCTTGGAGGTCGCTGATTCATAGGGTTGCCATAAGTTGTAGTCGACTTGGAGGCACATAACAACAAACATATTTATTTATTTAGTTAAAAATATTTGTATACCACCCACTCGCAAAACATCAGGGCAGTGTACAGCAATCATAAATAATAAAATATCAGGGTAGTGTACTCAGTAAAACATAATAAAGAGAGCTAGGGTGGTGTGAGAGCCAGTGTGGAGTAATAGAGTGTTGGCCTATAACCTGGAAGACCAGGGTTCAAATCCCTACTCAGCCATGGAGCTCACTGAGTGACCTTCGGCCAGTCACTGTCTCTTAGCCCAACCTACCTCACAGGATTGTTGTGAAGATAAAATGGAGAGGGGAGAACCATGCACACCACTTTGAGCTACTTGGAGGAAAGGTGGTATAATATAAATTTAATTTTAAAAAACACATTAAAAGCAATACAGTTAAAAGCTCTGTCTCTTTTTAAAGAGTTGGGTGTTTATTCTGAGGTCTTTCTTTGCAGGAGTATGTATGATTTTCAGTTCTGGGAGTGGTGGTGGTCAGATAGCTCCCATTTCACCTTAGCCTTAATAAAAAAATACTTTTTTTGTTTAGAAGATCTCAGGAAATAAAGATGTATTTTGCATTTGAACAAAACCTTACAATAGCAGATACTAGGATTGTCAATGGGCTCCATGTGGGGCCAAATAATGTGAATAGGATGATTTGGGGACATTTGGGGAAGTTGAAGCACAATGTCAACAATCCCCCCTGCCCTACAAAGCCTTGTGTAACTGTCACTCTCCCCCCCCCCTTTTCTGTACGTTATATCTCTATGTCTCTTGGTTTCTTGAGGTTCTTGGGCTTGGAAGAAATTAAGTTTTCTGTTGTTGTTTTTCACCAAAACATTCAATGAAAACATTTTTTTAAAAAAATTAAGAAACAAGAAAAAGCGAGTCAATCCAAAAGTTGCTTGCAGAACACTGAAGAGCTCTGCATATTTCATTTTGTTTTGTTAAAGCAGAGTAGTGGAGGATTTTTTTTTTTTAAGTTAAAAACTTTGTTTAAGATTTTAAAAAATGTTGCTCTGCTTCAGACCTGCTCTTATCGATAACTGGCTAAAGGTGCGATACAAACCCTGTCTGGGAAGCGGCGGTGATTAATGAAGCGGCAGGGTCACTGCTGCATCTGCAGCCCTGCTACTTATGCTGGTAGAGACTGGCAGGGCAACCAAACCAGAACTTCCCCCCCCCAACCCAAGGGAGTTTGGATTGCACATGCAGCAACATGATCAAGCTTTGTTCTCTTGTACCCATGAGGACTAGGAACATGTCTTGAATGAAAGCTGAACATCTTTTGAAATCTCCAGGCCAGAAGCCTCATCCTTCTGCCCTATGTATTGTTTGTCACCATCCTCCACACTGAGGAGCAACTTGAACAGAAACCTTTTAAATAGGTTTTTAAAGTTGTTGTTGTTTTTTTAAAAAAAATGTTTTTAAGATGCTTTGTGTTAACATGTTTTTACAGAGGTTTTGTTTTAATATGTTTTGAAGTCTGTTTTTTAAAGATGTTTTAAGAGTGCTTTTGTTTGCTGCCCTGGGCTCCTTCTGGGAGGAAGGGTGGGATATAAATTAAATAAATAAGAACCTTGTTAGCTGAGAGTGGGATCTAATTGAGTGAGCTCCCATGGTCTGTGTCTGCCCAGGGTCCAGAGTAGGCTTGCCAGGCTCAGGGACTGAGACTGATCCTGTATCTTTAGGAGAAGAGAAAGTCAGCCAAGTGCAGGTGTTCTTGCAACTCTGTGATGGGAAAAACCACAAGGTGGAATTCTCCCTCCCCCCTCCACAACTTTTAAAGATACAGAAGTCCTCTTGGTTGCCAGGTCCAGCCTCCAAGAGGTCTTTTGTATCTTTAAAAGTTGTGCAGGGGGAAGGGAGAATTCCACCTTGCGGTTTTTCCCATTATAGTGTTGCAAGAACACTGCACTTGGCTGACTTTCTCTTCTCCTAAAGAAACAGGATCAGTCTCAGGCCCTGAACCTAGCAACCCTAGTCCAGAGGTCTCTCCAGGTACAAAAGACACAAGTGGTGTGCTATTGGCCAGTGGTATTTAGGGAAGGGCCACAGCTCAGTGGGCAAACTGAGAAGGTCCCATGTTCAGTTGCTGGCATCCCCATGTAGGGCTGGGACAGACCCCTGTTGGAAATCTTGGACAGCCATTGGCAGACAGTGCAGAGTTCTGAGCTACATGGACTAGTAGTCTGACTCAGTAAAGGCAGCCTCCAGCATTTCTATGAAACCTGTGGATTGCTCATACATTGTAAAAATATTGGGACCCTGGCATTGTGCTTCCTGATTTTGCCTGCTCAACAGTGCAGGGCATTCTGCATCCCAGGCTGCAGCTTTTTCTTCTTACCTCCCTCCCTCCGTCCCCCCACCCCCCACTACAGAAGAGAGAGAGAGAATGAAGACCTAAACACATTTGCAATAATTGATTGGCTTTACCTCTAATCGTGAAAGGAGGGAACAGGCGACTGTTGCCAGTGTCTCCATCAGTCAATTAAAGAGCAATAGGCCTCTTGGCTTTCTGGCTTTCCCTTGTGGGCTGCCTGGCTTGCTCGAAATAGAACGAAAATTACTAACTGGTGGTGTAACTGCACAATTCATTATTACTGCCCTTGTGTCTGTCTGCACTGAAAACCTGCTCCCTTGTCAATGTGTGGGTTTTGTTCCCACAGCACAAATCAGAGCTCTGAGGCAACATAGATGGTGTGATATGTTTTCTGGTCCGGTCTGAATTGCTCTTTTTGGAATTGCCTTTGGACATGACAGGGGAGGAAGGGCAGAGGGGAGGAGGGGGATGGGAGCAGGAAGGAGGAGGAGGGGAGGAGAAAGACAGGTCTGATCATTGGCATGCTTATTGAGTTCATTGGGATTTACTACCATGCAATCATGGGAGAGGGGAGGGGAGGGAGGAGGAGGAGGGGGAAAGAGTGGATTGGAAAAGGATAGGGGAGGGGGAGGGGGAGGGAGAGGCAAAGGAAGAGGGAGGGAAGGGGCAAGAGGGAGGGGATAGGAGGGAGGAGGAGGGGAAAGCAGGTTTGATCATTTGCATGCTTTTTGAGTTCAGTGGGATTTACTCCTGTGCAATCATGCTTAGGATAAGTGAAACTGACCTCGGGGAGGGGCAAAAAGGGGAGGAGATTGGGTGGATGGGCACTGGGCATAGGAGAAGCCCCTTTCCTTTCCAAAAGGAAAACATTGTGAACAATATATTTGTTTTTCAGGGTTTACCCCACCTTTTTATTCTACAGCAGGTGCATGTTGTCTCCCAACCAAATTTAAACCAAAGCTGTCCCTGGCCACATCCACACCAGACTTTTATCTCACTTCAGACAGTCCAAAGAATCCTGGGAAGTGTAGCTAGTGAAGGGTGGTGAGAGTTGCTGAAAGACACCCTGTTCCCCTCACAGAGCCCCCCAGAAGAGGGGGACTGGCTGTTAACCGTTCTGGCCACAGGAGCTCTGTCAGGGGAATAGGAGTCTCCTCTTAGCACCCTTCACAAACTATACTTCCCAGGATTCTTTGGGGGAAGCCATGAGTGTGTAAAGTGAAATAAAGGTCTGGCATGGGTGCGGCCCCCTGATTAGCCAAGCCAAGCATCTGTGAGTCTGGTTTTTGGAACACTGACAGTTGGTTCTTACCGAGCATGCCTGGGCTGATCATTGACTCCAATGCTAAATTTCTTAAATTAATTAAAAATTGGCCAGGCATATTTTTTTAACTTTTAAACTGCAGAAGATGAAGGTCAGAGTATGAGGCAAGGTCAGTAATAGGATTACAGGTACTCTGTGAAAATGGCTGATTTTTTAATTAATTTCAACAAATTATGAGAAGTCACAGAAAAAAGTCCAAAAGGGGTCTGGTTTTCCCCCCTTGTTTTACACTTTGAACTCTTGATTCTCTCTAACTGTTTTGTGTATCGCCATGAAAATTTAGAGGGTTGTTAAGCAAATGTTTCTGAGTTCAGGACTATAAGTTTTGTAAGGTTTTGTTTTGCAATGAACATAAGGGAAGCATTAGAATGGCATGGGGGTATTTTGAATTTAACATTGCAGAATGTGAAAAATCCATGCTGACCATAGCATACAGCCACTCTTGTGGCTGTATAATAACCCTTCTAGCACTGAAACACCTAAGCTGGCTCCTCCCCTCAGAATCCAAGGGTAGGTCATTTTAATCAGCTTCCAGGTGCCTTTGCAGAGACTGCAGGAGCCTCAGACTCTGCTTTCTAACCAGGTAACAATCTGTGCACGTGACAATGGTGCTCTTACCTTGGAAGGACATAAGAAAAGCCCTGCTGGATTAAGCCAAAGGCCCATCTCATCCGGTGTTCTGAATAACTGGATGCCTGTGGGAAGCCCACAAGCAGGACAGGAATACAACTGCACTCTCCGCACTTGTATTCCTCAGCAACTGGTGTTCAGAGACATACTGCCTCCAACTGTGGAGCGAGAACATAGCCATTGTATCTAGTAGTAACCATAGACTTATCCTCCATCAATTTTTCTAATCCCCTTTTAAAGCCATCCAAGTTGGCCGCCATTCTCTGCATCTTTTGGTGGCGAATTCCATAGTTTAATTATACGCTGTGTGAAGAGGTGCTGCCTTTTGTCTGTTCCGACAACTGCAAGTTCTGGTATTATGAGAGAGGGAGAAAATCACTCTATCCACACCATTCATAATTTTATACACCTCTTATCAGAAGAACTTAAGAACAGCCCTGTTGGAACATCTAGGGCAGGTGTGGGGAACACTTTGGCCCTCCAGATGTAGCTGAACTGCAACTGTCATCATCCCTGGCCATCGGCCATGCTTTCTGGGGCTGATGGGAGTTGTAGTTGAGCAACATCTGGAGGGCCAAAGGTTCCCTGTACCTGATCCAGGGCCCATCTAGTCCAGCATCCTGTTCTCATAGTGGACCACCGATATCCACGGGAAGCCCATCAGCAGGATCTGAGCGCTACAGCATTCTCCCCACTTGTGATTCCCAGCATACTGTCTCTGACATGTTTCCTGTTTTACCTGCCTTTCTTTGCAAATTAAAAGTCCTCAAATGTTGTAACCCCCTCCCCTAACAAATCGCCAACAGCCTGGTCAGAGGAAAAGATCAGGTTGAGGTGCACCCTGGCTGGTCATGCTTGATGAGGCAACCTTGACATGGACATTGAACTATAACTGAGATATGGAGATATGGTTTCTTCTAGAGACAGTTTTTTTTCTCCCCAGAGGGATTTTAGCTGGGACGGTGATGGGGAGAGCATGGGCAGTAATGAACCTTGGATGCTCTGGAAGCATGAACCGAGGCCTGCAAATCACACTGAGGAACGCAGAGGCATACCTCCCTAATGTTCTTACCAGACTGCTATGAAACTTTATGCTAAAGTTCAATGTGTTCTTCTCTCTGCACTTTGAAGCAACACTTTAGAAGCTCCTCTGGGATGATACTGAAGCAAAACTAGAGCCACAGCCTTGCGTAGGCCTTTTAATAATCTCCAGTATTCCCAGTGAAGATTTGAACCTGTGATCTTGGACACCAGAAGCAAATTATCTAATAGCCCACTTCTGCCTTTGATTGCCCCATTCAGACAACCACACACAACGAGAAAACAACACAGTGTGCTCCCAAAAGATTTCTGCCTCCCTGTGCCCCCCCCCCAGGTGCTTGAAGACCTGATGGAAATTAAATTTATCTCATTTGTCCTCCTGTAGCTGCTATTCTTCTTGCTTTTCTAAAAAGAAATTCCTACTTATCTTTCTTTTTCACAGGCTGTAATTCTAGTCTGCTGGCTGCAATTGTATTAGGCTGGGGCCAAAAGATCAAGGGACCATTGTTTGTGTAGCCATGTCTGGGCTTCTCAGATCAGATTAAACACCAATTGAAAGGAGGACCATAGGATGGACGACTCTGAACGCAGCTTGGCCATAAATCAAAGGAGGAAATGAAATAATGGGGGCCTGATAACACAAAATTGAACAGAAGAATTATTATTTGAATACATATATTTTGAAAGTTTTGCTGAAAGAATTATGCATGGATTCTCTCTCTCTGGATAAATGACTGTTGCAAGTTTAGTGTTTTTGGACAGTGAGACTTTGCTGTGGGAACAAAAATTGCTGAGTAAACACTGGACCTGTGCCCCCACAATTTGTTATGATGAAACAAACAAAATCACAGACATTTGCAGTCTGCCATGTAGCCTTTCTACTCATCTATCTGATTTTCTCAATTTCACACATCCAGAAACATCTCATTTGGAGAATATTGAATGCCCTTAAATCACACAAATATAAACAGGCTTTGCTCTGTGTGTGTGTGTGTGTGTGTGTGTGTGTGTGTAAATTTGAGTTCAATGGATGAATTCAGGTTTGAGGGGACTGAACCTGGTTTGTTCTCACGGATGTTACATGCAATTTGTGCGAAAGGTCAGCCTTTCAAAACTGAAAAAGTTGGCTTATATCCAGCTAAGTTCAACTCTGTGTAGTAGACCCACTGAAATTAATGGACCTAAATGACTCATGCCCATTAACTGCAATGGGTCTACTCTGAGTATTACTAATGTTGAAGACAACCCATTATTTTAAAACAAAAAATGGTTTAAGTCAATTACTTGTTATTGTGTGCCTTTGAGACAATGTCCAGCTGGTTTTCCAGATTTCCTTTGAATGTCCCCCCCCCCCCCCATCATCATGATGCCGTGGTAGGAAGCATTCATGGTACCAACTGAGAGTCTAGCTGTATCAGGGACAATGTGGTGCCCTTCAGATGTCACTGAATTCTGTCTCTTATCAACCCTGACCATCGGCCTTGCTGGTTGGGACTGATTGGAATAGGAGCCCTGGGCTTCTACTGGGAGGAAGGGTGGGATATAAATCTAATAAATAAACAAACAAACATCTGGGAGGGCATCACACTGGCTATCCCCAGGACATACTGTATCTACTCAAGTTCATATAACTTCATGCAGAGGCTCCGTCTCTGGAAGACCTTCCTCTTTCAAGAAACCCTTTAAGTAGATGCCTTTATCCCAGTCTGCATCTGTACTAGAATTGCCGTTAAGATACTTTGTTTCTAAGAAGTTTTTGTTTTATCACTTGTTTGCTGCCCTGGGCTCCTTTTGGGAGGGAGAGCAGGATGTAAAATGAATAAATAAATGAATAATACAACTTTTACATAACTGGGAATTGTAGTTTAGGTGTCTTGGGAATTATAGCTTGGAGAATGTGATTTGAATTTGCTTTTAGTGGTCTCTAGCCCCCCCTCACAGTACTACAGTTCCCAACCTTGTTTATTATTTGTCCCAAATGGTTCCAAGGCAGGTTACAAAAATGTCACAATTAAAATAAGAAAAATGACAACATATAAACACAAACCAATATCAGCATAACAAAGCATCAGCTGATGATTCCACTGCAGATGAAATTATTAATTTAATAATTTCTATACCACTCTATGTGAGCCAGTGTGGCGTAGTGGTTAAGGTGCTGGACTACGACCTGGGAGACCAGGGTTTGAATCCCCACACAGCCATGAAGCTCACTGGGTGACCTTGGGCCAGTCACTACCTCTCAGCCTCAGAGAAAGGCAATGGTAAACCCCCTCTGAATACTGCTTGCCATTAAAACCCTATTCATAGGGTCACCATAAGTCGGGATCAACTTGAAGGCAGTCCCATATCACTTAATAACATCATTTCTAAGTGGTGTAAAATATGGATAAAGCGTGCATAATAAAACGAGTTTAAATTAACCATACTTTCAGGAAAAAAAACCCCTCACTTAAAATAACTGCTGGAGTATAAAAATATGGTGTGGGTTGCCAGGTCTTTCCAGGACCTTAAGATGAGGCAGCACAGCCTGGGAGGTAATGGGTGAGGCCTGGCTGATCAAGGGGTGGAGCCTGGTGGGATAGGGGTAGAACCAACTAGTGCCTTGAGGGTGGGGGACAACTTTGTCTGGCAGAGGATGGCACCTGGTCAGTTAAGAGAAGAAACAGAATGCCTCTGGTGCTTTCATCCCTGATGGGCAGTGCAAATGGTAAGTCCTCTCAGGCCAAGCAGAAAATAATGTGCCACCTTGTTTCTGGTTCCTCACTCTGAGATGATTGGCTTTCCCCCTGAGAAGGTAGCTTGTTGTTGTTATGTGCCTTTATGACTTATGGCAACCCTATGAATCAGCAATCTCCAATAGCATCTGTCGTGAACCTCCCTGTTCAGATCTTGTAAATTCAGGTCTGTGGCTTCCTTTATGGAATCAATCCATCTCTTGTTTGGCCTTCCTCTTTTTCTACTCCCTGCTGTTTTTCCCAGCATTATTGTCTTTTCTAGTGATTCATGTCTTCTCATTATGTGTCCAAAGTATGATAACCTCAGTTTCATCATTTTAGCTTCCAATGATAGTTCTGGTTTAATTTGTTCTAACATCCAATTATTTGCATTTTTCGCAAAGCTCTCTTTCAACACCATGTTTCAAATGAAGGATACTCTGTTCATAGGGTTTTCGTGGTAAGAGATATTCAGAGGTGGTTTACCATTGCTTTCCTCCGAGCTTGGATACACCTTAGTCTGGTGTTTCAGCTTTGACCGTTCCTCCTTGGGTGCCCCTAGTACGAGTCTTGCCTCTTGATCTAGACTCCTGACAGCACTGCTCTCAGCTTCTTCGACACTCTCAATCACCCTCACCATGTTAAGGTGTGCATCCTAGAGGGAGAAGGTAGCTAAACCCCTGAAATCTCTGGGTCAAACCCTAAGACATAGCAATCCTACATTTGACTGGATTTGAGTTTAAATGTTAAGTAAGAGAAATGTTTTTTTTTTTTTTAAGTTCTCGCCTTGTTGCATTTCACATTTTGGATTAGATAAATATTTATGATTGTATCATGTTTAAGGCAGAAACAAAAGGGAAAAGCACCACGCAATGGACGAAAAAGAGGGGCAGGCTCTGGTGCTTGGTAGATTTATTGAGGCTCAACGCGTTTCGGAGTAATCCTTCCTCAGGAGCAATGGAGATCTATTTCTTTCTCTGCCTGCGCAATTCAAATTCTTTATCCAGCTCCACACAAAACAAACAGCACAGGTTAAAGAGAGAAGGAAAGCAAAAGCAAAAGGAGATAGAAACACGGTCAGAACCCTAAATGCAACAATACAGCAACTAGTAGGTAGGGACGAAGAGAACTATTACAATAGTTATTGTATAGAAATAGAAGAGGACAACAAAAAGGGTAGAACAACAGCCCTGTTCCAAAAGATTAGAGAAATGAAAGGGAAATTTAAACCAAGAGTAGGGATGTTGAATAATCAAAAGGGGAGCACACTGACCGACCAAGATGAAATAAAAGGAAGAGGGAAGCAATACACTGAAGAACTCTATAAAAGAGATACCAGGATGGCAGATTCATTCATGGAGGAACTGTATGATGAAGAACCAGAAATTTTTGAAGGTGAGGTGAAAGCTGCTCTTAAAATACTTGGAAGAAACAAATCACCAGGAACAGATGGCATACCAACAGAGTTGCTATAAGCTACTGAGACTGAATCTGTCCAATATTTGAGAAAAAATTGTCAACAAATATGGAAAACTAAACAATGGCCCACAGACTGGAAGCGTTCAATATATATCTCAATTCCAAAGAAAGGGGATCCCAGGGAATGCAGTAATTATCAAACTATTGCCTTAATATCCCATGCAAGCAAAGTAATGGTTAAGATTCTACAACAAAGGCTCTTACCATATATGGAGCAAGAAACGCCAGATGTCCAAGTTGGATTTAGAAAGGAAAGAGGCACCAGAGATCATATTGCAAACATAATGGAACGGACCAAGGAACTTCAGAAGAAAATCACCCTGTGCTCTATAGATTACAGCAAAGCCTTTGATTGTGTAGAATAGATCATGAAAAGCCATGGAATGCTTTAAAAGAAATGGGGATGCCACAGCAACTGATTATCCTGATGCACAACCTATACTCTGGACAAGAGGCTACTGTAAGAACAGAGTATGGAGAAACCGATTGTTTCCCAATCTGAAAGGGTGTGAGACAGGGGTGTATTTTATCACCCTATTTATTTAATCTATACACAGAACATATCATACGGAAAGCGGGATTGGACCAAGATGAAGGAGGTGTGAAAATTGGAGGGAGAAATATCAATAAATTAAGATATGCAGACAATACCATACTACTAGCAGAAACCAATTTTATTATGTACATGTTTGATTTTATTTTTGTAAGCCGCCCTGAGTGCCCTATTATAGGGTAGAAGGGCGGGATAGAAATATTTTAAATAAATAAAAATAAAATAAACCAGTAATGATTTGAAATGAATGCTGATAAAAGTTAAAGAGGAAAGCGCACAAGCTGGACTACAGCTGACTATCAAGAAGACTCACTGGCGATCACTCATGGCTGAGTAAAATTGTCTTCCAGGATAAGGTCTTTAACTGTGGGTCTGTAAGTGACTGTGGAGGCCAATTGTGGATCCACACAGCCTCCCACAGTGAGGACATAGGTTTCCAGATGGAAGATGGTCACGATGAGGATTTGTTTGACGTGCCTTCCGCTTAGCTCGTTTGCCCCTTTCACCTTGTGCTTGTGCTTCTTTAAAGTCCATAGCACCTTTGATAATGGGTGACCTCCAACTGGGACGCTCATGGGCCAAAGCTTCCCAGTTCTCGATGCTCATGTTACTTTTTTTTTTTTAGCTTAGTTTTAAGAACATCTTTAAACCTCTTTTGCTGTCCACCAATATTCCGTTTTCCATCCTTAAGTTGGGAGTAAAGTAGCTGCTTTGGAAGACTGTGATCAGGCATTCGAACAACATGGTTGGTCGAGCGAAGTTGATGTTGGAGGATCATTGTTTCAACACTGGTGGTCTTTGCTTCTTCCAATATGCTAACATTAGTCCGCCTATCTTCCCAAGTAATTTGCAGAATTTTCCAGAGGCAGCGTTGGTGGAATCTTTCAAGAAGTTGGGAGTGGTGTTTATAGTTGGTCCATGTTTCACAGGCGTACAGTGACATTGGTAGTACAATGGCTTTGTAAATAAGCATTTTGGTCGCCCTGCGAATATCCCAATCATTGAACACTCTGTGCTTCATTTGGGAGAATGTGGCACTCGCAGAGCTCAGACAATGCTGAATTTCAGCGTTGATGTCAGCTTTTACAGAGAGATGGCTGCCAAGATAAGAAAAGTGATTGACATTCTCCAATGTTGCACCATTAAGCTGGATTGATGGTGCTATAGAGGGATTGGTTCGCACTTGCTGATGAAGCACTTTGGATTTTTTGATGTTAAGCAAGAGGCCAAGCTTTTCATATGCTTCTGCAAAGATATTTAGGATAGTTTGAAGATCTTCCTCTGAATGTGCGACTACATTATCATCGGCATATTGAAGTTCTATGACAGAGGTTCTAATTACCTTATTTTTTGCTTTCAGCCTACTGAGATTAAAAAGCTTTCCATCTGTTCAATATGTGATTTCCACATCAGTGGGAAGTTTCCCCTCAACAAGGTGTAGAATCATGGCAATGAAAATAGCAAGTAAGGTCGGAGCAATGATGCACCCCTGTTTGACACCTGATCCCACTTTGAATGGATCACTTTGAGAGCCATTGCTATCCAAAATTGTTGCCGTCATGTTGTCATAGAGGAGTTGCAAAATATCCACAAATTTATCAGCGCATCCAATTTTCAGAAGGATGGTCTAGAGAGCAGTTCGATTTACAGTATCAAAGGCCTTAGTCAGATCAATAAATGCCATATACAGAGGTCGGTTTTGCTCCCTGCAATTTTCTTGAAGCTGTCATGCAGTGAAGATCATTAAAGCAGAAAGCACACAAGCAGGACTACAGCTGAACGTCAAGAAGACTAAAGTAATGACAACTGAAGATTTATGTAACTTTAAAGTTGCTACCTAGGGCATTGAACTTGTCAAGGATTATCAATACCTTGGCATAGTCGTTAACCAAAACGGAGACAATAGTCAAGAATCAGAAGAAGGCTAGGACCGGGGAGGGCAGCTGTGAGAGAACTAGAAAAGGTCCTCAAATGCAAAGATGTATCACTGAACACCAAAGTCAGGATCATTCAGACCATGGTATTCCCGATCTCTGTGTATGGATGTGAAAGTTGGACGGTGAAAAAAGTGGATAAGAAAAAAAATCAACTCATTTGAAATGTGGTGTTGGAGGAGAGCTTTGCGCATACCATGGACTGTGAAAAAGACAAATAATTGTGTGTTAGAACAAATTAAACCAGAACTATCACTAGAAGCTAAAATGATGAAACTGAGGTTATCATATTTTGCACACATAATGAGAAGACATGAAATGGCAATAATGCTGGGAAAAACAGAAGGGAGTAGAAAAAGAGGAAGGCCAAACAAGAGATGGGTTGGTTCCGTAAATGAAGCCACAGACCTGAAGTTACAAGATCTGAACAGGGTGGTTCATGACAGATGCTCTTGGAGGTCGCTGATTCATAGGGTCGCCATAAGTTGTAATCAACTTGAAGGCACATAATGACAACAACGACCTGACCTGACCCTAAATTATCCCCAAAGCTACATGATTCAGGGTACTAGACCTTTTCCACTGTGGGGTTAATAGGAGCACTGGGGTGCTTCAGACTGGGAAAATGACATGGAAAGGATTAAACAACCCTCCCAAAACACCAGTACTCCAACTGAAAAAAATCAGAGGCCCTTGCAGATCATTTAAAAGCACAGAACCATAGAATCGTAGAGTTGGAAGGGGACTATAAGACCATTGAGTCCAACCCACTGCTCAATGCAGGATTCCAGTTAAAGCATGCCCGACAGGTGGCTATCCAGCTGCCCCTTGAATGCTTAGGCAGCAGCAGCAGCAGCAATAATAATAATAATAATAATAATAATAATAATGGACAATCCAATCATGGAATTCCTCTGTCCAATTTTGAACTCCTGCCCTCTGACACACACTGTCACCCAAAGAAAAGTAAACCTACAAAAGCTATTCTGAAATCATCACCACTCAGGGATGTTTTGTGGCAGCACAGCCAAATATCACTGATGGATCCCCAGAGAGGTCTATAATCAACATGAATCGACATTACAATTCATGGTCTTCCATCTCCATGATTCTATAAAATTTCTAAATTGGACTCCAACCTTTGCAGTAATGAGTTGTTGGGATGACACTTATCTGTTTGTGTATACTGTAAAGAAACCTACCTATCTGGCTTGTTTCAGGCAAAGAGTGGGTACTTGCCCTTAAAGCATAATCCACAGGTCTCAAATGTCAGGTATAATACGAGGTGATATTCACTCCCACAACAGAAGACATGTCATGTTCAAGATTAGGAAAAATAGATTAGATGCTCAGCTTTTGATAAGTTCCCTCTACTAAAAGGTAACCTGGAAATTGAAAATATAATAATAACATTATGCACTTAGGTGATTCATCCTGTTAATGTGTAGTATTCTCAAGCTACATATTATCAATGCCAAGCATACTGGAAAATAAGTATATTAAAAAAACCCTTCCAAAATCTGATGCACAATAAAAAAAACAACCTAATTGCAGAAGAATGGGAAAATTGAGTTGTTGTTGAGAAACAGAACTCTTGCACAAGCATTTCTGGGAAGTAAAGTGGGAACAGGAAGCTAGGAACCTGCTTTAAGCTGAGTTGGAACATTGGTCCATCTAGTTCAGTATTGAATACACTGACTGGCAGCAGCTCTCCAAACTTTTTCTCAGCTCTACCTGGAGATGCTGGGGATTGAACCTGGGACCTTCTGCATACAAGGCGGATGCTCTCCTGCTGAGATACAGCTATAGTTCAATGGTAGAACATCTGCTTTGCATGCAGAAGGTCCCAGGTTCAATCCCCAGAATCTCCAGGTAGGGCTGGGAATGTCTCCTGTCTGAAACCCCGGATAGCTGCTGCCAGCCAGTGTAGGCAATACTGAGCTAAGTGGGAAATGGTCTTACTCAGTCTAAGGCAGCTTCCTATGTTCCTATATGCTCTTACTTGTTTGAGGAAAGAGCGTTGGGTGGTATGGTGCTCTTTGCTGACAGCAACAGCTGCAAATGGTTTCTTGACGAGACAGATTGGTTGCCACATTGTTCAGGTTTGGAACTGCAGATGAGTGTGTTCAAGGTTCTGGTTTTGGTGTACAAAGCCCTATACAGCTTGGGACCAGGATACCTAAAAGATCGTCTTACTCCTTATATACCAAGTTGATCACTGCACTCTGCAGGTGAGCGCCTCCTGCAGATTCCATCTCATCAGGAGATCAGTTCCACACAACATAGGAAGCGGACCTTTAGTGTGGCGGCACCTACCCTTTGGAATCCCCTCTCCTTAAATATTAGACAGACTCCATCTCTGTTATCTTTTTGATGCCTACTGGAGACCTTCCTCTTTCAACAAGACTTTTAAATAGAGACTTTATCTCAGTCTGCATCTGTGTTGGAATTGCTTTTTAAGATGTTTTTAAAGCTTTTAAAAAAATGTTTTTAAATATGTTTTGTTTTAATATGTTTTTAAGATGTTTTAATATATTTGAAAGTCTGTTTTTAAGATGTTTTAGAATGATTTTAGTGTTTTGTTTAGGGAAGGGCGGGATATAAATTTAATAGATAAATAATATAAACAGGCAGAATAATCCATCAGGACATTCTTCTCCACACACTCCACACACACTTTCTGCCAACTCTGAATGGGGTGGAAGATCTGAAGTGGGAGGAGCAAGTATGGAGCTGGAGGTCTCAATCAGCTGGTTAGCTACCCAGGAAGAACAGAGGTGCAAGTGCAAGGTCTTAGGTAGGAGGCTTGGGTTGGCTGGGGATCTAGCTGGATCAGCAAAAATAAGTCAAATGTTTCCCCACAGGGCTATTGCACCAGCACTAAGCAGCTAGGGACTAGATCTGCCTCTTGATGGTTCTTCTTATGCCCTGCTCCAGATCATGCATGGAACTTGTCTCTTCCTCCTGAGTAAACCTTTGGCTGCAAGATGGACATTGCATCATTTGATGGGACCGTCAGTGTCATCACTATTGGTCCTGAGGGTTTGAAGGTGATGAGGGAGGGTCCAGGGATTCTGATAAGGGTATGTACATAGCGTCTTTCCCAGGGACATTCTGGCTACATTTTTAAAGGAAATGGTAGCTGGGTAGAATAGGCACAGCTGAGCTGTCACTAACTCCAGGACAGACAAAAGAAAGTGTTTCTTCACACAGTGCATAGTTGTGTTATGGAATTAGCTTCCACAAGAGGTAGTAATGGCCACAACTTGGATGGTTCATTCAGACCCGGGAAAAAAATCACACTGGTCGGTATGTTTGTACCCCAATGAGATTTCCAATGGAAGGATGAGGTAACTTTGTTCCCCAGAGACCATTTTTGTTTGTGTTGTGAGCACAAGTGTGCTTGACAATACCAAAGTGCCTTGAGCCAAAACCCCCATCTTGTATCTTTCAGCATATTTCTTTTTCAGCTGGAACTTTTCCCAGAATAATCAGCATCAATGCATTTCTGGGGTATATTTGGACCCTAATGGTGTTTTGTTTACAGAAGGAAAACAGTAAGTGGTAACTGGCTGCAATTTGGGGACATTGTATGAGTGACAGTTTGTGACAATGTGGTAGATGTAAAACTTTGTAGTTCTACTTATGTGTAATCTACACAATAAAAATGCACCTGAGGCAGAAATTTCCCTCAAGCCTTTTTGCTGAGATATATTGTGATTGTCTTCCTTCTCTTGCTCAGACTCTATTGGTGAGTTTTACAAGATGTCTTTAACTTTTTAAAAACAAAAGTTTTTACAAGTTAAAAAATAAAAATGAGAAAGCCCCTCGCCATCCTCGGTCACCTTGTTGAACAGCACATACACCATGTCCATCCAAAAGTGTTTTGACTCTTCCACCTTGAAGATTCATATACATTTATGCAAAACCGAGTTTTCTAACTGAAAGTGCTGGAAAAATGACTGGACCATATGCTTGGGCCCAGCACTAGCATTTGGAGCTATTAAAAAATATAGCAGCTAAGTGAGGGCATGATAAAGAGTTATAAAATAAGATGTACTCTTCAAGTGCATGAAAGGTTGTCACACACAGGAGGGCCAGGATCTCTTCTCGATCGTCCCAGAGTGCAGGACACGGAATAACTGGCTCAAGTTGCAGGAAGCCAGATTTCAACTGGACATCAGAAAAAACTTCCTGTTAGAGCCATACGACAATGGAACCAATTACCTAGAGAGGTAGTGGGCTCTCCGACACTGAAGGCCTTCAAGAGGCAGCTGGACAGCCATATCTCTGGAATGCTTTGATTTGGATTCCTGCATTGAGTAGGGGGTTGGACTGGCTCTTCTTATGTTCTTATGTTCTTATGATGGCCTTAAAGGCCCCTTCCAACTCTACTATTCTATGATTCTATGTAGAGTAAAGAAAACCAATAAGGATAATAGTTCCCCCCCTTCTCTCATTATACCAGAACTTAGGGTCACCCAGTGAAACTGATCAGCCATTCAGGACAGACAAAAGAAAGTGCTCCTTCAAACACTTATGGAATTATGCTACAACATGTATCGATGGCTAGAACCTTAGATGGCTTTTTCCCCCAAGGGTTAGATTCATTCCTGGGGATAAGTTCTACTAATGGCTAGGAGGAACAATGGAAGATAAATGGAGCCTTCATATTCAGAAGTATAACTCTGAATCCTGGGGTCAAAGAGTAAAGGGAAAGCCGGTGCTCTCATACCCACCTTGTGGGCTTTCCAGGGACGTTGGCCCTGTCACTGTTGAAAACAAAGTAATGGATGAGGTGAACCATTGGGCCAATTCAACATTGCTCTTCTTAACTTCTCATGGTTTGCAAAACAAAATTAACCAGAATGTTTCTTGATGCAGTGCTGTTATTTTATTTTAAAAAATTAAGCCAGTGATTTTTCTTTTCTTCCTGGCAGCCTTTCCAAGTTAATACATTATTTATTTATTTTATTATTTATTTATTTATATTCCGCCCTTCCTCCCAGCAGGAGCCCAGGGCGGCAAACAAAAGCACTTAAAAACACTTTAAAACATCATAAAAACAGACTTTAAAATACATTAAAACAAAGCAACTTCAAAAGCATTTTTTTAAAAAAAGCTTTGAAGACATCTTTAAAAAGTTTAAAAACATTGTTTTCTTTAAAAAGTTTAAAAACATATTAAAAAGCATTTAATTTTTAATTTCTTTCTCTCACCAGATGGCACAAAATCTATTGCTCCTGATCTCCCTGTGTATCAGTAAATTTCCAGTAGTTCTGTTCTCTTGACTCTTTGGTCTTTAGTCCTCAAGACATTTTTTGATGGAGTAATTCACTTTTCTTTAGAACCTTTGTTTTCTGTTTCTTTCCAATGTCTCCCCACCCCACCCCACATACACACCATGAAAAGATTAAAACTGTTAGTGCTTTAACAAAAATTCTGTGTCTATGACTTCCTTATGCCTCTATTAAGCAATAAAGAATCATTGATTTTCTGTCCAGCTGTCCCTTGGGACCACACCTAACCTTCCGAGGTTGATTATGTCTCCTCTTTTCTGTAGCATGTAATTTCAACAAGCCACCTACTGCATTTCCCGAAAAAGACCTTTATTGGGCAACAACACCGCCTAATGTCCTGTCTCACTTCAAGAGACTAGAACTAAAACTAAGGGATGGGCTTCTAATTTTGATTTTAGTTATTTTATTTCTTTCTTTAAAAAAGTACAACCCATTTTTTTAGGAACTTCACCCCCAAAGCGGCATTCCATCTCCAACGAAAGCCAAGCCCATCTGACAATAAGATATAAAAATTGCAAAATACAGTACAACTAACAGAAGCTCAGAAATAGAATACGAAACATAATACAGATCGTGAAACAGCATCAAAACATAAAAAACAGCAAGAATGTAAAAGAAAATTGGCAGAAATAAGTGAGACTAATTTAGGAAGGTTTGAGAGAAAAGAAAAGGAT